>NC_044589.1:1964354-2281854 GCF_901933205.1 Camarhynchus parvulus
CTGGCTCTGGTGGTTCAGGAGCATCTGATGCAGCTCCTGCAGCCTCACACTGTCAGGGTAGTGGTGGCAGTCAGCAGGCTCTTTGGGATCAGTTATTGGGTTAAAAAGGGAAAAAACCCAGGTGTCAGTTCTTAATTGGATAGTTTAGCTTTAAAAGACCTTGTACCAAGAGATTGTTGGCCATTTTTGTGGTGCTTTTCCAGTGAGCTGAGCCTGGTGTGGACAGCTGCCTCCACCATGAGTGTTCCTGCCTCATGGTGTTGTTTCTGCTTTTTATCTGTCATTTTAAAAGGGACTGTTCAGATCCTGTTCCTTCCACAGTGCCCTCTCAGCAGGGCCCCAGCTCCTCCTAAGCTGAGTGCTTATCCCCCTTACAAAGGCATTGGCCTCTGCACTCCTGTCCTGACCACATTAGGAAGTCTCCAAAGTGTCACACACATCTTTTATGGAAAATCCTTTCCTTAGGATTTTTCCTCCTGAGAAGCTGAGAGGCCTCAGAAACAAAAGATAAACAATGATTATCTGCTGCTGTAGAATGCAACAGGTGGATCTGTGATTGGGCTCATGTGGTTGTTTCTAATTAATGGCCAATCACAGTAAGCTGGTTTGGAGAGAGTCTGAGACAGCTGCCCTTGTTATCATTCTTTTTTTCCTATTCTTAGCTTAGCCAACCTTCTGATGAAACCTTTTCTTCTATTCTTTTAGTGTAGTTTTAATGTAATATATATGATAAAATAATAAATCAGCCTTCTGAAACATGGAGTCGGATCCTTGTCTCCCTTCCCTCAACATAAGACCCCTGTGAACCCCATCACACCAAAGCATGAAAGTCTCTTGGTCTCTCTCCTAGACTGGGCCTGTTTCCAAGATAAATGCAAGTATTTGCAGACAAGCTGTGGAAATGAATGCCTTCCCCACTCTGGGGAAGAGAAGAGACGTCTGGAGAAGTGTTGCAAATTCCTGGCTGGAATGGCTGGAATGGCTCTTCCTGTCTTTTCCAGGGGCTGCACCCCAGCAGGACAGCACTGAGAGATTTCAGAGGTGCCTTAACAGCCAGACTGGTGTGTCAGCTCTTCTCCCCAGCAGGATTTCATTCTGAAGGATCTTTGCTTTTAATTGCTGCCTTTCCATTCCTGGTGACATCTCCCAGAGTGAGCTGGGGACTGTGGGAAGCCTTGGCCCATTCTGTCTCCACCTGATGCCTGGAGAGGCTGCCTAGAACAGGCTGGACAGAGTTAAAGAATGAAGTAGGGATTTACTAAAAAACTTTAAAGGATCCACCTTGGGCAGTGCAAGAGCCTGGCAGAGGCTACACCCAAGATGGACACAAGTTTTTCAGGCAGATTTAATTTGGTCTATTTGCACATCTGGGTTAATTCTACAATTATAGCTTCAGGTAATAAAGTCACATTCCCCTGGTTTGCTTCTCCCCCTGATTCACTTTTGTTTCTACCTTTCTGATCTGAGGCTGTGATGATGACCTTGGTTCCCAGGCCCAAAGGATTGTTTAGCCTGACCAAAATGTGAAGAAATCTAACAAGCATTCTGTGTAGCGTCCAGAGTTATACACTAATGCAGTACAGAATATGAAAAATAGCAAAGCTGAAAACTTAACACTGGTGTACTGAAAAGAAAATTTGCACACCTGACCTGGCCCTACTTAACAGTGGGGAAGAGAAGTTTGCTCTTTGTTATGAGAGCAGAGCTTTCATGATGACTCAGAGGATGAAGAGTGAAGAGGATGAAGTGTCGCAGACATGTTTTATGAAAAATCCTTTCCTTAGGATTTTTCCTCCTGAGAAGCTGAGAAGCCTCAGGAACAAAATGTAAACCATGATTATCTGCTGCTGTGGAATGCAACAGGTGGATCTGTGATTGGTCTCATGTGGTTGTTTCTAATTAATGGCCAATCACAGTCAGCTAGCTCGGACTCTCTGTCTGAGCCACAAACCTTTGTTATCATTCTTTCCTTTTCTATTCTTAGCTAGCCTTCTGATGAAACCTTTTATTCTATTCTTTTAGTATAGTTTTAATGTAATATATATCATAGAATAATAAATCAGCCTTGTGAAACATGGAGTCAGATCCTCGTCTCTTCCCTCAACTTGAGACCCCTGTGAACACGGTCACAATGAAGAATCCCAGGAAGGTGCAGCCATAATCTGTTCTCCCTTGGCACCACCACCAAGGTACCCCCATCCCTTTTATCACCTGTACCCGAGCTGCTGGACATCCCTTCCAGTACAGCAGAGCAAAAGTGCCACAAGCTCTCCCAGGATGTCACAGTCACAGGATGGTCTGGGTTGGGAGGGACCTTAAAGCTCATCTCATTCCACCCCCTGGTCACCTTCCACCATCCCAGGCTGCTCCAAGCTCCATCCAGCCTGGCCTTGGGCACTTCCAAGGATGGGGCAACCACAGCTGCTCTGGGCACCCTGTGCCAGGGCCTCAGCACCCTCACAGACAGGAATTTCTTCCTGATAGCCCATCTAACCCTGCCCTGTGTTAGTTTAAACCATTCCCTCTTGTCCCATCACTGTCTGCCCAGATAAGAAGCCCCCTTGCTCAGTTTGTAAGCCCCATCAAGGTACTGGAAGGCTGCAATGAGGAACACAAAGAAATGTTTTCATAGTTTTTCTACAAAGAGTTTAGGAGTGTAGAAAGTTGTGCAAACCCAGGGCACTGGGAATATTTCCCTGTCTGCTCTGGAGTGCCCTGACCCCCAGGGCAGCACTGACTTTGACCCTCATCCATGGAGAAAGTTTCCTAAACTTCAAGACAGACTGGAATCCACAAAAGTGTGAAATAGATTACAGAGAGTAGTGTAGGTGTATCACTTAGGTGGGAAATTTAGGGTTTGGGATTTTTAGTATGTTGTGGATGGAAGCAAGATGGAGGGCACAGGGTGTCGTCCTGGGCTTCTTCTTCATGCTACTTCTTCCTTCTTCTCCATGGGTTTGGGTGGCATTTTGTAATCGGGTGGAAAAGTCCCCATTGTGGGCTTTTGGGATCAGTTATTGGGTTAAAAGGGAAAATAATTGGTGTCAGCTCTTAATTGGATAGTTTAGCTTTAAAAACCTTGTACCAAGAGATTGTTGGCCACTTCTGTGGCGCTTTTCCAGTGTGCTGAGCCTGGTATGGACAGGATGCAAAACTCTAGATAAGATAACAATAAACAAGAACCTGAAGACTGAAAAGATCCAGTTCATCTCTTTCCTGACACAGAACCACTCCAGGAGGGTCTCCCCAGACAAGGGAACCCCAGGGAGGGCCCAGCCAGAGTCCCAGAAGTCGGGGAATCAGCAACAGGTACCCTGACAGAAAGTCATTTATAAACAGCAAGGGGAAGGAGGAGAGAGAAAGAGAGCACTGTTCATATAATTATGGAATACCTTCCATAAACTTCCAGGTTTTATGTCATGGATCACATTGATGTGTGTGCCCTGAGCTTGGGGGCACCTCCAGGAGCTCTGGGGAGGTTTTAGGGCACTGGGGCCACTGGGACAGCTCCTCCTTCAGCTGTGGGATGTGGCCCTGCCCTCAGGGCAGCCCTGTGACCATGGGGTCAGGAAGGTGAGCATTGTGCTGGGGTGTCACCCCCAGCCCCTGCAGGAGCTCCCACCCTGTCCCAGGGGCTCTGTGCAGCCTCTGTGTCCAGCCTGCTGCAGGTGCCTGCACAGAGCCTGGGCTAAACCCAGAATGGACAGTTCTGTATCACCCAGGAGATCAAAACCCCAACAATCTCCAAATGGTGATGCTTTAGCTCAAGATGCTTTGGCCCAAGGATTTTAAATTCCAGCCCCTTTTCAGCCCACCTCTGGTTCAGCTCACAGAGAGGTGCCCAAGCAGATTTTGATCCCTAAAGCTGCACAACAAATCTTCAGGAACAGTGATTGGGCCAGATTTATTTCCTTCCTTATCTCTTAGCCCTCCATGGCTTGGAGATCACTGCATAGTGGTGGAGGAGCCTTGGTTTGAAACGTTTTCTCATTTGGGCTTTTTTGGCAACTCTGGCCAATATTTTTAGATTACTGTGAGATCCTGGAAGTCCCTCCAGCAGCAACAGGTTTGGGCTCCTCTCCTGCAACAAGGTCTGAACAAATCATCTCTGATGTTAGTGCATATGGCATATCAAAGGGTTTGGCCTGGGCTGTGAAATATATTCTGGATTAATCTCCCCCTTACCTGTAAACCAGATGAAAAAGCATACACAAACACACCAACTGTTTGATGTTTCTCCTCTGAATCAGAAAGACCTGTCTCCATGGTCCTATTATCTCCTCTTATTAAGTATGTTTTCATGCTGTGCTTTTTTTTTTGTGCCCACAGTCAATAACAATTTAAATGATACTCTTTGATGACCTTTGTTCACATCATTTATTTCCATCTCTTTATCTGATTTTGCCAACAGGACCTAATTTGAAAGAGGCTGCAGTTCAGCGGCAGGAGGGATTTAAACACTGTTAAGACTGACATTTTCCCTCATCTCACATCCCGTGGGGTACCTGATTGCAAATTTATAATACACCAGAGGTCTTGCCATCAGAAGATACAGACTTACAGTAACAGCAACTAATTTAAAAAAGATCTCCAGCGCATCAGTGTCTGGGGCTGGTTTACACAGACTAATTAATCCTTATTTGACCTGAATTAACTCTTAATCTGTGTGAAATGAGAGAGCATTATTGGGATATAGAAAATTTTAAAAGATGGAAAATCCTTTCAGAACAGGAGGTTTCTCCAGCTGAGTGACTTGTGGATTAAAATACTTGTTGGCTTCTGCTGCTGCTGTGGAAAATCAGTCACTTCATTTTTCTCCTTTTCCCCCTCCCCTGATACTAACCAGAAAGAAGAGGGGCAGCAGATTTTTTGCCACCAGCAGTTACTGTCCTTTGGTAAGTGGAGCAGCAGCACTGTCCTTGCTGGTATTTTGGGTTTATCAAAGACATCAGCAGCACGGCACAAGGGAGGAAGCTCATTTTGGTGCAGATCTCCCTGCTGACACCCACAGGTTGCAATCTCCAGGTGAGAGGAGGTTTCTCTGCCCCTTGGGAGCAGTACCTTGGCAGGAGCTGCAGGTGTGAGCACTGCTGAAGGATCAGTGTGGATTCTCTCCATGAGCCAGCTCAAAGGTGGGAAGGAGGCACCAGCACAGCAGGACCTGCTGTCCCCCCTGTGAAGCTGCCCTGAGTGGTGTTATTGCATTAAGTGTCCCCTTGCAGAAGATGCCACCACATTGCAGGGCAGAAGTGCCACCCTCCCCAGTCAGAGAGCTGTAGGAGGCTTGAGGTAAGCACTAAAGGTTACCCAGTGCTGCTGTTAGCATCTCTATTTCCAATTACCCCCACTTGTGGGCTCTAAGGTCTTTAGTATGGAAAATAAATCAGTGTGCTGCTCCATCAGCCAGCGATGTGACAGTCTCAGAAGATCACAGGATTACAGGGATAAGGGTCTAGTTAGAAAATGTGCACCATTTCCCAGGCAGCTCTTTGACCTTAGACTGCATTAATATTGTGCTGTTTTTAGGTCCAGTGCCAATCTCTGTCTTGCAACATATCATCATTGCAATGCCTGATTTACACTCTGAATTATGGTAATTTATTGTAATAGCATGATTCGACCTTTCCAGTATTTCCTGGTTTTATTAGCTGTTGCACCCCTTTCCCCAGAGGTCAGAGGGACCCTGGGGTAGAGGAGGAGGTGAACAAGCCCATAAAGGCACATCATGCTGGAAAGGGCATCCTGCTAATCCAGGGGCTGGGGAACACATGGAAATTTTGAGGTGATATTTGTGATATGCCCCATGGCAGGAACAAACCTGATGTGTTGTCAGCCTCGGAGAGGAAAGGTGTCCTGGATTGCCAAGCAAATTGTATCTATTTGCCATCTGTGTGGCAGCTGTCTTCTGTTCATTGGGCAGTTTTCCTTATCTCTTCCACACCCAATCCTCCCTCCAGGGGACATCTGCTGATAACAGCCATTGAATGTCCCTGCATGGCTGATAAGAGCTACAGCATCCCACTGGGAGATGTGAGCCCAGAGGGAGGAGCCAAGCATTGCTACCTGGATATAATCTGGAGATTCTGGAACACCAGCACAGCTTCTGCACTGGATTTCCCAGAGGAACAGCAGCTGCCTCTTCCCCTGGATCTCCAGAGGCAGAGGCTGCACCCTTCTCCAGGATCCCTGCTCCAGCAGAACCACCCCTGACACTGCAGGAGGGCTGAGCCACAATTCCAATGGGACTGCTGCCAACACCCTGACCCACAGGGTGTCAGGTTGTGTTCTGACTCTGTCAGTGTTGGTTTGGTTTACTGCATTGTTTATTTTATATTTTTATTTTCTTCCCTAGTAAAGAATTGTTATTCCTGCTCCCATATCTTTGCCTGAGAGCCCCCCTTAATTTCAAATTCATAACAATTCAGAGGAAGGGGGGGTTACTTTTCCATTTCAGGGGAGGCTCCTGCCTTCCTTAGCAGACACCTGGCTTTCCAAACCAAGACAAAAGGGAATCTTCAGGGATGGCTGGAGCCAGCTCCATGAACATCCAGGTGTGGAGCAGGGCTCTGGGGAGGCTGGCTGTGCCCCACAGTGCCAGCCCACCTCGTGTTCATGGTGTGCAATGCCCTGAGAGGGGATGAGCCTGTTCCTAGAGGAAATGAGCTTTGGGAATCAGAGTGTGCTGATGGGAGAGCAGAAATGTAAAAGGCCAAGATGGAAAGTGCAACTATAATCCTAACAGTTTCTCTCTTTATTGAACTCTGCCCAGAAACACTGCTTCTCCAAGGTAGGATTTGCAGGCATGAGAAAATAAACTGTTAGCTTGCTAGCAAAAAAAAAAAAAAAGAGAGAGAAAGAAAACTCAGAAACACTAAAATAATCCTCTACAGCATAAAGCTTTGATAAAAGCAAAGCTGAGCCTGAGGGTGATGCTACTTTTTCACCCTGTTCTCCAGGACTGAGTTTGTTCCAGAGGACCCAGCCTTTCCTTTCAGGTTTGGAGTGGGTTATTTATTTTCTTAAGGACTGCCCTCCGGCGTTCCTTTTGAAATGAATATTTGTGCCTGGCTCTGGAAAACAACAGCAAAAGCAGGCAGCCAGCTCTTCTAATGGCCCTGCTGCCTTCCAGGGAGCTGCATCCTCAGGGTTTGCTCTCAAGGGGTGAGAAGGCACTGCTGAGCTGGGGCTCCAGCCCTCCAAGAAGCATTTGGAAACTTTTGCTAATAAAGACTCAGACAAATACAGATGTAATTCTGCTCCAGAGGGGTGGTGGCTGTTGGTACAAAGCTTTGATGGGAAGCAAGTATAGAAAAATACTATAAATACATATATATATATATATATATATACACACACATATATGTATATACATATATATATGGGGGGTGTATGAAAAATATTATTTTTATATATTAAATATTTATTTTATATGTAAATATATTATAGATATTTATATATATAATACATTATTTATATTGTCATATATTTATATATAATATATTTATATATTTATATAAATATAAATATTTTATATATTTATATATAATAATAAGTATATCTAAATATATATGCTTTATATATATATAGTGTAGAAGATACTTTTTATATATAAAGATACTTATAAATAAATAAATATACTTATATTATAAAGATATATAGAAGATTCTTTATATATTTAAAGTATAGAAGATACAGGCTGGAAGAGCTGGCTGAGGTCAGCCTAGAGAAGAGAAGGCTCTGGGGGGAACCTTAGGGCTCCTTCCAGTGTCTAAAGGAGCTCCAAGAAAGCTGGAGAGGGATTTGGGACAAAGGCCTGGAGTATGGGACACAGGGAATGGCTTTCCACTGTCAGAGGGCAGGGCTGGATGGGATATTGGAAATTAGGAATTGTTCCCTGTGAGGGTGGGCAGGCCCTGGCACAGGTGCCCAGAGCAGCTGGGGCTGCCCCTGGATCCCTGGCAGTGCCCAGGGCCAGGCTGGACAGGGCTTGGAACAGCCTGGGATGATGGAATGTGCCCCTGCCCATGGCAGGGGGTGGAACAAGAGGAGCTTTAATGTTCCTTTCAAGACGAATCCTTCTGGAATTCTATAAAAAAGAAGCCAAGCATGTGCTGAGAATCTCTGCTCCTGGAAGGGAGGGAAAGGGGTAGAACAGGTTGGAAACACAATGGGACTGGAGTCATCCAGTACCCCCTTTGGACACTTGTCACATCAATCATGAATTACAAGTGCTTGAAATCTGCTCAAAACCAGAGGCAAAAGTCCCAAATGTGCCTGGAGGAGTGCTGGTGCCAGCGTGGCTCTGCTAAGAGCTGCAGGTGAGGGAGGGGAGGCTCAGCCAGGGCTGGAGCTGGAGCTGCTGGCCCCAGGCAGCAGATGGAGCAGGGTGATGGATTAGCAGTGACATCAGGGGAGAGCAGAACATGTATATTGTGCATCCAAGGAATTGTGTTTTCAGGTGATTTGTTTTCTCTCGAGCCATCCAGCTCATCTCCTCCAAAGAGTTAATTTATGGTGTTTACCCAAAATGATGGGTCCAGGGCAGAAGATGGGGTGGAGTCTCCTGGTGAAAGGTCTCCCTTCAGCTTTAGCTGCTGGACACACAATTCTTCTTGCTCTGTGTCTGCACCAGGTGTTTTATACCAGGCAAACATCCATAATTTCCAATTAATCCCAAAGGCCATTTCCATTACCCCTTGGTAGAGCTGACTAGAAATAACAAAGTTTCCCAGTGCTAAGCTTCAGTAAAATATTCTGAGTATCTCCTAAGAGATGACTTCCTCTTAATACCAGTGAGCACTTTGTCCCTCTCAGACAATGTTTTATTTCATTGTCTCTAATGAGATTGTACTCCCAGAGGCTGAGTTCCTCCCCTGGATTTTCCCAGCAAGCCTGCACTCAACAGTGACACAGTCCCTGGGCTTCAGCTGACATTTTTCTACAAGTCGTGGCCCAAGTTACAACACTGGTAGGAGTTAAGTGCCTCTGAGACTTCTGGCCCCGTGTCAAATCTGGTTGAAATTGCTCTCAGCTCATCTCTCCTAATGAGTTCTGGTACCTGCAGGCAGCTCCTTCAGAACCTCCCTGGTACCTGGATGCATTTGGCTTTTAAGGTGTGAAAAAGCATTTTTAAAATGGTCTTTGATCTGATCACACCAAAGTCCCTTATGAAGTTTGCTCTCATAGAGAAATACTCTTCTGCCCTATAAAGTCTATTTTGTGTATTTTGCACTGCACAACAGCCAGGGAGGAAAGGCAGCTGAGAGGGGCTGGTGCAATTCAGGAGCTGAGATTTTTCCACTGATTTCCTCAATGACTTGAGACAGGTTTCCCTCGTTTTGATATTTGTTCACCTCAGGTGTAGCCAGGTCAACAACAGCCAGCTGGGATTTGACAAGGTGTTTGCACAGCTCCCATGGGGTCCTGATTTGGGGCTTGATGTGAAATTTGCTGGTTAAATAAAAATGCAGCTGGGAGTTTTGATACAGAGAGCTGTTCTGCAGGTCCTAATCAAAGCCCAAAGCTGATCTCCAAACTGGCCAGTCTGTACCTAAAGGGTGAGTAAATAAATACAGTAGATGGATACTGTGCTTCTGGGCTGACAAAATCACTGCTTGCTGCAAGGGAAGCTAAACCAGGCGTGAGCATTCCCAAATTCTCAGCTTTCCAAGCATCCTTCAGGAACACCCTCCATGTAGTGTGGTTTTATTGTACATTTTCAATCACCAATACAGCCAGGAGTACACATGCTTTGTACACACCATCACCTTCATTACTTTGAAATGCAAATGCTTACTTAGAGATACTTCATATCTGCAGTGAGGGGTTTCAAACCTCTCCACACAGGGACACAAAGCTCTGCAAACACATTGAGGATGCCAGGACCTTTAAAAACAGCTCCTTTTAAGCTGCCACTCGCATTCTGCTTCTGAGCTGGGATTTTGCACAAATATTTTTCAGTCATTGTTTTAACGTTTTCACGCTTGCTTTTCAAGTGGATCATCCTCTGTGATCACACACAATGGCAACAATTGTTCAGTGGTCTCTTACTCTAATAGAGTCAATTTGCTTTGCTGGGATTTCCCTCTCCCCTGCATTCAGCCTCCAGGACCAAGCAGAGTGAAGCGGATCTAATTAACTTTTCTCCAGGGTATTGACTGTCTGCAAAGGAAGAGGAAAGCAATGAGGAATACATTATGAGAGCCCATTCATTGCCAATTCACACACAGGAGCACATCTTCCTCCTGCAAACCTGAGGTTTACACAGATTTCCTTATTTGATTGTATTTCCTGTTGCATAGAGGCACCAGGGGCTAACTGAACTCCTACGGGTTCTGGAAACAGAATCAAAAGGAAATAAAGCAAAAGTGCTTCATATAAACAGTGGAAATTAGAAATTTCTAATTAGCCTGTATTCATTAGGAGGATGAGAAATGAAATGTACTGTAGGCCATTATGTTCTCTCCTTTAAGATACAGAAAGTGAGCCTGACTAAGATCAGATGCTGCCTTCACCTCCCTGGAACACTGTGGGAAGAGTGAGGACCTCACAGCCATGCAAGGCAAGTCCAAAGTTTGGAAAATCATGTAGACACTGTCCAAAGTGTCATGGAAAATCACGTAGACAAGTCCAAAGTCTGGAAAATCACATAGACACTGTCCAAAATTTGGAAGATCATGTAGACACTGTCAAAAATTTGGAAAATCACATGTTTGGAAAATCAAAATGTTTTGAAAATCATGTAGACATGTCCAAAGTTTTGAAAAACATGTTGACACTGTCCAAATTTTGGAAAATCATGTATTTGGAAAATCAAAATGTTTGGAAAATCATGTAGACAAGTCCAAAGTCTGGAAAATCATGTATTTGGAAAATCAAAGTGTTTGGAAAATCATGTAGACAAGTCCAAAGTCTGGAAAATCATGCAGACGCTGTCCAAAATTTGGAAAATCATGTAGGCACTGTCCAAAGTTTGGAAAATCATGCGTTTGGAAAATCAAAGTGTTTGGAAAATCATGTAGAGAAGTCCAAATTTTGGAAAATCATGTATTTGGAAAATCAAAGTATTTGGAAAATCATGTGCTTGGCAAATCAAAGTGTTTGGAAAATCATGTAGACACAGTACAAATTTTGGAAAATCATGTATTTGGAAAATCAAAATGTTTGGAAAATCATGTAGACACTGTCCAAAGTTTGTAAAATCATGTATTTGGAAAATCAAAATGTTTGGAAGATCATGTAGACAAGTCCAAAGTTTGGAAAAATCATGTAGACACTGTGTCTGGCATAGAAACATTTTTTCCATGTTTTCCAAATTTCCATCCATTTGCCTCTGAGTGTGGCTAAAGAGCAAGAGTTCCAATGTGCATAATTTAAAGAACACCCCCCAGAGGCAGTGCCTCAGTTTCCCCAAATGGAAGGTGTGCAGCACCTCATTTTGAGCTGCTCTTGAGCCCCTTGTGCCAGCAGCACGGGCAGCAGTGCCCCTCTGTGTGCCAGGGGTAAGGACATCCCTGGGCAGGTGGATCATCCCTGGGGTGAGATGGCAGCAGCCTTCATCCCTAAAGTGAGTGTTTGCAGGGAATTTCTTGTGAAAATGGCCACAAAGGTGCCCCAGGCATTGTCACCTCGGGCTAACAGGAGTTCCTGATTGTAATTGAAGGTCACTCTCAGCTACTGACACAATTTTCCAGGTAACCTTGAAATTCTGGTGGGAATATTTGCTTGCAGGATGTGCAGGTTCCTGCAGCCACAGCATTGTCACAGGGTCACCTCTGCTTTGGGGATCTGGATCTCAAGGCAGGGAGAGGCAGAGGGAAGCTGAAATAGGGTTACTGTGACTCTCTGAACCTTTAGCTCTCTCCCCTGTGAAGCATCAGGCAGTCAGTGAGTCCTTCTGACCACTGCACTAGGACAGGATAAATGAGGATGGTGTGTCAGGCCAGCCAGGGTAGCCTGTGAGCATCTGGGAGCTGTTTTCAGATGTCAGAAGCTAACAAGGCACTGGCTCTTCCGCTAAATTGAAATCCTTTCTGAACCTCCCCACTTCTGACACAATCTGTTGATTGTCATCTCTACTATACCATGTGCAAATAAATACATAATAGCATCTTGTCAAAATGTATTGCCATTCAAATTGTACCTGTAATCTGGGTGTCTAACACAGTCTCAGTGCTTCCTAACAAATACATTTCCCTACCAATTTCTGCAGGATGAGAACCCACTGCAATTTATTCAGCAGAAGGGCTGAGAGCAGGGAGAGGATCAGGGGTGGGGAGGGAAGAGACATTGTCAGCACCTGCATCAGCATCAACTCAGATTAAAGAGACATTAAAGGTCTAACCAGAGCAGAATGAGCCTCTTTTGGACACAGCTGTGAGCAACATCGACGTTCCCAAAATATCCTGCTGGTGCAGCATCACCTGTTTAACAACAGGATGTTCTACAAGCCTTTAAATCCCCTGGTGTCCTACAGCTCTTAGGAAGGCCAGGCTGGCAGGAGGGAGCTGCAGTGCTGTTTGCATCACCCCAGGCTTGTGTGGGCTCCCAGTGCCTGCAGCCCTCTCTGCTCCCCTGGGACATGTCCAGCCCTGCAGCCCCACGGGGCTGCTCCCAGAATGAAAGCTGGCTGCTTGCTCAGGCAGTAGAAGAGTAAAAATCACTCACACTGGGATGGAGAGAGGAGTGCTGAGCTGGGGTGGCTGCCTGGTGGTAGCAGAGCAGAGTACTCTGCCTGCTCTCAGCCCTACTGCTGAATAAATTGCAGTGGGTTCTCATCCTGCAGAAATTGGTAGGGAAATGTATTCGTTAGGAAGCACTGAGATTGTGTTAGACACCCAGAACTGGGAGGGGTTCACTGTCTGCCCCAGGACAGACAGCCCCTGCCCTGTGCTGGCTGTCCCTGACTGAGGTGGTACCATCAGCACCAGAACCAGCACAGGGGCAAACAGAACCAGCGTTTTGGCAAAGGCAAATAGCAACAAATCACCCTCCACTACATTTTCTAAACAAATACAAAGCATATTTGCTGTCAGCAAAGTGTTTTATGGTTCCCACCTCGTTCCTGCTGGTTTGAAGCAGTTGTGGCTCAGCTGCTGAGCTGGCTGGGGTGGGACAGCCCTGGCAAGGCTGAGCTTTGGCCCTGGGATGGTTTAGGAGCAGCAGTGCCTGGGTGTGGGTTAGAGCGCTGAGAAAAGGCCGATGTAATCATGGAGAGGCATGAAGCAGCTGCTGTGCTCCCCTCCTCTCTGCCAGGGTGAAGGGATTTGTGTGCATTAGGAGGAGCAGCTGCTCACACCACCATGTGTTTACACTGCTTTGCCTGTCTCCATGAGTGGTGCTAAATTAGAATCTAAGACACCTCTAACAGCAATAGGTTCTAAGTGCAATAATTACCTGTGTGCTAACGTGTGCCCTGTTTACATTCCAATATATTCAGCTCAATATGTTGTGTCACTGCATTTAATAAGTGGAGCACCAGGTGCTTTATAGGCCAGGGCTATGCATTTATCAGCTTTCTGCTGTGGTTATCAATGAAATCATTAAATAATGAACAGATTGGCTCTATTAAATTACAATCTCCAGTCACATACATTGTGTAATTTCTGCTGTGAGTGCTGGGAGGCTGCATGGGCTCCTCTGTCTGCATCACCAAATGTGGGAGAGCTGCTGAGAGAAGCTGGAGTTTGCTGCATGGCAGAGCAGGGGCTTGGGATTTCCATTCAATGACCTTCTCCATGCCTGGGCAAGTAAAGCTGCAGCCCCATCCTCTAAACTCCATTTTAGTAAGAGTTTTACCCTCAGCAATCTTTGGCTGCCTTTTTCCCTGTAGGAACCTCAATTCTAACAACCAGAAAAAACATCCTGGAGAATTGTATTTTATAGAGTCCCAGAATGGTTTGGGTTGGAAAGGACCTTAAAGATCAGCTCATTCCACCCCCTGCCATGGTCCAGGGACACTTCCCACTGTCCCAGGCTGCTCCCAGCCCTGTCCAGCCTGGCCTTGGGCACTGCCAGGGATCCAGAGGCAGCCACAGCTGCTCTGGGCACCCTGTGCCAGGGCCTGCCCACCCTCCCAGGGAACAATTCCTTCCCAATATCTAAACTAAACCTACTCTCCTTTCTTTGTTGCCACAAATGCCAGAAGGTTTTGAGAAACCAGATTTTGGGGTTTTGTGGTGAATTATTGTAAATGCAGGGCCAGCAGCAAGGGAAGGAATGATAAGGAGGACTCCATGTTCTCAGAAGGCTAATTTATTACTTTATTATACTGTATTATATTAAAGAATACTATACTATCCTAAAGAATACAGAAAGGATACTTACAGAATGCTAAAAAGACAATAATGAAAACTCGTGACTCTCTCCAGAGTCCTGACACAGCTGGGCCCTGATTGGCCAAAGAGTCAAAACAACTCACAGCAGAATCCAATGGAACAATCACCTGTGGGTAAACAATCTCCAAACACATTCCACATGAGCACAACACAGGAGAAGCAAATGAGAGAAGAATGGTTTTCCTTTTCTCTGAGGCTTCTCAGCTTCCTAGGAGAAGACTCCTGGGTGAAGGAATCATGTTAGAGAATGTGAATGCCACAGTGAATGTGTTGTGAGATGTTTGGCCTTTCCTTGCCTCACAAATCCTTTTGGGTGCAGCAATGTGAGCAGGACTTCACCCCAGGGCTATAAGGAAAAATCAATGTTTCCATGACATTACTGTAGGGCACCACTGCTCATGGCTGGAGGAGGGTGTACTGCACCAAGATTAACAAATTAAATGTGTCCTGGGCCATTTCAGGGCACAAAAGCTGACATGGAAGGGTCCAAGTGTGTGTCTGCAGCCTGTGAAATGGGGTGGTGGGTGCAGAATTCCTGATGGGAAAAAGCCCAGTGACTTGCCAGCTCCAGGTGAAACTGTCACATAAGAAAATGCTGACCACTCCACGAGTAAATAAACCAGCAAACAGATGTGAATCACACAGAGATTCCAACTTACACCTGGCAGCTTGTACTGCACCCACAAAAAACTGTAAACTTTAAAATGACTGTAAAATTTACACTCAAGGCAGTGAGAGCACTCTGGGCAGTGCAGCTTCAGCACAGACAGGGCTGCACCCACCTGAGCGCTCAGGGACATCCCCATCCCCTCTCACCCCTGCACTGAAAGGGCACAGACATGGAAATTTAGGCTCAGCCACCATCAGACAAGTTCCTTATGGCTGAGTCCATGCTCAGTGCAAGGCTGATGCAGCAAAACCCATCTGGCAGGACAAGAGTGCACCAAAGGTGCATTTTAGAGTGCAAAGCATTAATTTATGAGGACAATCCTCCTCCTCAGGAATCCCATCACCTCCTGCTGAGTGAGTGAGAGCAGTGGCTGGCCCTTGCTGGGCTGCCTCACCTGGACATGGTGCCGCTGTTCTCATCCTTCAGTGCTTTGTGAAAAGCACTCTTTGGGATGATCTGGCAGGAGGGAAGGTGTTTCTTTAAGTGCCAGTCTGCTGATTCCCTGCCTTAGAAGAGCTGCACTAATTAAATTGTGCTTGCCAGCAGAGAGGGTATTTTTCCTGGCAGTTGAGTGCCTGGATGAGCTGAGAGCCCCAGGCAAAGCCGAAGGTATTTGATCCAGCAAGATGTTAACTGCCAGCAAATATCCCAACAAGACAGGGCTGTAATATGCTTAATAAAACATCCTGCTTTTCCTCTGGCACTGGGAGGGCATGGAGACAGCACACAGCTGTTTCTACACCTAATCCAGCTCGCTGGGCAGACAGCAGGAGCTGCAGGGCACTGCATCCCTCTGTCCATCTGCTCAGACACACAGACAAGGGCATTTCCACCCTGAGTGGCAGGGAGGCAGGCCAGAGGAAACCAGTGTTTGCTCAGCCTCTTAACACCTGCAAGTCCATGGAAGTGTTGTTTTCAGTGCCAAAACCAGGCGGTACTGGTGCAGAAAATGAGCTGCTCTTGCAACTGGTGTTATTTCTTGTATTTTGCCATCTACACTCTGCTCCTGCTGTAAGAGTATCATGGGGGGGTGTTGCTAATTTTAGAGACAAAACAAAAAAGTGCTTTGCAATCTCACAAGGATTAATGCTGAGTTAGGCTGGGATTATAATCTCTGCTCCATAATGGGACACTGAGGCAGGTTTATGGAACCAGGCTGTGATCCCATGGTGAATTAGAAGGAAAACTGAATTAACTCAGGCCTGCAAAGGAACTTTCTGTCACTTTGTGGGGAAAGAGGACTGGATTCAGGCTTTTCCCAAACATCCTCCATAACCCTCAGACCTCCTCTTTTCTGCCTGTAAAATAAATCCAAAACCTCACTTTATCTCCCCAAGCTTTGCTCCCTTCCTCTCTTCAGTGTTCAGAGCCCATCAGAGGAGTCTGGACTCTACAGAGAGCTGAGGAGCTCTGATCCCTCCCTGAATCCTGCATTTCCAGGCTGGAGCAGACCAGCAGCTCCCTGGGACTGCTGCAGACAATAGCAGTGCTCACGTGAGAGCAGCTTTTATCAGCCCCCATCAGGCCAGAATTAATGGCTGCCTTAATAAAAGCAGGTGAGATCATCACTCTTGGCTTAATTTTTCCTTTTTATTGCCTTTTACATGTAAAAGTAATGATCAGCTGCTGAAATATCTCTTAAGCCAACACTTAAGGACATGTTCAAATCTCTCACTCTCCTAATGAATGGCAGTGTCATTTCAGAGGGAATTTTAGCACATTCCTGGACCAAAAAGGAGAGGCTCCTTGTGGGACTGGTACCCCCACTCTTCAAGACTCCTGGAACAGTGAAGTCCCATTAAAACTGACCTGGAACCAGTGAAGTCCCATTAAACAGACCTGGAACCAGTGAAGTCCCATTGAAACAGGCCTGGAACAGTGAAGTCCCATTAAACAGAGCTGGATGGAACCAGTGAAATCCCATTAAAAGAGTCCCCTAAAGCAGTCCTGTGCCCTGGAGCTGTGGCTGGGTGCTGAGGGCAGGCTCAGGCCAGCGAGCACATGCAGGGTTAAAGGCAGAAGTCTCTGTGCCTGTCTATGCAGCCCATGCCAAAATAGAACCTTCACAAAGTCCCACACACAGCTTAAGAGGTGCTTGGACTTCCCAAAAATCTTTCAAGAGAAGTCACCAGGTTAAGAACCAAAGGTTTTGTTTCTCCTCGTTCCTCAGAAGGATTTCAGGATACTGTGGTATCTCCACTGGCCCACTCCATCCCAAAAAGAACATCAAAATCAGCCTCAAATGTTACTGAAATATGATTTATGGATCCAAGGACCTAAATGTAAATGATGTTCAATGTGATTCTAATTCCCAAAAGCCTGTATCACTTAAAAAAAAATTATTTGAGTCTCTAAATCGCTTCTCAAACCATCCCTCTCCCTCAGGTATCACTTGTGAGGCATCACTGGTAGGGCTGGAGTGGAGAGTCACAGAACCCCAGGATGGTTTGGATTGGAAGAGACTTCAAGGCTCATCTTGTTCCAACCCCCTGCCACAAGAGCAGGGTGCTCCAAGCCCATCCAGCTGCTCAGGGCCTGCCCTTGCTCTGCAGCTGCACACACACACACGAACAGATTGCCTTTCTCCACCTAGCATTCATCTGCAACCTGTGTGAATTGCAATTAAAGCCATTTAGAGCAAGACATTTTATGCAAAACACCAATATCAGCAGTAGATCATCCAGATTAGGTTTGTTTGTTAAAATAATGGTATGGGGGAAAGTGTGTGACATAGCTGAGGCTGTGAGTGAGCAGGGCAGAGCTGTGCCAGCCCGGGACAGCTTTTCTCCAGACCTCTGGAAAAGGATTAGAAACCTTGCAGTGGCTCCAAGGAAGCACATCTTCCTGGGAAGAAAACCACCAGGAACCTCCCTGGGGTTACCAGGGTTGGTGAGATCTTTGCTTGGCGCAGGATTAGCTCACCCATTCCCATGAGTGCTGTGGTGGGATGTCACAGCTTGCCTCAGTTTTCCAGTCCTTCCCCAGGTGTGTCAGTCACCTCTCCTTTCCCCTCCCAGCACTGTCTGTCAGTCCTGGAATTCCAGAAGGGCACTGAGTGATTGGCAGATTCAAAGGCTGCCCTGTACCCCTGGGGGGCATTGGGCCATCCAGGTGTCCTTTGTCCCTTTGTCCCTCCCCTCCTGTCCCTGCTTGGTGGCTCCCTGCCCCTTCCCTGCCCCTCTCCCCGGGGTTCAAAGGAGCAGCAGCCACGGGCTCAGGGAGTTCTGGTGGAGCTGGTGCTGCATTCAGAGGCCTGTGGGCCAGAATAAAGCTCTGGATCCAAACCCTCCATCAGAACCGACTCCTTTCCTTCACCATCGCCTTAAAGCTTCTCTGCCAGAGAGAAACCTGAGGAGCAGCCCCTGGTATGGGGGGAAGCTCCATCCCAGCACCACCAGAGCTCCTGCAGGCCTGGACTTGTCCCCACGGGCCCAGCTGCAGCACCCAGCCAGCCCAAAGTGTCTGTGGGTGAAACACCACACACCAGCCAGCCCAAAGTGTCTGTGGGGTGAAACACCACACACCCATAGAGCCCAAAGTGTCTCTGGGGTGAAACACCACACACCCAGCCAGCCAAAAGTGTCTGTGGGGTGAAACACCACACACCCAGCCAGCCAAAAGTGTCTCTGGATGTGTGGTGTTTTTATCACGCACCCACTGTCCCTGCTCCATGCCAGCACCCTGGGCGGCAGGGGCTGTGGGGCTGGCACTTCTGGCAGCCTGGGCATCTGGAAAACCAAGAGTTTGCCACCAAAGTGGGGCTCAGCAGCCCTGGGATTTGACTTCTTGTCCTTTCTGGATGAAGGCTGGGAAGGAACAATCTTTCCCTCCTGCTTTTGTAATTGTGTTGGTGCCTTTGCTGGGGCTGTGCTGGCTGAAGTGCTGACAATTTGGGAAGGCTGCATTCTTCTAGGAGGAAAAACTGCAGAAGCAGTTACATCTGTGAAGCCTCCAGCCCATCTCAGCTGCCAAAAATGTACAACACTGAAACATGCTCTGGTTTCAGATGCTGCTGGCCTGCACTGCCTTGGGAAGGGGCCTCTCTGCACCATGGCCTGTGCCACATTCCCTGTGCAGGGGAGACAGCTCAGGGGTGAGGCTGCTTCACTGGCAATGGGGATTATCTGGGGTAGGAGCACTCTGAAGTGTGGGCTGAGAGAGGAGCAGGGTGATCCAGGGGGAATGAGGGAGAGGAGCAGGGTGGTTCAGGAGGAATGAGAGGAACAGGATGATGCAGCGGGAATGAGAGAAAGCAGCAGAGTGGTTCAAGAGGATTGAGACAGAGGACTGGGGTGATTCAGGAGGAAGGAGACAGAAAAGCAGGGTGGTTCAGGAGGAGTGAGAGGAGCAGGGTGATCCAGGGGGAATGAGAGACAGAAGCGGGGTGGTTCTGAGAAAATGAGGGAGAGAACTGGGGTGATTCAGGAGGAATGAGAGAGAAGCAGGGTGGTGGTTCAAGAGGAATGAGAGCACTGGGGTGATTCGGGAGTGAGAGAGGAGCAGGGTGATCCGGGGGGAATGAGGGAGAGGACTGGGCTGGTTCAGGAGGAATGAGAGAGGAGTAAGGTGATCCAGGGGCAATGAGATAGAGGAGCAGGGTGATTCAGGAGGAATAAGAGCAGAGCAGGGTGACCCAGGAGGATGAGAGAGGAGCAGGGTGGCTCAGGAGGAGTGAGGGAGAAGAACAAGGTGGTTCAGGAGGGTTTGCAGCTGTGGAGATGCTCTGCTCAGCATGATGCTCAGATGCTCTGCTCCTCTGGATGCCATGGGGTGTTGCTGCTGTGAACAGGCTCCTCTCCTCCCAAAAAGCACATCCTACCTGTGCAGTGGGAGAAAATAACTGACCTCGCTCCCAGGCACGTGAAATTGGTGAAACAGCCCCTGGCTCAGCCCCACTGGTCTCTGGCTGAGCTCTGCCTTCAGCACCAGTGTGGATGTTCCCCAAGCTGAGCCTGTGACCCACGAGGTTCCTTCAGCCCTGCCCTCCCTCCCTCTGTCACTCACTGATGCCCTGACCCCTGTGAGAGACCTCAGGGGCTGTTTATAAATTAATTTAAATCATTTTAATTCATCTAATATTTCTCAGCTTTCTCTTTCCTGTTTATCTCTCTGCCTTTTAGTGCCCCACGTTCAAGGGAGCCTTGATGGGTTTTCCAACCCTTCCCTGAGATATTTGATTGAAATGTGTCTCACCTGCCTGGGTAAGCCGGGCTGCCTGGGAAAGGCTTTTTTGCTCTGCAGAGAAATGTAGTAGCTGCTTTCTTCCACCCTCTGCCTTTCCAGCAGAACACACATGAAATGCCTAATTCCAAGCAAATTCGATAATAAGGCTGGGGTGTCAATAGTGATTACATTCCAGGGTATTATGGCATTTTATTTAAGTAGAGAGATCATGTTTGGATTCTCTAATTTTTTTTTTTTTCTCCAATTTCCCCAAAAGAAGGACAGAAGTATTTGCTCCTTGCTGGCTGCTAGATGTGGATGCCACTAAGGCTGAATGTGGATTAATCCATGAATGTGGATTAATATTCTCCTGCTCTTGGACCTTCACAGGTCCAAGATTTTCTGGGATTATCTGTCACCTGTGCCCTGGCAAGGCAGGACCAGCACCTGCAGCTCCAGAACCTGGAGAAACAGCTCCAAAAATCACTGCCTGGGCCCTGTATTGTTTGTCTGAGCACCAGGATTGAGGTGCTTTTCTGCAAATGACCTTTGCAACCCACCTGTGTGCCTCTACGTCGCTCTACCCACGTGTGGAGCAGCGGTATTAATAATAACACCATTCACAGCAGAGTCTCCTGGGCAGCTGAATGACAGCATGAATGTGGATTAATATTCCTCAGCCACCAGGGACTGGGAAGGAGCCGGTGGAAGCACAGCTTGTGAAATTAATAATCACCACCCACTTGGAGGAAAAGGAATTGGATTACAGGGACTCCAAAATTAATAGTATCCTGGGCAAGCAGAGCCTATTGAAATATTCATGGGGTTCAGCTCACCCAAGGCAGTGAGAGGCAGGCAGGTGTGATGCCTTCTGTAGCCACAGGCAATGCTGAGCTGCCTTCTGTGGCCAGGGGCTGCTGCTCCTCCTCACACAGGCAGAGTGGCACTAATTGGGCAGGGAAGGTGAGGGAGACCTGTCTGTGCACTGATGAGAGCTGCCAGGAATGGTTATGCCCAGAATAAATAAAGCAGAGAGGATCTTGGGCTGAAACACAGGAAACTGGAGGAGGGGGAGTCAGGGGGGTGACACGTGAAGGGTTTCAGCAGGACACCTCTCTGAACTCTGGGGGCTCTGAATTCTGAATTCTGGGGGCTCTGAACTTTGAATTCTGAGGGCTCTGAATTCTGAATTTTGGGGGCTCTGAATTCTGGGGGCTGTGAACTCTGGGAGCTGCCTGAATTGTGAATTCTGAGGGCTCTGAATTCTGGGGGCTCTGAACTCTGGGGGCTGCCTGAATTCTTAATTCTGGGGGCTGCCTGAATTCTGAATTCTGGGGTTTCTGAACTCTGCATTCTGAGGGCTCTGAATTCTGAATTTTGGGGGCTCTGAATTCTGAATTTTGGGTGCTCTGAACTCTGAATTCGGGGGGCTCTGGATTCTGAATTCTGGGGGCTCTGAATTCTGGGGGCTGCCTGAATTCTGAATTCTGGGGGCTGCTTCTGCAGGCACAGCTTAATTTGAGTGTTCCTGTGTCACTGTGTTCTGGATGCCACGGGGTGTTGCTGCTGTGAACAGGCTCCTCTCCTCCCAAAAAGCACATCCTACCTGTGCCAGCAGGAGAAAATAACTGGCCTCACTCCACTGTTTGGAGCCACCTCTCCTGGCTGAAAGGAACCACGAAATCTTTTCTCAAGATCAATTTCAACTCCTAATCAAAGACAGCTGTATTGTATTTGTGGGGACCCTCGTGGCAGGGAGGAATGCTGAATCTGACTCCATGTTCTCAGAAGGATAATTTATTATTTTATGATACTATATTATATTAAAGAATACTATACTAAAGAATACAGAAAGGATACTTACTGAAGGCTAAAAAGATAATAATGAAAACTCCTGACTCTCTCCAGAGTCCTGACGCAGCTCGGCCCTGATTGGCCAAAGAGTGAAAACAACTCACAGCAGAATCCAATGGAACAATCACCTGTGGGTAAACAATCTCCAACCACATTCCACATGAGCACAACACAGGAGAAGCAAATGAGATAAGAATTGTTTTCCTTTTTCCGTGAGGCTTCTCAGCTTCCTAGGAGAAGAATCCTGGGTAAAGGGATTTTTCAGAGAATGTGAATGCTGCACCCATGCCTCCAGTGTGAGTGTGGGGCTGTCCTGCTGGCTCTGGTGTCCCCCCTGAGCTGTCCCCATCCAGCTGAGGGCCAGCCCTGCACCCCTGGGGACTGTCCCACTGAGAATGTGAATGGTCCAGCAGCTCCAACCACCCTCTCAGGAAAGAACTTTGGTTTTTTGTTGGCTCTGAAGGGGGGTGAGAAAAAAAACTGGAAAAAAGGACTTCTGGGAGACCTTGTTAGATTAGGCCAGCATGGCAAGCTGCTGAACAATGGCTGGCATAGCAGGGCTGCACTGCTGTCCTGCACATCACAAACACATGCTCCCAGTCATTCATTTCTCCATGTTTCAGTTCCCATCTATCCAGTCCTTTTATTCCACTTGTGACACAGAAGTTAATTTGAAGAAAAGGATAAAGTGTCACATTCTCTTGAGAAATGAACATGTAAATGGCCTGGAAGCAACATAATTTTTCTCTCTCTTCTTTCTTCTTCTTCTTTTTAATTTTTTTTCCCTTCCCTACCATGAAAGCAGCATTAAATCTGCTCTCCTGATGTGCCCTTTTGATAGCTGCTTCCCTGGTGCCAGAGGGGATGGATGGGCCATGGGCTGGGGCACAGGGGAGGCCTGGCTGGCTGGAAGCAGCTGGTCTCAGTGCTGGTCCCAGTGCTGGTCCCAGGGCTGGGTGTCATGGTTTGACCCTGACATAATGCCAGTGCCCCCATGAAAATACCTTCTCCCTGGTTTCTGCTGTGAGATGTGACCAGGAATAAGCAAAGCAGGCCTCCACTTAGAAATAAAGAAAAGAACCCCTGTGTTCTTTTTTTTTGCTTTTAACCCCTGTGTTCTCAGAAGCGTATCCAGTGCCCCAGTGGCCAAACCAGGTGCCAATATTAAAATCTGAGCACCCATTGGTGTGACCACAGCATCCCAGAAAACCTACTTCCTGTCAAACCATGTCAATGGGCAATGGGAGCACATCCACAGCTCAATGGGGATGGGTGCAGCAGGATCAGGCTCTTATCACCCCTGTGGGGCCACATCATGGGGCACTTTTCCTCAAAGTGTCCTTGGCATGTGCCTCCTAGCAGCAGGAATAGCAGGGAGGAGAAAAAAAGAAGGATTTTTATTGATTGCTTTGGAAGGAAGGTTGCTGGTGTACAGGGACTTTTGGGGGCACAGAGTACAGGCACAGATCAGAGGCTCCAATTATGCAGAGAAAAATACACAGCTCTAAAAAATAACCCTCCCTTAGAAAGGCTTCAGCACTGTAACAAAATATTAATGTTTAAAGATATTCCTTCTTAATATTTCAGGAAGCAATTGGAAGTCCCACAGTATAGTTCATTCTACTTTTTAAATGGAAATATTTAACTTGGAGCAACAGAGCTCACATTGGCTCCAAGATAAACTTTCCTTGGCAGTTGCAGCTCGTGTATAATGCTAAAAGCAGCTCCATCTTTGGGGTGGCATTTTTTTTTTAGCTCATCTTGGAGAGCCAAGCTCTGAATTAAACTGAGGGCTTGAGCAGCTGCTATTTTGCCAGTGAGTCCAGGAGCTTGTCTGAGGCTGGGGAGGAGGAAAAAAAAGGGCTGTCTGGAGGGGGAGGCAGGATCCACACAGAAGGTTGGGCTAATTAAATCTGGACAAGTCACAGGAGAGCCCAGTGTTTCTGCATATTGTATCTTCAAAGCTTTCCCTTGTGCAGGGCATGATAAGGAGAGGATCATCTTGACACTTTCATCTTCTCCTCAAAGGGTGAGCATTGAGCTAAATAAAGAAATAAATACACATTGATTACATAGGGAGGGAGAGGCAGAAATATCTACTTGTTCAAACAGCTGATATGTCTCCCAGGGCACCTTCTGCTCATTAATAACCATATTTATTATTGTTTTTATTGCTATTATTCTTCCATCTGCCAGTTGAGTGCTGTATTGCAGGAACTCCTGTTTTCACACATACCCTCTGATGTCAGCAGCCTTTGCCAGCACTTGTTGAGTTTGTGAGGGTGCCCAGGACGAGGTGAGAGATGAGAATCTGACTCCATGTTCTTTCAGAAGGCTGATTTATTATCACATATTATATTGTATTATATTATATTATATTATATTATATTATATTATATTATATTATATTATATTATATTATATTATATTATATTATATTATATTATATTATATTATATTATATTATATTATATTATATTATATTATATTATATTATATTATATTATATTATATTATATTATATTATATTATGCTATACTAAAACTATACTAAAGAAAGAGAAGGATACAGACAGAAGCTTTAACAGGAATGATCATTAAAAACTCATGACTCATTCCTCAGAGCCGGACACAGTTGGATGTGATTGGTCATTAAGCAAAAACAATTCACATGGAACCAATCAAACAAGCCCCTGTTGGTAAACAATGCCCAAACCACATTCAAAAGCAGCAAAACAGGAGCAGCAATCAGGTTATTATTATTTACATTCTTTTTCTGAGGCTTCTCAGCTTCCCAGGAGAAGAAATCCTGGCAAAGGGATTTTTCAGAAAATGTGACGGTGACAAGCACTGACATCTCCCCACCTTCCAGAGAAACATGGAAGTGGAAGAGCAGAGGGTGTGTCTGTTCCTGCTGAAGGAAGGGAAGGGCTGGGTCAGGTTTGCCCAGTGCAGGAGCATCTCTGTTTCAGTGTCAGGGCTGGTGTTTGCCTCCCTTCTGTTCCTGCTCCACCAAGCTCCTTTAACTGGGAGCACTGCATGCCTAAAAACTGGCAGTGCATGAAATGATAGATTTGGAGATTGATAGGAGAAAAAACCTCCCAGGGATCCTCCAGTGCAGTGTCCATGTGGGAGCTCTCTCAGCTCCCCAAGATGCTCTGTGGGAGCACGAGGCTGGTGGCATCCCTAAAACCCCAGGAAAATGGGTGAAAGTTTCCAGTGCTGGCTCTTTGTTTAACAGATCCTCTAGTAACATTTTTTTTGAGATTTGGAGATGGACCCTAAAGCTGCAGGCTTGTCCTTGGAGAGGGTGTCCAGTGTGGTGGGTAGGGCAGGGGCTGAGGAAAAGCAAAGCAGAAGCTCCAGAGGGGTTGATTTTGCACTTAAACACACTGGAATTAATCCCCCCTGATACCTATAAATTGGTGTTCAATCTTTAGTCGCCCAACGAACAAAACTGAGTTGTTCCTGTAAAGGAAAAAAGACACAGTGATCTGGAGATTAAAACATGGTATAGGCAGATGTTTCCTAGCAGTGTGCTGAACCCAAATTTATATTATTTTATTGTTTATATAACTATATTGCAATTTTTATATAAATTCTTACAAATATTTTATATTATTTAGATAAATATGATAATTTATCTACTAAATTGTAATATTAAATAGATATATATTTAAATAAATATACTAAAACAATTATATATAAAATATAATAATATATATTAAAACCAAATATCTATAAATATATTTATATGAATTATAATATTTAATATATTATATAATCTTTAATAGATGAATTATTATATTTAATATATTTAATATATGTTCTATATTAACTAATATAATATTTTAATATTATAATGAAAAATACAATTTTTATATGACAATATTTCATATATATATATATATATATATATATATATATATATATATATATTGCTGTATCTATAGTATAGATACAGCAATATATACCCATGACACCAGGACCTCTCTGTTAAGGGCTGGACTCTGGTCCAGGCTGGGGTTTGGCTGCCCCTTGCAGTGAGGCTGAAGGAGCAGGACTTGGCTCACTCTGCAGAAAGCCAAGAGAAGACTTTGACATTTTCAGGGTCATACAGCATATAAACCTTCAGCTTCAGAATGTTTCACCAAATGTTTATTCCTCAAGGTGTAATGGTGAGTCCCAGCAAAGCAGGGAGGGATTTCTGCAACTCCTCCAGTCCCTCCTGGATGGAGACACATGGTGCAATAAGGTAGAAAAATTATAAAGAAAGGCCTCATAAAATCAATCCTGCTCTCCTAAAATCAGTGCCTAGCCTTGTCAGGCACTTTGCAAGTTCCCCTGTAGAAGCAATCCTGATGTGAGCAGTTCATTAACGTAACAATCAAAAAAACAACTGGCACCTGTACAAACTGTTTTGACACTGTTAGAAAAATGAAAACTATCTCTCACAAACAACTTTCCCTGCAGTTACACACCAGGGGTTGGAATGACCAATCAATACAGAATAATAATTTGTTACTGACCAATATAGTAATTAACAAGAAAGCTCTTGACCAATTGGAGTCCCTCATGAAGTCTATAAAACTGTATAAAAAGGAGTTATGTGAATAAAGAGGGAGCTTTTCCACCATGAAGGAAATGGAGTCTGTGTGATTTATCCCACAGACACAGACCCTGAGCCAGGGCAGAACTGCTCACAGGCTGCCTGGCAGCTGGAGCACCCAGCAAAATCCCCTTTTCAGCTCAGATCTGTAAACCTGGGGTGGCAAATGAGGCTGTGTGGGGAGGGGCAGCCATGGCAAAGCCTTGGGCTGTGCTGGCCTGTCAGAACCCAGGACATTGCTCTGGCTGCCCTGGGTGACTCCAGACCCTGGCAGGGGCTCAGAGACCTTGGCACAGAGTCACAAACACCTGTGCCTTTGATTTTAGCCCATGGAAACAATTACCAACTTTGTGTGAGGAGTTACAAGCCACAAGAGGTTGAGTAGAATGATAGTGAATTTGTCACAGGGTGAAACAGTAGAATTTTGGGGATTTAGAATGGGGGTTCAAGAGGCAAGATGGAGGAATCTGGGCATGTCCTGTCCTTCTTCTTATTGTCCTCCATCCTCTGCTGGGATGGTGACACTTCTGGATTGGTTTGGAATAGAGACAGACTGTCTAACATAGGTGATAGGTATTGGAAAATTATTGTCAATAAAGTACACACAGTTCTTAGTATAAAAAGCCAACACCACCCCAAGGGCAGGGACTGTGCCACAACCTGACCTGCTGGACAGATCTCAGCAGGTCAGAGAGAGAATGGAACAGATCAGAGAAAATAAACAACCTTGGAAAGCAGAGCTGAGGAATCTCAACTTCTTCTTCAGTCTTGGGGCTGGAAAAAAAGAGACTTTAATACCTCAGGAGCCATTTCAACAACTCAGAACCTTGACAGTAGTGCTATCCAACCACTATAGGCACACGTACCTTTGGTTAAACAATGCTTGCTTATTTTGGATACAATACCTGCTTGTGAGCCTTAAAACACAATGCACAGAGCTCCACTATTAAGCTTAGACTGGCCCAGCTGGGGTGGCAGCCCAGGGGCCACTTGTCCATGGCCCAGAGGGAGCATCACTGCAGCCCTGCCATGCCACAGGCCTGTCCCAAGGCACGCTGCACTGCCCACTGTGGGATGTGCTATCAGCCCAGATGATAATTACAGAGTGAAATGTCAGCCTTATTCACAGGAGCATCATTACCCATTAGCTAATTAGGCATTAGCCATTCCAGCACGGCTGTCAGCTGCTTTTTAAAAAGCCACTGGATATTAGCAGAGAGAAACACTTTGAAATTGCACTTATGATGGTTGGTTTGAAAGAGCAGGGAGTCCTCTGATGCTTTTAGCATGTTAGAAAGCACAAATGCCTTTTTCCTTCCCAGCTCAGAGGTGAAGAAGGGAGGAAGCCATCCCCATTTCTGAGTGTGTCCTGTAGAAAAGAACATGATTCCATCTGGGCAGGGATGCAAACCCAC
Organism: Camarhynchus parvulus; assembly: GCF_901933205.1. Taxonomy (NCBI): domain Eukaryota; kingdom Metazoa; phylum Chordata; class Aves; order Passeriformes; family Thraupidae; genus Camarhynchus; species Camarhynchus parvulus. The sequence goes on from NC_044589.1 coordinate 1,992,401, forward strand.
AGCGACTCAGGTCCCACTCAGTGACGGGAACAGGAGCAGTGAAAAGTTTCAAAATTACCAAAAGCAAAGACAGCCCTGCCAGGACAAGGGTCCCGCAGAGCTGGCATGTGAGTGAGAGCAGCCCTGGAGCTCCACCCCAGGAAAGGCTCAACCGTGGTCTCAATGGTGGTGGGAGAAGATTTAGAGCAACCACCAGAAGCCATTGCTGTCTCCACAGGTTCAGATTTTTAGGTTAAAACTCAGTTATCACCAGAAAACAGACTTACCCAGAGATACAACTGAAGCATGCTTTCCTGCCTGTCTTGTACAGCTCAGCAACCCCTGGGGGTTTGCTCTGTGACCCCCAGAAGCAAAGCAAGGATGGATGGGGTGCAGTGCCCTTGGAGGGGCTGGTTTGGCTGGGTTTCAGCCCATTCCCACCAGCACCAGGTGCCTCTGAGCAGGGCAGGGTTAGGGTTAACCTGGGACTGGTCTTGTTGCTTTTTACCTTCAAACATCCACTGCTAGAGCTTGTCCCTTCTAAAGGATGCTGCCATATCCTCATTCTCCGTTCTCAGAAATGCCACAGGGCAGGAGGGAGACTCCTTCAAGTGTCCAGAGATGTGGTGGAAGGTGGCTCTTCTCACCACAGAGTGGGGAAAAGGAGCAGATCCATATTTATATAGATCTGTCATCTCTATGTAAAACTGGGGAATAAAGAGCAATTTTATGTACATTAGATAAGGGAGCCATGTTCTCCTTTTAAATGAAGCAAAGATTAAATTGGTCCCAATAGGATGGCTCTTAATTCCTTCCATTTATATATTCTTGTTTTATTATGCTTGTGTGATAGCAGCACTTAGTAAGGCAGACTGAACAGATAAAGTAATCAAAGAAGGTCCATAGGAGTGATTTGCCCAAATTATCAATATATCTAATGCTACTTCCTGCTTTATTTTCCTGATATTTCCCCATCACTTTGCATTTCAGCTCAGTGTTCAACAGGAGTCAGGGAGAAGCCTCTGCTCCTCAAGCAGCACCAGCAGGGACCAAACCCTGTCCTGACAGCCCCACTCACCCCAGCCACAATAAATTCCAGCTCCTTTTTGTGTGCCTTTGTGCCTCCCAGCCTGGATTAAGGAAATAATCAGGAAAGAACTTCCCAGGTGTGGAAGTGACAGTCTGGTCAGAGAGAGAGAAAGCAGGATAAGTTGATAAGGAGATAAACAATGATAGCCAAATATTAACACAATCTGCAGGTAATGGGTTTTTTTAACAATCTGTTTTGCTGTTTTCCTCATAAGGTTGTTTACAAATGGGTGTCTTGTTAATTAGCCAGGCATGTGAAATGCATTGATTAAATGACCAATCAGGGCCACCTGTAGCAAGCTAAGATATAAAAGGAGAGGGGATCAAATAAAGGGGGTTTTTGCCATTTTGCCTTCTGATGTGACTTTGTGTCATCTCTGGCTCAGTGGTGACACCAGGAACCTCTCCCAGATCAGGGCAGGCTGAAGGTTTACCAGTGATGTAAGCACAGCACAGCCAGGTTTACTGATGTCCAGAATTCAGAGTGTCCCACACCAGCTGCTGCTGCTGCTGCTGCTGCTGCCCCAAGGCTCTGGCAAGCTCCAGCTGCCGCAGCACAGCAGGGAGTTGTGTGGGTGTGGGGCAGAAAGGGTTAAAAATGGGCACCCACTGGCATTTGTTATCTGAGGGTGGTGAGACCCTGGCACAGGCTGCCCAGAGAGGTGGTGGGTGCCCCATCCCTGCCCAGGCTGGTCTGGCTCGTGTCCCTGCTCGCTGCAGGGGGCTGGGCTGGATGGCCCTTGCAGGTCCCTTCCCACCCAAACCACTCTGTGATTCTGTGAGAAGCCCAGCTGGAATCAAATTGCAAGCCTGGGAAGGAAGGGAAATGCTCCATGAGCGGGATGTGCTGCTGGGGGCTCTCCCAGCTCCTGCAGCAGCCAGGACAGACTCAGCATGTGAGTCCTTATTCCCACCTCGTTGGCTGTGGTACCTTTGTTTTGAGAATGGTGTTTTTAATGCTAGGAGGTTTCTGGGAAAACTGTTGAGAATGAATTCAGAGTAGTTTAGGGAGGCAATGAGCAGGAACTGGTCTGTGGTGAGTGCCTGCACAGTGTGAGGCTGCTCCAGAGTAAGCACAAAGAAGGGGCAGGGGTGGACCTGGCTGTACACAGGGATGGTGCTGTGGCTGTATGCTGCAGTAAGGTAGAAAAATTATAAAGAAAAGCCTTATAAAATCAGGCCTGCTCTGGCTGGCCTGTCATTTCTTCTAAGCCAAGCTGGCACTGTGCAGGTTCCCATGTGAAAGCAATCCTGGAGCGAGCAGTTCATTAACATAACAATTAATCCTGGGTGAAAGACAACTTGCACCTGTATAAACTTTTTATACAGGTTTTTACACCTTAGAAAAATGAAAACTATCTTTCACAAACAACTGGCCCTGCACATACCCACCAGGGGATGGAGTGACCAATTAATACAGAATAACAACTTGTTACTGACCAATAAAGTAAAGAGGGAATGAAGGCTTGGTGTGCTTGGCAAGCAGCTGGCACTGGCTCTGGGTGGGGGTCAGAGGGTCATCAGGAGGTGATGGCACAGACTGGGGCCACTGAGACCATTTCCAAGGACACAGAACATCCCAGCATGGACCTTGCAATGCCCAGCACCCTGTGTTAGGTGCACACACTCCTGCTCCTGAAGCCTCCCAGGTTCATTTGGGAGCTCAAAGCAAGCCCTGAGCAGCCTGCCCTGAGCCAGGAGGGCTCTTATCCCCAGCTGGGGTCTGTGTACAAATCACCAGCGGGACAGGACTGCTAGGAACGTGCCTTGAGCTGGTTTATTTTCCAGCATCAGCCTCATTACATGGTTATGACAATGGGAAGCTGCCAGCAGCTCACATCCCAGACACAGAATGTTACAACTCACTTTAAAAGTTTTTTGACCAATCACACAAAGCAAAAGCACATTGACAGTAGTTCCATCCAACCACTATAAGCACAGGTACCTTTGGTTAAACATGCTCGCTTATTTCAAATACAATACCTGCTGTAAGCCTTAAAACACAATGCACAGAGCTCCATTATTAAGCTTAGAACTCCCTAATATCTCACTAGATAAAATTTTCTGCAGCTTAGGGAGTTATTCTAGACAAGTGTTAATACACACACCATTGTTCCCTTTATCCTTTTCTACTTCTTACATAATTTTTCTGCTGACCAATCTCATGGCTACTGCTTAGCTCCAATCACAGTTCTGCTGTCTCTGAGGCCTGCCTTCTGCAGCTTTCCTAAAACCCTCTGATTTTGAGGATTCCCACAGGCTCTCTCCACATGGGAGGGCACCAGCACTCGGAGCTCCCTGCAACCAGAGACATCTCTGCCCTGATGACTCCTTATCTCTCCAAACACCAGCACCCCTCCAGGCCTTGGGAGAACCTCCCTATCGCCTATCTGCAATGTCAGGCACTTCTGCACCTGGGAAAAATATCTGTTCCTGAGAGTCTGGGAGGCCAGGAGGCTGCAGGGAGCCAGGGCTGAGTCACAGCGGGGCCGTGTCCCTGTCCCCGTGGGCAGTGTCACATCCCACCAGGCCCTGCACTGCACCACAGCCTCAGGTGTCCTGCACCACATCTCTGCACCTGGGCAGCAGCTGCTGAACTCCAGCTTTTGGAGAAATGTCGGGATCTCTAGATGGTCAGAATGATCCCGAGAAGAGTTCGAAAGTTTCTTTTCCCAGCCCGGCGCTTGAAGAAGGAGTCAGAGCTCTTCATTTCTTGGTTTCAAGGTTGTTTATTGCATCTTATCTATAAAAAATTTTCTCCTGCCCTGCCGAGGTCCACTCAGCAAGACAGTCAGAGGCACTCTGCCTGCCCCCAGGGCAGTGTTATGTCTTTATACTAAAAACTACCTGTACAATATTTACAATTACTTCCCAATACCTATCACCTGTGTTAGACAGTGAGCTTCTACTCTAAACCAATCTGTAAGTGCCAACATCACAGCAGAAGATGGAGGCCAAGGAGAAGAAGGAGAAAGGCTGGACATGCCCAGATCCCTCCATCTTGCCTCCTGAGCCCCCATACCAAAAACCCCTAAAATCTGCTTTTCCACCCCATGATAACTTCACTATTATTCTACCTAAACTGTTGTGGCTTGCTGATTTTCATACAAGGTTGGTAATTTGCTCCAGGGGTCATAATCAAACCCACACAGGTGTTCTGGGCTCCGTGCCAGGGTCTCTGAGCCCCCTGGCAGGGTCTGGGCTGCTCAGGACAGCCAGAGGGGTGTGCTGGGTCCTGACAGAGAAAAAGCCAACCTGTGCCACTGCCAGCTTTGGGGCTGAAAGCATCAGCCTTGCTCTTCCTTTGCTATTGAAGCCCAGGATATTTAGTTTTGGTGGGTGAAAATCTCTGTGGTTTTTCCCCAGATGGGCTCTCCTGATTTAGATACAGCCTAGAATAGGGTGGTGTCACACACATCTTTTATGAAAAATCCTTTCCTTGGGATTTTTCCTCCTGAGAAGCTGAGAGGCCTCAGGAACAAAATGTAAATAATGATTATCTGCTGCTGTGGAATGCAACAGGTGCATCTGTGATTGGTCCATGTTGGTTGTTTCTAATTAATGGCCAATCACAGTCAGCTGGCTCAGACAGAGAGTCTGAGCCACAAACATTTGTTGTTATCATTCTTTTTCTATTCTTAGCTAGCCTTCTGATGAAATCCTTTCTTCTATTCTTTTAGTATAGTTTTAATGTAATATATATCATAAAAAAATAAATCAAGCCTTCTGAAACATGGAGTCAGATCCTCGTCTCTTCCCTCAGCCTGAGACCCCTGTGAACACTGTCACAGGGAGAAACTTCTTGTTCCTTGTGTATTTGTCCTGGGGTGCTGCAGTGCCATGGGCAGTGCTGATGGAGACACCAGTGGTAGATTTAAGCATCAGGCGAGGGCAGCTCTGCCCCAGCCTGGTCCCACAGATTCCAGGTATGAAACACAGAGCCAGGAAAATTCCCTCTTCCCAGAAGGAAATTCAGAAAAAAATGCAGGGGGAAATGTTTCTTTTTTGCCCAGTTTAGCTCCAGCAGCATTCCTGGTGTTTGCTAGGAGGGGTCTTTGACCTGAGTGATCCATGGCTAATCGAGGTGGGGTGTCCATACAGAGGCAGCTAGCCTGGCTGTGCAGCAGGGAGTTGTGCCGACAGACTGTGTGCCTGTGGATGTGTGTGTTAAACACCTTCCCCAACAAACGTGTGCGCAGCTGTGTATATGTACAGTTTAACAGTTATCCCTCTAAACTTAATAGGATTACAGAGATCTGCAGACAAATGAACATATCCCTCTATAGCCTTATCATCAGCTGATAAGTGAAAGCCCAAAGATTGCTGAGACAATTATGTTTTGATATCCATCTTAATACTTGTTCAGGAGACAAAATGAATAAATTGCTTTTCAGCACCGTGGGTGTGAGCAAGAGCCCACAGTGCCTGTGGGATCCAGCCTTGTCTGGCCAGCTCTGGGCACTTGGGAAGGATGAAAGTTTGACAAGAAAGTCTCACAGATATGTGTGCTTAGCAGAAAGATTTTTGAATGTAGAGTCTGATGAAGGAATAGAGATGGAAACAAGTTTTGATATAGAAGGAAAGAATTGCTGAGCCAGTCTTACTGGATAACCAAGGAGGCAAAGGGTGTGTTAGTTAGAAGGGGTTTTTATGGCTTAGAGCAAAGGATAAACCCACCCCAAACAAGAAGATGTTTGTACCAAGCAGGAAGACAGCACAGGCAAACAAGTCAGCAAATGTGGCAAGTAGAGAAAAGGTCTCAGAATTTTCCACTGCAAAAAAACTGAAAAACAACTTCTAGCTTAAACTGCAATGTACTGACTTTTAGTGATTGGAGAGCAGTAACATGAATATGGTAATTACAGTAGTTATGATAGGCTATAGATAAAAGTTAAGGTATAGATTGGTTCTACTGTATGAAGATGCTCAGCAAAGAAAAGTAAATAATGCAATGTAACCTAAACTCAGGGTGTCCAGGCCTGCCTGCAGCTGGAGCTGACAGCTGTGGGCACAGCTCTATCACCCACAACCCTGGACTGCTGTAACACCTGGGGTACAATAAACTGCATTTTGGATACAATAAACTGCATTTTGGAGAGCTGCTGGGAGTCCCACATCTCTCATTCAGGCTCTTACAGGACACAGCACCTTCCCCTGAACTGCAGGGTCAGGATGGAGCTTTGCTCATCTCCCCAGTCTCTGCAGGATGGGCACAACCTGAGCACAGCCCCACTGAGCCCAGGCCATGGCAGCTCCCATAAATCTGCTGCTGTCACCCTGATTTCCAGGAGGGAGCTGAGACAGTATTGCATCTTTCTGCTCCCTGACCAGCCTGTGGAAAGTAGAGCCAAGCCTGTCTGTCTCTAATTGTGAGTTCACAGCTCCATCATGGCTTGGCACAAATGGTTCCATTAACGCTCCCTCCTGCCCAAGGGTGAGCTCAGGCTCTGCTCCCCAGCTCTGGAGTGTGATCAGAACTGACCCACAGCCAAACTCTGTCCTGGCACATGGCCCCAGCCCAGCAGAGGACACCTCAGGCACCTCCCAGGCAGTTCCAGAGCTCCATAGCACAAAGGCAAGCTTCCCTTCCCTTCCCTTCCCTTCCCTTCCCTTCCCTTCCCTTCCCTTCCCTTCCCTTCCCTTCCCTTCCCTTCCCTTCCCTTCCCTTCCCTTCCCTTCCCTTCCTTCTTTGTGTCCTGGAGCAGCAGCTCAGAGCTCACCTGGCTCTGGGTCCCTGCTCCTCTTCTGCAGAGCCTGAAGGGCCTGACCTGCTCAGTGCTGGTCCTCAGCCTGCACCAGCACTCCCCAATGCCTTTGGCAGCCACAAAACCCAGGAATTTTTGTGTTATTGTCAAGTATGGGGCAGGGGGATGGGGAGCTGGAGCAGACAGAAGAGCCTTGCTGGAAGGAAATATCCCCATCCTCTGGTGCCCTGTGATTTTTGGCCATGTTCTTGTGCTAATCTGGAAGAGTTTTCTGGAGATATTGAGAACAGCTGCCCCTCTAATTAGACTTGGGAATGTTTGTATTACCAAAAGTGTCAAATTGCTTCATTACAACAAAAACAGGAGACACTTTGATCCAGAAAATTGGATGACTTCAACTTCCTATGAAGCTGGAGCTCTCCTCAGTGCTTCAGAAACAAAGCAAGGAGAATGAAGCAGGGGATGCTCTCAGCTGTGGATGTGAGCAGCTCTCAGGAGTGAGCTGAGCCAGGCTGGTGCCTCAGCCCTGCAGAGCTCTCGAGTTATGCCAAGAAACCTGGAAAAACTGAAAAATTTACACCCAAATAACCTGTAAAACAACAGTGCACACTGGCAACAGCACCAGCATTTTTCAGAAGTCATTGATTACATCACAAGTCCTTTTTGACATGGGTGAAACCTCTCCAGCTGTCTCTGAGCGGTTCAGTTCCATCCAGCCCAAGTTTTTCCAGTGATAGCTCCATGGGGTGGCTCACAGCATTTCCCTGGGGGCAGCCTCCAGCCCAACCTGAGCCTGCCTGGGCTGGACCTGTCTCACAAACAGTTCCCCTCATGTTCTTACAGAGCTCAGGCCAGAATTACAGCCAGGCTCAGGCTAGGGGGCTGCAGGAACATCCTCCAAGGCCAGGAGGTGCAGCCACAGATGCTCTGGGGCATCATTTGCAGAAGGGCAGAGCTGGGCTCAGCTGTGCTGCTCCCCGTGCTCTCCATGCAAGCAAGCTGCCTTCAGCTTGAATCTCTAATCTCTTCTTATCTCTACATCCTTATTCCAGACAGGCTTTTCCTCCTAACAGTGTGTGAAGAAAGCAGGGGGATCTACTTGCCATTGCCTGCATTGAAATAACACTGGAGGGATGTCATCTTTAAATCCCACCAGGCAGATGCTTTTGTAACATCTTAAAACTAACCAATGAACCCAGAATCAACCTCCCAAATAGAAAAGGGAGATAAAAGATTCATCCTTCCACATACTTTAACAGTAGGAGAGCAGTGATATTTCAAAAGCCAGACAGACATCCTGGAGGTGAAGGCAAAGGAGGCGTGGGAAGCACAGAGAGGATGCAGACTTTAAAGGTGAACAGGAGGGCATCTGTGCTCAGCACTGTGAATGCTTCAGTCACAAGATGAGACCTCTTGATTCTGCACTGAAGTGGAATTGCACATTTCTGGCTCTTATTTACCCTGCAAACAGAAAGCAAAACCTCCAGCCCCACTTGCTTCCCAGGGAGGGTGGCTGCTGTTTGGAGCAAAGAGGGGTTTGGAGTGTCCTGGCAGGGACACTGGGCAGTGACACAGCCTCAGGTGGGGTGAAGAGCTGGGGGCTTGTTTGCAAATGCTCCCACAGCACAAGCATGTGACCATGTTCACAGGGGTCCCAGGATGAGGGAAGAGATGAGGATCTGACTCCATGTTTCAGAACGCTTGATTTATTATTTTATGATATATATTATATTAAAACTATTCTAAAAGAATAGAAGAAAGGATTTCATCAGAAGGCTAGCTAAGAATAGAAAAAGAAGGAATGATAACAAAGGCTTGTGGCTTTGGCTCTGTGTCTGAGCCAGCTGACTGTGATTGGCCATTAGTTAGAAACAACCAACATAGACCAATCACAGATGCACCTGTTGCATTCCACAGCAGCAGATAATCATTGGTTACATTTTGTTCCTGAGGCCTCTCAGCTTCTCAGGAGGAAAAATCCAAAGGAAAGGATTTTTCATAAAAGATGTCTGCGACATAAGCAGGCACTGATTTATTTACCAGGAGCTGAGGTGATTCCAGCCCCCAGCAGCTCCCAGTGCAGCCCCAAGGCCTGGCACAGCCTGGGCTGGGCATGGCCAGGTAAAACAAGCCCCAGCCTTGACACAGAGCCCCCATGGTCAGAGAGTTTGGAAATATTGTGTAAATGCAGAAAATGTGGCACCTTCCAGCACCAGCACCTCTCGTCCCCCTGCAGTGTGTGTGTGCAGCTGTGTTTGTGTGGAGGTGACAGAAATCAGCAAACCCAGCAAGAAGCAAGTAGAGTGGCTGGGAAAAGCAGTGGTTTTCTCTTACTAAATTTGCCTGAGTTTCCTCTCTTTCTTTTCCTTTTGGCTCCCATCAGCTCCTGAGGTGTGTTAGCCAGCTCTGCCAGGGCCTTTCTGGAGGAGCTGCTTCGTGTCCTGCCTCTGGCTCCTGTGGGAACAAGGGTGGCTCTGAATCCCCACCAAGCCAAACAAAGCTGCATAAAGAGGACAATAAATTCCTTCCTATAAGGCTAAGTCATTTAAGGTATATTATATTATATTATATTATATTATATTATATTATATTATATTATATTATATTATATTATATTATATTATATTATATTATATTATATTATATTATATTATATTATATTATATTATATTATATGGTGCATATATATATACACCGTATATATATATATACCATATATATTATATATATTATATTATATATTATATATAATTATATATACCTTTTATATATATACATACCTTATAATATAATACACATATAATATAATACACATATAATATAATATAATATAATATAATATAATATAATATAATATAATATAATATAATATAATATAATATAATATAATATAATATAATATAATATAATATAATATAATATAATATAATATAATATAATATAATATTTGTATTATAAGGTATAATAAGAAGGTATTTTCTAGGTGTAAAAAGATTTTTTTGTCATTTTTATTATGTTTTAATTATAATGAGGGGTAAGGAAGGGAAGGCAGTCAGCGCCAAATCTGAGTCTGGTAAGGGCAGGCTTGGAAAAAGGGGCAAGGTGTGTCCATGGGACATGGGCTCATGGTGTTCCTTCAGTGCCTGAGAGCTGTTTTATTTTTAAAAGACTAAAAAACAATCTTTAACATTTGCATAGGTAGCTTGTGTCCTTCTCCTCAGTTTTTCCATGGACATGGAGCCGCCAGCCAAAGCAGGGCCAAACTCCCAGAGGAGATGTTGCTTTTCCCTGCTTGCTGCTAAGCTGAAACTGCTGTCACACAACACCTTGGACACAAAATATTGACACAGCTTTATCCAATTACAGCCTGAACCTGTGGGACAAAGATCTGTTGACAGCTGTTAAATGCGATGGCATTATCTGAGTCTCTGCAGGTGGGAAGCTGTGGATCACCAGATGTGGAGAGAATCCCACATGCAATCTGCCCATATGGTCTTGCCCTGCATTTACAGTCTCTTTTGGATACCTGCTCTCAGCCAGTGTCCAAAATGAGATTATACACACTTCTGGTCCTTCCCATCATGCTGAACAGAGGAGGGAGCAGCCCATGGAGCTGTTGCTGCCCCCTCAGAAAGGCAGCCTGGGTGTGATGGAGCAAACCCAGCCCAGGTGGGAGCGAGGTGAGCTGGGGCCCTGGCACAGAGGGGCTGAGGCTGCCCCTGGAGCCCTGGCAGCGCCCAAGCAAAGCCCTGGAGCAGCCTGGGATGGAAGGAGCTGCCCCTGCCCATGGCAGGGGATGGAGTGAGGTGGTTTTAGGGTCCCTTTGAACCCAAACCAGTCTGGTTTTGTAAAGAGCTTTTCCCCTTGATCCTGGTACGGGATGCTGATTGGTCTGAGGCAGCCCAGCTTCTTCTCTGCACAGCTGGTCCCACATGGGACCAGCCTGAAGCCTGGATGAAGCAGAGCTCTAGTTTTCCTCAGATTCCCAGGGGGGTGGGTGTGTTATTAAGGGAACAAACTGATGTGCAGGTCAGCTGGTTTTCTCTTTTTCTCTTCTTTTTTTTTTTTTTTTTTTTGAGCCTGGCATCTCACTCTGTATGAGAGGCAATTTAGAAAAACAGCTATTGAAGGTTTTTAATTCAAGTATGAATGTGTCTTCAGCTGGGGCAACTGATTGCCTCTTCCCTGAGGGAATGAGCTGTCTTATAAAGCACCATTCACTGCTATAATGGCCTGGCTCCCTTTGGGGCAAAACACTCCATTTTAACTAAAAGGGGTTTGTATACAAACAAGACTTAATGCATCCCAACCAGAAGTGCTCCATCAGGGCCCTGAGCCCAGGGGTGAAGCACAGCAGGTTCCCAGGATGGGGATGTGCCCTGGACCTGCTCAGGGACAGGGAAATTCCAGAATTCCAGTCCAGCCAAAGTGGAACTGGGGGGCTGGAGGGAACCACATCCCCTCCCTCTCTGGCATCTGGGGGGGATTGCTGCTCCCTCTGCTCCTAAAGGCAGCCCAGCAGACAATTAATTAGCAGCAGGACTGGTTGCATGGCAAAGACACACGGTGCACCCTCTCTGCATGCAAATATCCCCTGGGCAGGCAGGATTGGAGGGGCTGGCAGGAAATGATGGCTGGGAGGGTTTAACCTTGAATATTGCAAAAGGCACTGCTGCTGCTGCTGCTGCTTATTTTGCCACATGTGTGGGTCAGCCAGACCATGGAGGAGAATAATTAGGGAGGGAAAGGAATGCAAACTCTTATTACTGAAGGTACCTGGGGGCTAATGGCATGAATACATTTGTTATAATTGACCCATGGCCTGATGCTGGTAATTCCTCTGCAGAGATGGCCACCTCATCTGCTCTGTGTGCCAACATGGATGCAGGAAATAATTGCAACCTTGGCTCCATCTCGTTCCCACTCTTCTGGAGAATAGCTAATTTATGACAGAAAATAATGACTAATGTTAGAATAAACAATATTATGACTCAAGTGACTTATGAGTGCTGCAGATATGATGCACATTCAATAGGACATGACTTATCCAGACATGTAATTCTTTTTCTGAGCAGACTAAAGTAAGTGTGGCAGAAATGCCAGAAACAGCTTTGCAATTGGAATATGCAATTTAAAATAAGTAAAGATTACTCCCAGGTAGTTTATTGCTTTAACTACATCAAGGCAGGTCCCTGTAGCAGACTGCATAATGACTCTCATTTCATTTTTGGTTTGTGTCAAATATCTTCAGTTAGTTTTGCTTTATTGGCTTCATGCAATTTATTGCAGCACTAGAATGTGATTGTAATGCAACTAGTATTTTAGTTTTATCTTCCACTGGTAATTTTTCTTCTTTATGGAGCCTATACTGTCTGCATTAATAAAAGCCATAGAAATTATACAGCGTGGAACCAGGTTTTAGTAAGTGCCAGTTTGCCACAGAAGAACTGAACCAGCAGTGCTGCTCTGCAGCCCAGGGGAGCACAGACAGGGCCTGGATGCTCTGTGGCACCTTCTGGGCACAAAGCTGCTTCCAAACACCACCCAAGCACTCCTGATTGTCAGAAGGGAGCACAGAGTGGAGTCATCATTCATCATTTAGTGAATTCTCACTAAACAGCAGCTGGTTCTGCCCTACATCCATGATTCAGAGCTGTCAGAGCGAGCCCACTCTTGAGGGGCTTTGTAGGCTCTGCATGGAGATCCCAAACAGAACAGGAGCTGTGCTGGGCCTGAGTGTGTGTGACACCTCGGAAAGCACAGGGTACTGCACAGAGCAGCCCCTGGGCTGTCAAAGGCAGGAGGCCTCTCCCAGGCCAGGCAGGGACTGGCCCTGCCTGAGGAACCTTCCTGCCCCAGGGCCCAGCCACCAGCACCTCCCAGTGCAGCATCTGCAGTGATTAGAGTTTGCATTCCTTTCCCTCCCTAATTATTATTGAAAGGCAGCTGTCCTGGCTTCTTTCATCCCCCTAGCTCTTCTTTAAAACCTCCTGCCTGGGCTGCACCTTCAATCCTGGGGTCAGTTTTGGGCCCCTCACTACACAAAAGGCATTTCTGCAGGGGCTGGAATGTGTCCAGGGCAAGGGAATGGAGCTGGGGAGGGTCTGGAGCCCCAGGAGAGGCTGAGGGAGCTGGGAAGGGGCTCAGCCTGGAGCAAAGGAGGCTCAGGGGGCCCTTGTGGCTCTGCACAGCTCCTGCCAGGAGGGGACAGCCGGGGGGGTCGGGCTGTGCTCCAGGGAACAGGGACAGGAGCAGAGGGAACGGCCTCAGGCTGGGCCAGGGTGGGTTTTGATGGGATAATGGGAAATTTCCTTCACTGAAAACGCTGTAAAAGATTGGAACGGGTTGTCTGGGGCAGTGATGGAGTCATCATCCCTGAAGGGATTTAAAAACCCTGTGGATGTGGCACCTGGGGACATGGGTTAGTATGGAATTCAGGGTGCCCACGCTGCAGGGAATGATTGGTATTTGACTCTGTGATTCAGAATGCTGAACAATTGCTTTATTAAACTATATTACATTGTACTATATTAAAGAGATACTGTACTATACAATACAAAATATACTAAAGAAAAACCTGTGACTGGCTGAGACAGACAGGACACAGTTTTGACTTAATTGGCCAAGGAAACAAAACAATTCTCAGCAGAATCCAATTGATAAATCACTTCAGGTAAACAATCTCCATAACACATTCCCCATGTGTAAAAACAACAGGAGCAGCAAATAAAGATAAGAATTGTTTTCTGTCCTTCTCTCTGTGCTTCTCCAGGAGAAACCCTGAGAGAGAGAATTATCTCTCTCTGTTCAGAGAATGTGAATGCCACAGGTTAGTGCTGGGGGATCTTAGAGGGCTTTTCCAACCTAAATTATTCTGTGATTTTATTTCACCAAGCAATAAGGACAATTGAATGCCCGGGTACATAAATCCATGTGACGTGCTCAGATGCCCCCAATGCTCTGAGCACCCAGGACTGGGTGACCAGCACTGGTCCTGTGCAATACTCACCTGAAAAGCTCACAGATTTCCAAATTTGTGAATTTGGGGGGTGTTGATCAATTCATCCAAGCAGCTTGGGGGTCCAATTTTGGCTGTGTGACTCTCAGTGATTATTTATAGTGCACAATTTCATAAGTCACCTTTTCCTCTCCTGAACCACCAGACAAGTCCCATCAGCTGCTTGCCCAAGCACTAAAACACTTTTCAGTAGCAAGTGTGCTCGTGCTCCTCAGCAGCAGTGCTCCCCTTCCCCATTTTGGTTTGTTTTGGCCACAGCTGAAGATGCTCTGGGGAGTTCAGGCCAGCCACAGCATTCACATGGTGCTTGTGGGACCCCAGCTCAGCCCTCCACTAGTAAAACATAGGAAAAAAGGCAAAAAAAACACAAGGGAAAAGCTTTTTTTAGGGAGTGTACCTATGCAAGAACCCAAACTGAGAGGGCAGCCCAGGACACACCCCAGGGGCTGAGATTATGGAAGCATTTCTAGGAACCAAAGAGCCAAACCCCACAGACTCTGCATGGGACCTGGGTACCTAATTCCCTCGGGAACTCTTAAATTTGCAGGCAAAAACCACCCAGTGTATACAGGGGGTGGGGTTCTGAAAGACTGATTGTGCTTGCTGTGAAATGAATTTCCTTTAAAGCTGCATTTATTGCACTCCATGGCCCCCATTAATCAGTAAGTTATATCTGGCCTTCCCATTATGGCGAGAGAAGAATGTGAAATATTCCTAAGCTGCAAAATTACTCAGAACTGGAGGGATGTGGGGGGGAGAGGGTGGGGTTCCCCTTTTGCATCTGAATTCAGTGTGGAAAATAAGTCACTTTTTGCTGATGTCTGTCTGAAGGCCAGTTGTGAATTTGGCTTTGTGTGAGGAGCCCCACACCCTCCTGTCCCAGCACAGCCCTGGGCAGCTCCTCTGAGCACCCCTGGGGGCTCATTCCTGGTGCCTTTCTGGGGTGAGGGATGTCTTGGAGAAGAGTGGGAGGGCTGTTAAAGGCAGGGTTATTGCCAAGAAAGGCTGACTTTACAGCCTTTGGTTATCTTTTGTAAGAAGTGGGGTTGTGGTTTGACCAAAACTTGGCTCTAATGCAGCCTCAAAGCTTAAAAAAAATAAAATAAAGATCTCCAAGAGGGCTGAAAAAATATTTATTTTCTTATTTGGTTGAATTCAGTGTAATCATTTTTAGAAGTGTGAAGGTATGAATCTGGGAAAAAGATGAGAGGCGTTTTTTTTTTACATAAACCAGTGACCAACACTTTGCTGGAGCAGGAAAATGCTTTCCATGAGGACATGTCTGTTTGAGGTGCTCAGTGTGAGGTTTCTGGGGCCAGAATGATTTCCTCAGTGAATATGAATTCACAGCAAGGTCTGATCTTTGCAGGGCCTGTAATGGCAACAGCCATGAACACCATAAATAAAACATCCTCCTAAGAACACTGTTCTGTGCTGTCCCCAAGGCCTCCCACAGGCTGCTCATGGCTGGCCAGTGCATTTTAAACTTGTTAAATCCTGTATACACAAACATCTTCTTAACCACCCTTTCATGGGAAGGGCGGAAAAATCAGCTCCATTGAGCAGCTTGACCCCTGTGAGGGCATTCCCATGGCTAAGGGAGCTCCTGCAGCATTTCATGGTGGCTTAAATCACTTGTGAATAGGAGCAGGCTTCCCCTGCCATGTGCCTTTGCACCTCTGCAGAGCAGACACAGATTCTCTCAGCTGGGTAACTGCAGTGCACCTTCCTTCCAGTAAAGAAACTGCTCACTAAAACCACTGTGAGTAAATAAGAAGTCACTTTTGTAAAGCCTCTCTTTGATGATGCTAAATGAATTCCCAGAGGGTGGATAAACTTTCTCACAATGACGACCATTTGCAGAACAAAGAGGCAATTTTTTTCTCATTTCAGTGTTTTCTGACATTTCCCCCCTTGGGGAATAAATGGGCCCATTATTCTCCCGGATTCCCTGGCGTTTGCAGAGCCTGGGTGGGGATGCTCCAGTGCCTCCAGTCTCCTGCTGCTTTGGGGTGACACCCAGCTGGCCTGAGGTGGCATCTGCCTGCAGCAGCCTCCCCTCTGGGAGCAGCCTCCCCAGTTCCTGAGCTGCTGGGAAGGTGTTTAGGATCTCATTCCAATGCCTGCACAGGGAGCTGGGGGCTAAATGCCACCCAAAGGGTGCCCAGGTAGAAGGAGCCCCATGAGAGTTTCCCTGGGGGACAGACTCAGCACCCTCGTGAGGAAGGAACAAAATTCAAGAGGAGGGATTGTCACCGTCATATTTTCTGGAAAAATCCCCTTGCCCAGGATTTCTCTCCTGAGAACCTGAGAAGCCTCAGAGGAAAAGGAAAACAATGTTATCTAATTTGCTTCCCCTGTGTTTTGCTGCTTTGGAATGTGGTTAGAAATTGTTTATCCAACGTGTGAATTGTTTTAACTTAATAACCAATCACAGTCAAGCTGTGTCAAGACTCAAAAAAGTCACAAGTATTTCATTATTCTTTCTAGCTTTCTGTCTGTATCCTTTCTCTATTCTTTAGTATAGTTTAGTATAGTTTAGTTTAACATTCTTTAACAATGTAATATCATAAAATAATAAAT
This sequence comes from Camarhynchus parvulus, assembly GCF_901933205.1. Classification (NCBI taxonomy): domain Eukaryota; kingdom Metazoa; phylum Chordata; class Aves; order Passeriformes; family Thraupidae; genus Camarhynchus; species Camarhynchus parvulus. Next base: position 2,008,775 of record NC_044589.1, read on the forward strand.
TAAACTTCTAAAAACACAAAGTCAAATCCTTCCTTTCCTCACCTTCATCGGGCACCCCAAAAATACCACAAGGGATTATATTATAAATCACTCCACCAAAAAAAGTCTGAATTTAACCTGATGATGCCAATTTTCCTGGCACTGTCCAAGCCCAGCAATGCCAGTCCTGGTGGATTATTCCCACCCACTGATGGGAAGGGTGGATAAGGAACCCCAGGAGGAAAGAGGCCACCAGTGTCCCTAGGCTAGGGCTTGCAGGTGGACAACTCCAGCCTGTGGCCACCACCCCAGCCTCAGCTGTGTCATTGAATAACCTTCTCTGCTGTGCTCACAGCTTCTGCTTGGCCTCACAACAGCCAAGATCAGGAAGGCAGACAGAAGGAACTGGAAAGTGTTCCAGATTGCAAGGCAAGATGTGTTCTATTTGCCATCTGCGTGGCAGTTGTCTTCTGTTCAGTGGGCAGTTTGCCTTTTCTCTTCCACACCCACTCCTCCCTCCAGGGAGACACCTGCTGATAACAGACTATTGAATGTTCCTGCATGGCTGATAAGAACTACAGCATCCCATTGGGAGATGTGAGCCCAGAGGGAGGAGCCAAGCATTCCTACCTGGATATAATCTGGAGATTCTGGAACACCAGCACAGCTTCTCCATGGATTTCCCAGAGGAACAGCAGCTGCCTCTTCCACTGGATCTTTGGAGGAAGAGACTGCACCTTTCTCCAGGATCCCTGCTCCAGCAGAACCACCCCTGACACTGCAGGAGGGCTGAGCCACAATTCCAATGGGACTGCTGCCAACACCCTGACCCACAGGGTGTCAGGTTGGGTTCTGACTCTGTCAGTGTTGGTTTGGTTTACTGCATTGTTTATTTTTATCCTTTTATTTTCTTCCGTATTAAAGAACTGTTATTTCCTGCTTCCATTTTTTTTTTTTTTTTTGCCTGAATGCTCCTTAATTTAAAATTTATAGCAATTTGGAGGGGGGGGAGTGTTTACATTTTCCATTTCAGGGGAGGCTCCTGCCTTCCCTAGCAGACACCTGGCTTTCCAAACCAAGACAGAAAGGAAACAGGGAATAAGAATAATATTTTGGGAAATACTTGTTATGAAGAGAAGTTTAAAAAAAAATATTTCCTTTTCAATATCATCTGCTGTACAAGAGCTTCCAGGGAGGGTAAAATCTCACTGCAGATGGGTTATAATCCTTATTGATACAGTAAATGGAACTATCAAGCTGGAAAAGATCATATGGCAGTTAAGATAAAGGTTTGACTTGTCCCAGAACCAGGCTTATCAGGGTTTAGCAGTAAGTGAGTTCTGTTGCTTAGACTGCATTTAAAAAGGTCATTGATTTGCAGCTAATACCAAGTTGTCATAGTTTCGTGAGTAAGAGCTTGCAGTTTTCAGAATCAAAGCCTTTTCCTAAATCGATAAGAACAGATTCAGCGAGATTGCCTGAGCCCACTGAGGCAGACAGAGAGGCAGCAGCAAACCCAGCCGGGCGTGGCAGGAGGGAACAGCTCTGCAGGTGCCCTCAGGGCTGCTCTGAAGCTCTGCCAGCACAGCCCAGAACCTCAGCCTGGCAGCAGATGGGCTGAGAGGCTCTGTCGGGGACCAGCAGCTGCCTGCTGCAAACCTCCTCTGAGGTAATTAGCTGATTGATCTGGGCTTTGCTGGGCTGAGACACTGTATTTCCTGCATGCTCCAGTCAATACCACTGGATTTTCACACTGCTGGATGCAGAAATACACATGCACAGCCAAGAGTGGCTGGAAAGGGGGGTTCCCACCTTGGGGATGGATTCCTGGGCCTCCAGCTCCTCCCTAGACACCAGGTGGGGCTTCAAAGTCAGGAGAGAGGAGCATCTTCCTTAGCAGAACCTCTGGCTGTTCCTGTGCCTTTATCATTTATTGCACAGACAGGAGCAGGACTTTGAGCTTCCCAGCTGGCTCTCCTGCTTTTGTGGGATAGCTCCAGGTGTGTCCCAAGGACCTTTCTCCTTCCCAGCAGCCCCAGCCAGGGCTGCCCTCTGCTGCTCTGCTGCCTGATTCCCAACCACTGACAACTTCCCCCTGTCTGTTAACACAATTTCTGGATAAAAAAATGGAAGTAAAACTCAGGAACCACACACTGGAATGAAAGTAAAACTCAGGAACCACCACACTCAAGGACCACTGGCCACCTCCAGCCAAACCTGACAGGGATGGGGTTTCATGTAAGAATCCAGCTCACACGTGTTGGTTTCTCACATGATGGGAAAGCTGGACAATCAGAGAAACAAGGTGGCATTAATCTGCTCAGCAAGGGAAAGGCTCCCAGCTCCCACTTCTATTCAACTTCAAAGGGTCCCCACAGGAGAAGGTGAGGGGGTCACCAGGCTTCTTGTGTTTTATGGGTCATGTAACAGCTTATTTCTAAATCTAACAGAGCAGAATGCTAGAAAGTGCTACACTCTGGTATTTGGTGTCTCTACTTGAAGCCAGCCATAAACACAGAAATAAAACACACACACACAGAACCAGCTCAGAGAGGTTCTCAGGGATACTGGTGCCCACAGCCAACTCTCACTCTTGGCAAAATTGGGCAAGGAAGGCTGATGTTTTTATGGCACTGGTTAAATGGTTAAATGTGAATTTTATGTCTGGGGTGAAAGTTGCTACAAGGTGAAACTATCGGAAGTTGTCATAAGTTCTGCTATAGAGACAGGCTGAGAGAGTTGAGGCTGTTCAGCCTAGAGAAGGCTCTGGGGAGAGCTCAGAGCCTCTTCCAGGGCCTGAAGGGGCTCCAGGTGAGCTGGAGAGGGACTGGGGACAAGGGATGGAGGGACAGGACACAGGGAATGGCTCCCACTGCCAGAGGGCAGGGATGGATGGGATATTGGGAATTGGGAATTGTTCCCTGGCAGGGTGGGCAGGCCCTGGCACAGGGTGCCCAGAGCAGCTGGGGCTGCCCCTGGATCCCTGGCAGTGCCCAAGGCCAGGCTGGATGGGGCTGGGAGCACCTGGGACAGTGGGAGGTGTCCCTGCCATGGCAGGGGTGGGATGAGATGATCCTGAAGATCCCTTCCAACCCAAACCATTCTGTACCTCTGTGAATTACCAAAGATGTTAGACAGCTTTTAGACAGGAAAACACAAAGTAAACCAGGCTTAAGCTTCAGAATGGGCAAAAGATGGTCTGGCTCAGCTTCCAGTGTAGTTGCAGAGAGAGGAGGTTTTTTCTAGAGGAATAAACATGTTGGGTAACAAAGCTTCCCACAGAGCTCTTGTATTCAGCACCCCCTGGATGAATCCAGCACCCTGCCCTGCTTCCCTTCAGCCTCCTGCTGCTCTTGGGGCTGCTTTCCTGCTTTTTGAGGACCTTGACTGAAGATCGGGTGTCTGCTGCTGCCCTGCAGTAACAGAATAAGAACTTGAGCAGGTAACTTGAGCACACGCTTCATTTGGAGGACGTGGTCGATTGTGTCTCCTGCTCTGCAGAGGCTGCTGAGCTCCCAGCCAGGCACTGCCCACACCTCCTCAGACCCTTCCCAGCTCTCAGTGCTCCTGCTACTCTCAGATAAGTCAAGGGAGCATGAGCATGTCCTTGATGTGCCAGTCCTGGTGCCAAGCATGTGCTCAAGTGCTTTGCAGAGTTGGAAGCCCTTTGTGGTATTTTCTGCCTTCCATTGAAGTGAGGAAATGATGAATCTGACTCTGTGTTCTCAGAAGGCTAATTTATTATTTTATGATCTATATAATATTAAAGAATACTATACTGAACTATACTAAAGAATACAGAAAGGACACAGACAGAAGGCTAAAAGATCCTAAAGAAAACCTTGTGACTCCTTCCCAACACAGCCTGACCATGATTGGTCATTAAGTCAAAACAATTCACATTAAACCAATCAAACAATTACCTGTTGGAAACAATGTCCAAACACATTCCAAAGCAGCAAAACACAGGAGAAGTAAATCAGATAATTATTGTTTTCATTTTTTTCTCTGAGGCCTCTCAGTTTCCCAGGAGAAAATCCTGGGCAAAGTGATTTTTCCAGAAAATGTGACAGTGACGAGCCCTGAGGACCAGGGCTGCCATGAGGCTGGGAACAGCATCACGTTCATCCTGAGCACAAAGCAAAGGAAGGATTATAAATCTAAGAGCCAGCCCAACTCTACCAAGCTCCATGGTATAATCTCTCCTTGCTTGAAACTAAACAGCAAAAAAAAAAAAAAATCACAATCCTTTTAAAATCAAGATAGTGCCAAGGTTTGCACATTTATGAGTGTTATCATATATGGATGGAAAAGTATTTGCTCTGAGTGATTTGGAGACCCAGGCCATAAAGAGAGCAGATCTAAGCATAACAGGTTCAGCTGTGTCCCAGCTCAGTTCCTAGAAGAAAGGTAAACCTTTGAGATTCCAGTTTTAACCTGATACAAGGCAGAATGAGGGGTTTCACAGGATAACCACCAGTCTCCTGCCTTTCTGGGGTATAGTTTAGTGTACAGACTTTTCTAGGCTATAGTTTCTGCATAACAGAACTCATCTATGCTTCCTTTTCTCTGATTTCCCCAGCCCTCTTCCTTCCACCTCCCTTTGAGTGAGACAGCCACAATATCTCCAATGGAGCGTTTTAAGAATTCTTCCTTGCGAGGCTTTCTGTTTGGAGTGCTGGCACAACAAGTTGCATTTGAATCCCATCAGCCCAGCACAAGTGCAAACTGCATTTCACACACAGAGAGATGATTCTTTCACTGAGGAGCCTTTGTCAGCTCCTGTCCCTGCCCTGAGTGGCAGCAGGGTGACAAAGGAGCCTGGCACACGCTCCCTGCCAGCCCCACAATGGCCTCTCTTGTGGCCTGGGCTGCTGATCCTCCTCCTCATCCCTCTGGATTTGTCATTTGTCAGCAGCTTTTGTGACAGGGCCAGCTCTGCAGCTCCTGGCCGTGGCCAGCCCAAGGTATATCTGGCAGTGAGGCTTTGTGTGCTGTGATGGATTTCTCTGGCGATGGGTAACATCATTTTTTGGCTCCTTCCATGGCCCCCTGAGTCAGCACTCCCCGCCAAAGCTGCTGTGGTAGATAGCTTGCAGCCTGCCTGTGGGGTCAGTGGGTTAGCCTGGAGCTTGCCTTGTGACCACAACAGAAATCATCCATCAGGGGAATGAGCCAGCCCCAGGATCAGCACACTGCTGGGACATGCACGCTGTTGGAGAAGGGAAGTCCTTCAAATATTGCTTATTGCAGCTCCTGCCTCATCTTCTCTTGCAGTTTATTTGCACTGTGATACCTTCTAATGATTTTCCTTACAGCTTCAGCACCTGTGCTCCTGTTATTCAGGGACTGTAGCAGGTGTGGCAGAGGAAAGCCCTTTGCCAGCTCCTGTGGTTGCAGAGGAGTTTTAACCTGTCATTGGACTGCAGCCTCAGGGTTTGGGGGAAAAGGACTGAATCTCACCAGTGTCACCCAAACCTCGATGCTTGGGGAGGAAAATGATTGGGGTTGATGGGGAAGCCATCCATGATGTTGGGGAAGCCACCAGCTGTGTCCTTCCAGAGCTGGGGACACAACCTCACAGTGAATCTCTGAGCCAGGGAACCATTTCCTGTCTCAGCCCCAGCCCCAGGTGACCCTGCAGGTGTGGTGGGGCTGTGTGGGTGGGAAACCCTCAGCACAACTGAGCCCAGAGCTCACCTGGAGCTTTTGAGGGCAGCTGAAGGATGACCCAGTACCAATAATACCCATCAGGTCTGGCAAAGCCAGCAGGGATGTGTGGTCAGTTCTGCCTTCTTCTCCCCTAAACCAGCCCCAAAGTGCCTTGTTAGAAGTGACCCCAGGGGCTGCTCAGGCCAGGCCAGTGAGGCCATGGTGCCTGGGGCTGACACCCAGCACCTGGAGAGGACCAGGTGAGACAGGCAGGGCTATAGCGCATCACTGGTCCTCTGCTGTGCTGCAAACTCCACTCTCCTGGTGGCACCAGTGTGTGCCCAGCTGGGGTATTTTTGGGGGCCTCCGTGGCAGGAAGGAATGATGAATCTGACTCCGTGTTCTTAGAAGAATTATATTATATTATATTATATTATATTATATTATATTATATTATATTATATTATATTATATTATATTATATTATATTATATTATATTATATTATATTATATTATGCTATACTAAATAATACAGACAGGATACTTACAGAAGGCTAAAAAGATACTAATGAAAAACTCCTGACTCTCTCCTCAGAGTCTGACACACCTTGACAGTGATTGATCATTAAGTGAAAACAATTCACATGAAACCAATGAAACAATCACCTGTTGGGTAAACAATCTCCAAATCACATTCCAAAACAGCAAAACACAGGAGAAGCAATCAGATAATATTGTTTTTATTTTTCTCAGAGGCTTCTCAGCTTCCCAGGAGAAGAAATCCTGGCAAAGGGATTTTTCCAGAAAATGTGACAGTGACCCAGCCAACAGCCAGACAGAGTTTGGAGCATGTTTTGTGTCTGAGAAAAGCAAAATCAATTCTGCAACTGGCCCAAAGGCTTCCTGACTGCCCCAGTGTGTCCCAGCCTCCTTTAAGGGTAATATCAGCTCGCTCACTCCACTCTTTGCCTTTCTCATAAAAGAGCATTTTCCCTGTGGCACTGAGAAGAATGTAACCTACAGATTTATAGCCATGAGGGGAAAAAATAACACTCTCACTTACCAAAACATCAGCCTGAGAACCCTTTGCAGCAATGTTTTTTCTTCTGCAGGCGTCGCAGTGCTCCTGCACTAAACCCTCTGCTGACACCCAGCCTGGGGACACTGCCCTGCCCTGGCAGTGGTGGCAGCAACGTGACTGGAACCCCCTGGGAAGTGCTGGGGGAAGGAGGGGACACCAAAGCTCTGCTGGGTCCCACTGGGTTTGCATTTTCCCAGCCTCGCTCACAAACTCATTTTCAGGGTGATGGAGAGGATTGGCCAGCTCTGAAAACAAAACTTGGAAAATCTGTCTCTTTCCTCTGAAGCTTCTTGGTTGGCCCAATGAATTGATTGCCAGAGATAAAACCTGATGAAGAGGCAATGTTTTCCCAGCACAGCACTTGACTCCAGAAAGCAGGAGATGCAATAGATTTTGTTTATGTGCATGTCCACTGTTTTTTATTTATATGTCAGTGCTTCAAGCTAATTGCACACTGCCAAGCAGCACAGCAGAGCTGCTTTCCCCTGCATTTCCCATAGCTTGGAAGAGGATTGGAGCACAGCATGGGGAAGGGCTTGGCGCTCATGGCATGACTGAGAGCTCAGTGTGCCAACAGCAGGTCTGGCCCAAGAGGGAATCCAGAGGCGAGCTGCCTGGTGGTTAATAAGGAACAGGAAAGCAGCTGAACCATGGCTGAGACCCACTTTAGAAAAGGAAGCTGATGAAAAGTTGGCCTTTTTAATTCCCAGGAATTAAAAGGAGGGAGAGAAGGAAATCCAGGAGGGAATGGCACAGGACTGGGGTGGAAGGAGAATGCCCACGGTGGGCAAGTGAGGTGTTCCAGATTGCAAGGCAAGATGTTTTCCATTACCATCTGTATGGCAGATTACCTTTGTCAAGTGGGCAGTTTGCCTTGTCTCTCTCTTTGAGTGACCACAATCACACCTCCCTCAGGAGGGGACATCTGCTGATAACAGCCATTGAATGTCACTGCATGGCTGATAAGAGCTACAGCATCCCATTGGGAGATGTGAGCCCAGAGGGAGGAGCCAAGCATTCCTAACTGGATATAATCTGGAGATTCTGGAACACCAGCACGGCTTCTCCACTGGATTTCCCAGAGGAACAGCAGCTGCCTCTTCCCCTGGATCTCCAGAGGAAGAACACATCCTTCTCTACAGGATCCCTGCTCCAACAGAACCACCCCTGGCACTGCAGGAGGGCTGAGCCACAATTCCAATGGGACTGCTGCCAGCACCCTGACCCACAGGGTGTCAGGTTGGGTTCTGACTCTGGCAGTGTTGTTCTAGTGTACTGCATTGTTTATTTTATCTTTTATTTTTTTCTTCCCTATTAAAGAACTGTTATTTCCTGCTCCCATATTTTTGCCTGAGAGCCCCTTAATTTATAATTTACAGCAATTTGGAGGGGTGGGGAGGGTTTACATTCTCCATTTCAGGGGAGGCTCTTGCCTTCCTTAGCAGACTCCTGTCTTTCCAAACCAAGACATGAGGTCAGTGGGGGTGTTTGGGCACTTCTGCATCACTCCTGTGCAGGGCCAGCCACCAGAAGGTTGTGCTGGGCACAGGTAGAACGGCCTTGCACTTGCAGAGCTTGACACTGGGCCCTCTGTGTGAACATGCAGGTGTGTGGAGGTGAATATTTGTACTCTCAAATATCTCTTAAAGCTTCCTTAAACTCACCAGAGTTATGCTGATCTTAGAATTCTGTTGCCTGAGTGGTTTTGCCAGTGCTAGTGAGCAGAGATCTGTTGGAGGCAGCACCTGCCAATCAATTACCTGCCACTGGTTCCTCCCAAGTGCCTTTTAAAGGTGTCAGAGTGGGTTGGGGTGAGCAGCACAGCTGGTGCTGTGGGGCTGTTTGTCACCTGGTGGCTCTGCCTGTCACTCTGTGCCACCACAGCCCCTCTGTGCAGAGCCCACAGGGAGCCAGGAGCTCCCATTCAGGAGCAGCAGCCTCCCTGCAGGGGGAGGAGGTTTGCTGACAAATAACTGTCATTTGCTAACCTTGTCGTGGCAATCTTTGTTTTTCCCTTTTTTCCCCAGGCACTCCAAATGCTGAATGCCAGCATCTGTTACAGACCAGAAAACAAGCAAACACTGATATTCCTGGTGGCTTTGAAAGAGCATTTAATGCTTAGCTCTCTACACTTGCCTTTACCAGAAAAAATCACTTCAGGATGTGCTTAGCATGATTATGATGAGGAGTGTCTGGGCAAAACCAAAATAGAGAAGGCAGCCCCTTGCTACAGAGAGGCTGAAAAAAATCCATGAGTCTTCCTGCCAGATGTTGACATTTTGATTTGCATAAAGGTAAACTTTTGAGTCAACAGCATGTTTAATTTTCTAAAACATCTCCAAGAAATAGGGCATGTTTACAGATAATGAGTTTGCATCATTAGCAGTTTTTGTCAGACCTGTATCCTGGAGAACTGGCTCAGAACATCTTTGTTTCTGCTGCCTCTGAGCATCTCCCCATGACAGTGCAAGGAGGCAAGGCGGCCAAGGCGGTGCCCAGGAGCAAAGAGAGGGGCAGCTGTGAGTTGGGAAGAGCACTGGGACATTTATCCATGGACTGTGAAAGAACCTGCAACTCCCAGCCCATGTGGAGACAGTGCAGAAACAGCCCCAGCCCCAGCACCCTGCACCTGCCCTCCCACCTTCCACCCTCTGCAGCAAATTCCAGCTGCCTCTGCCCTTCAGACAGAACACTGTGAGGCTTTCACCTCACAGAGAAGGAACAAGACCTGTGAGAGCATCCTTGTGAAGAAACAAGGAGGTTCTCATCTCTCAGGACCCAAACAAATGAACCCCCCTGTCCCCTCTGCAGGGAAAGCATCCAAGCCTGGAGGAGACAGCCCAGATCCCCCTCCTGTGCCCAGCTGGGAACATGCACTGCTGGGGCTCCTCCCTGAGCTAAATTAAGCTGCAGAAAGATGCCAAAGCTGAGGGAGACAATCAGATCCTAGGACAGGCAGATAACTCTTTCCAAGTCTCCTGTAAATCCTGAGAGAGGAAAAGCTGCAGGTGACAGTGGGCTGGGTTCTGTACAGGAGCACTCAGCTGCTCTGGGATATAAACCATGCCCAGAGCCAAGAATTCCTGCCACATTTCACTGGAGTTTGGGTTTCTGTCCCTGAAGAGGCCAGGAGAGTTTGAGTCCTTTGAGTGTGGGCTCAGCAGTGCTCAGGGCTCCTGTGCTGGGGCTGGGGACCCAAACACCAGGAGCACATCCCAGGTGCCACATCAGGGGCAGAGCAGAGCCCCTGGACCTGCTGACCCTCCCTGCCCAGCCTGGAGCAAAGCACCTGCTCACACAAAGAAAAAAGCTTCTTATTGCTGCTGGAAGAGCAGCCAAAAACATCAGCCAAGGGAAAACCAGACTCTCCTGTGTCTACCAGAGCTGAACCAGCTCTTATGGACTGCAGAGCCCTTTCTGCAGCATTTTCCTCTACCAGGGCCACGGTGCCTGGCCAGCAAGGCTGGCCCTGAGCATGGATCCCAGTCTGGGGATGAGATGGAGAGATGATGGAGAGATGCCCAGCAGCACAGGACTCCTGGCACCCCAGAGGAGCTCCCTGCTGCTGCTCCCAGAGCTCTCCAAGAGCTGGAGAGGGAGGACGAGACTGCAATGCAAAGCACAATCATTGCTGTATTAGCCTCAACTGAAATGTGCTACATAAGTGCAAATTGCTGTTATAAATCATAAACATCAAAAGGCCATAAGTGCCTAATAATGGCCTAAGTGGCTAATTTGTTTTATGTGCTACTGGAAGAAGCACCGTAAAGATATGGAACAAAAAATTTCCCTCATTGTGGTTTGGCCTCTGATACCAAGAGAGGCTGGAAGGGGGTGGGAGCAAAGTGCTGCTCCAGCACATATTCAGGAGAATTTCATATCAAAACCTGTAGCTAGAAACATAGCACAAACCCCTGCAAGAGCCTGGTCCCTGTGGGAGGGAGCTGTGCCCAGTGCTGGGGGTGACCCCATGGGAGTGGGTGCAGGGGCAGCTGCTGGTGAGCAGGACAGACATCAGTGGCACCAACCCAAACTGTGAGCAATTATTGGTGAGCAGAGATGAGGAGTGCCGGTGGGCCCTGCCTCTGGCACTGCTGGGCTGCATAAGTAGGGTGTGATGCCTGCTATATTCCCCTGCTGTCCCTGTGTCTCTGAAGGGACCAAGCAAGATCCAAAACACCATCCTGGGCTGGACTGAAGGACACCTTCAGCCTGGCCTGGCTCCTCTGCACCTCTGTTTCAATGTGGCAGTCTCCTTTCTGTGGCATTCACATTCTCTGAAAAAATCCCCTCACCCAGGTTTTTTTCTCCTGGGAAGCTGAGAAGCCTCAGAGAAAAGGAAAACAATTCTTATCTCATTTGCTTCTCCTGTGTTGTGCTCATGTGGAATGTGTTTGGAGATTGTTTACCCACAGGTGATTGTTCCATTGGATTCTGCTGTGAGTTGTTTTGCACTCTTTGGCCAATCAGGGCCAAGCTGTGTTAGGACTCTGGAGAGAGTCACGAGTTTTCATTATTATTTTTTCAGCCTTCTGTAAGTATCCTTTCTGTATAATATCATATCATATCATAATAAATTAACCTTCTGAGATCATGGAGTCAGATTCATCATTCCTGCCTTCCTCGGGGCATTCCCTACAAATACAACACCTTTGCCCATCCAAACAACCCCAGTGTGCCCTCTGTCCATGTTTTAATTGCTCTGGGACTTTTGGGGTTCTGCTGCTGGGGCAGGGGAGGTTCCTGCAAGGAACTGCTGAGCCCTGCCCAGACCAAGCCTTGTTTTAGGATGCAACACACTGAACTCATCTTCTCTTGGTCCAGAGACCTGGCCATGGCCCAGCACAACCCACATGAAACCCCTCAGCACTGGGCAAACCCCACAGGGCATCTTGTGGTCACCTGGGTGAAACATCATGTGCAGAATGTTTATTAGGGATGGGCAAAACCAGTCTTTCTAAATAATGTAACTGAGCATGCCCCCTGCTTTCTGCCCCTACTTTCTGTAGATATTTTGGCTCTAACTTACAGTAAAATCATGGTGTCCCTCTCTAATTGCCACAGAAGAATTCCCCCAGGTGTATTTGATCAGAATAACGTGTTTTGTCACCATGCTACAGTGAGGATGTTGTGATGGCAGGAGACAAACATCAGACCATGGCAAGGACTCAGGATCCATCCACATGGCCTTGTATCCCAGATGGACCATGTGGGGACTGTTCCCAGCACAAGGAATTAATTCAGTAATATTTCAGCACAGGTACAAATGGTTTAGAGTACCAATGGTGCTGCTTTGCTGTAACACACTGCCCTGCACCAAACCCTTGAGGGAATGGCTCAGGGAATGGCCCTGACCAGTCTGTTCCTCTTGTGATATCCGTGATAACATGGAGGAAGAACAAAACCCCTTTGTCCTGAAATGGTATGCCAATAAATGTTTTAAAAAATAATTTCTTTGATGCTGATCCCTTCCACAGCTCATGTTCAAACAGGAAGCACAGGCTGTGGCTGCCCTCTGTGTGCCCAACGAGAGGGGCAGCACCCACTGCAGAGCTGGACTTGTCACCTTGGTGGAGGCATGGGAAGAAACAAATCCAGCTTTAACAGCTCTGTGTGAAGGCACGGAGAGAGCTCTGTGAGCTTTGGAAGCGGCTGAAAGGGCAGAGCTGGGCTTGGCAGCTTCTGTGGCAGTGGCACAGAGTGAGTGTGGACACCAAGCTGTCCCCTGTGAGTCACAGCTGTGCCTTCAATAGGACATAGCCCGGGAAATGTGCCTTAGGGTGGAAGATGTAGTTGGGTAAGTGCCATCTGTCAGAGCTGGGGCAGTTCTCTGCTGTCCATGGGGCAGTTTTTTCTTTATCTCTGCCACAGCCAATCCTCCCTCCAGGAGATCTCTGCTGTCCATGGCCACTGAGTGTCCCTGCAGGGCTGATCCAATTCCAGCATCCCATGGGGAGATGCTGTGCCCAGGGCAGGAGCCAAGCATTCCTACCTGGATCCAATCTGAGCCTGGAGCAGCACAGCAGCCTTTGCCCACTGCATTGCCAGAGGAGCAGCTTTCTGCTGCCCTGCATTGCCAGAGGGAGCCCAGGCCCATCTGCAGCAGCCCTGGAGCTGCAGAGGAAAACTCCCCCCTTGTGCAGGATCCCTGCTCCAGCAGCAGCACAGCTGGCACTGCAGGAGGGCTGAGCCCCCATGGGATGGGGCTGTGCCACCCCCTGACACACAGGGGGCGGGGACTGCTCTCACTCTGGCAGTGGTTTTTCTTTGTTTGTATTGCATTTGTACTTTTGTTGCATTTTGTACTTTGTTACTATTGCATTTGTATTTTTATTTTTCCTATTACAGAACTGTTATTCCTACTCCCATATCATTGCCTGAGAGCCCCTTAATTTCAAAATCATAATAATTCAGAGGGAGGGGGTTTACATTTTCCATTTCAAGGGAGGCTCCTGCCTTCCTTAGCAGACACCTGGCTTTTCAAACCAAGACAAAATGGAAAGTGGCTGTTCCTCCACCAGCTCGCTCAACACAGGGGAAAACAGGAGATACAGTTTGTGTTCAGCTTTCTGAGGAGAAGCCACTGAGGTCTCCTCAGAGATCATCATCTCCTGATGATGATTTCCTGTGCTAGCTCTGGTGGTCCTCAGACCCACTTTGAGTACTGAAGGCACCAACCAAAAGAAATCTCCTCATTTTATTTGCTGGGCTGTTTGTTGGGCTTGTGGCAAAGAAAGTCAGTCTGCCACCAGAAAGAGTTTATGGATCACAGTCAGCCTGAAGTGAGCAGGAGGAGATGAGAGAGTGGTAGAAAGAGAGTTTGGGACCTCAGTGTGGAGAAAGCAAACCTTTCTGAGCAGGAGAAAACAAGCCATTTCTGACATTTGCATGTGGTGCAGCAGAGCTGTCAGCAAGGACAAGACTGCAAAAGAAAGTGAGAGACTGCCTCTGCTCCTGGGGAGTGCCAGGCCTGGCTGTGTTTCAGTCCATTTGGCTGCTTCACCACCTCCTGCAACAAAGCAGCTGATGTGAGAGCTCTGCCAGCCCAGGGTTGTAACCCAGCCCTGCAGAACGTGCTGCTCTGCCAGGAACTGCAGCTCAGCACCACCATGGCCAGGGCATCTCACAGGGCCTCCTGCCCCCTGGGCACCTGAAGGCACAAACAAGGTCATTTCCCACTCCTTGGAATACTTCAATGTGCAAAATGGATTCTTGTCTGGGCAGTCTTAGCTCCCAAAAATCTTTAAATGGCCAGTGGATGTTATTTTATTGTATTCCTAACTGTAAGTAATAAACCACAAAATAATGTACTTTATTGCTGCTTTTAAGCAGAAATAATTAATTATTGATCTGTTTGTTAAATGACAGTGCAGGTGTTATGCTCTGACAGCAGGAACAAGGCAAGGGTCAGTCCAGGGACCCAAGGCATCTTGCTGCAGCTTAATTTAGCTCAGTGAGGAGCCCCAGCAGTGCATGTTCCCAGCTGGGCACAGGAGGGGGATCTGGGCTGTCTCCTCCAGGCTTGGATGCTTTCCCTGCAGAGGCGACAGGGGGGTTCAGTTGTTTGGGTCCTGAGAGATGAGAACCTCCTTGTTTCTTCACAAGGATGCTCTCACAGGTCTTGTTCCTTCTCTGTGAGGTGAAAGCCTCACAGGGTTCTGTCTGAAGGGCAAAGGCAGCTGGAATTTGCTGCAGAGGGTGGAAGGTGGGAGGGCAGGTGGAGGGTGCTGCGGCTGTTTCTGCACTGTCTCCACATGGGCTGGGAGTTGCAGGTTCTTTCACAATCCATGGATAAATGTCTCAGTGCTCTTCCTCTTCTGCACTGGGAGCACCTTTCTCATGGCTGGGCCCCAGCTGCAAAGCCTGAGCTGGCTCAGACCTGCAGGGATGGAGGTGTGCATGGCTGGCCATGAGCACTGCACCAGTTTCCCCAGGGCACCCAGACCCACGGGCTGAAGCTCTGGTGAGGCCAGAGGTGTCCTGATGGGCTGTGCTGGTGCTTTCTGCACACCTGGCAGGCTGGTGCTGCATGATGAAGCAGCAGATGATGAGCTTTGGTTGTTGGAATCTGGCAGTGACCTGGTGTTGATGAGGCCTTTATCAGGGTGCAAATATTCAGTTCTACAGCGCTGATTGCCCTGTAGAGTTGCATACAAATTGCTGACTCTCCATTCGGGGGAAGTGTCTTTCAGTGAAGAAATGCAGCAGGATAGAGATGTGTGGTGTGCCTGTCCTGGTGTGCCTGTCCTGGGGCAAAGCAGAGGCAGTGGCTGCCAGCCCTGCCTGCTCCGAGCACAGGCACTGAGGGCACCAAAGCCACTCCAGGAAATGTCTTCACCCTGGGATAACCAAGCAGGCCCTGCTGCTGTCCACTCCTCCTTTTCTTCTTCCTGTGCTCATCTTCCTCCCTGTCCTGGGGAATAGCTGCCCTTTTTTCTCCTTTCCCATCTGTGTGCTGGGCTGCTGATGGTGCCTGACCTCATCCCCATGTGCTCCAGCTGCTGCTCTCTCCTCATTCCCCGTGGCCCATCCCCTGGTGACATTTTCTTTTCAGTTATTTACTTTTGGATCAGTAAGTACCATGAAAGCACCATCCAGCCTGCCCAGCCCTCTCAGCAGTGCCAGGAATGAACTGTCACTAATATAATTTCATATCAAATGAGATTACCCTTCTCCCCCATTAGGCACACTTCTCTTCTAGGGATAGTGGCAATGCAGGGACACAGCAATTCCTCCAAGCAAAACCTGCCTTCAGAAGTGGCTTTTGAGGACACCAGCCAGTTCCAGGCTGTGCCTGGTGCTCTGAATCCGAGCAGTGAACGGCAGGACTTGGCTGGGGCTGAGGCTGGATTGATGGCACCTGTCTGCCTGTTTCACATGGAATTCTCTGCAAACAGCTACACCTCCCTGCTGGCACAGGTGTGTCATTTATGAGTGCCACCCCAGCAGGTGTGACAGCCCCTGGCTGCTCCAGGGACCTCTGGGGAGTCCTGAGGGACATGTCCTGGTGGGTCTGTGCTGCTCGCTGTTCCTGTGCCCTCTTTGATTATCAGTGTGGGTCCCCTGATCACCTGCAGTGTCGCCACATTTCACAGAGAAAAGCAAGGCACAGTTCTTCCCAAGGATTTCTGAGAGTCACATTCTCTCAACATCAGAGAATGGGAAAACACAATTCTTATCACTTGCTGTGCCTGTGTTGTGCCAAAGTAGAATGAAATATGGAGATTGTTTACACAAAGTGAGGATGTTTTGTTTCCTTGGCCTGTCAGGGGATGTGTGTGTTGGGACTGTTGGGACAGTCACGAGATTCTGGGCAGTGTGAGCAGGTGTGTGCAGAGTGAGGGCTTGGCAGATTCAGTTTAGATGAAATGTATATAGTATAGTATAAAAAAGTATTAATTAGCCTTCTGATATCCATGGAGTCAGATGCATCATTCTCTCTCCCTCACCAACGTTGGAGTCGCCTTTGATTTACAATAGTGCACAACAGTCCCTGTGTATTGGCTCTCCTCTGCAGACACAAGGGCCTTTGCTGAGACAGACCTGTGTGCAGCTCAGAAGATCATTTGGTGAGGGAGCAGCTCTGGGAGGCAACACAGGCAGGGCTGTACCAGGACAGGCTCTTCCCCACGGTGAGCCCCCTGCATGAGGCCAGCAGGCAGCAAACGCAGCCAGTGCCCTGACAGGTGCTGTGACACTTGCTAAAAATAGGTTAGAAATTGTTGTAAAATAGTTGATAAGTGTTAAGCATGTAGTGTTGGTTTGGTTATGGTAAAAGTGGTTAAAAAGATAGTTATAAAAAATTACACCTCAGTCAAGTGCAGCACTCCAATGTGAAACCAGCCAGCCTGGACAGAACTGTCATGGGCCAATCGAGCGCCTTAAACCTTCATGCAAATGAAGGATCCAAACAGAAACCAATCCAAAGGGACAAAAAACAGGATAAAAAGGGGCATCTGACCCAGGGAATCCGTGCTGCTCCACCTGGAACATCGGGGCCATCGCTGCTGAGCAGCCCCAGCACCGGCGCTGCTCCATCCTCGATGGGAATGCTCCTGCTCAGCCTGGGCCCCCTTGTTTTAGGGCTTTCTTTTATTATAATAAATGCTGAAATCACTTTAGTACCGGGAGCCTACTCTCGTTTTTGTCACCACTAATATCCCCTTATCTTAGGAAGCAAAAACTAGGAAAAAATTGTTTTAAGGCCACAAAGATGCTCCATAGATCTGTGGCAGGATCTGGTGTACATCCCATGTGGCAAGACTTGATAACTCCCAGGACAAGTAATTTTGCAGAGAGCTTCCATGAGCCATTTGCACCTTTTGACCAGAGAGCCAGGGACTGCCGCTTGGGGTGGATGGATGCTGGTTTGCTGGCAAAAGCCTTTCAGGATCTAATTTCAAGTGCTTTCAGCCCTTGCCAGACTTCATCACTGCTGAGAACAGAAGGAGGGTTTTTCACACTTGTGTTGTTAAACTGTGACGCTCCCAGGATGTTACAAAGGATTTCACGGACAGGTAAGATCATTCACAGATGCATTAGCTGCTGCAGAAGACGTGCAGCTACTGCCCAAGAAGGGCTGGGGCTGCAGCAGAGCTCAGGCTGCACCTTGCCCTTGCTGCTGCTGCTCTGCCTGTCCCGCTCAGCATGCTCTGAGCAGGGTGTCCACGGGGCAATCACTGCTCTGACCTGCTCACTGGGATCACACCGTGCTGATTTAGTGATCAGACATTTGGGGGTTTTGAGAATGATCCATTCTAGAATTTTTAACAGCACTCAGTATGTCCATGGTGTCAGTGGACATACTTATCTGCCTATGCCTTCCCTGTGGACAGGGCATAGATCTGCTTTTCTTTCTTCAATTTATGGGTAAAAATCAGTATTTTCATTATCTGTGAATTTTAAGAGGAAAATACACACAGTGATGTGGCCTCTGCAGCTCCCTCAGCCACAATGAGCTGTTCCTCCTCACTCCCCCTTGGTTAAATGACCACGAGAAGCTGATCAGGACACAGCAGCTGCTCCTCCAGAGGAGGTTTTTGGTTCAGGACTGGGCCCAAGGGTCTCCTTTGCATGGGTGATTTTGGGATGGACCCACCTGGCTCCCCTAACTGCAGGGTGTGCCTCATCCCCAGACCTGTCAGCCTCATGGCCCAACTCCAGCTGAGAACATTCCCCTGCTTACCTTGAAAAGGAAAACAATCCCATGGATTTGCTCTTGCCTTGCTAGAGATTACTGGGTGTTAGTCTGTGGGGTGGCTAAAGGGTTTCTGTATTATTTTGAGTTAAATTGATAGTTTAGTGCCAGGCTGACAGCTCCTGGCATGAAGATGCTGCCATAGCATCTCTGCTGGCCTTTGCTATGGATCAGCTTTAATTCTGTGGGTTAGTTTCACTCACAAAAACAGAACTTTACTCCTCAAACCATCCCTGGCTGTGGTGTTTTTGGGGTCTCCCATAGCAGGAAGGAAATGATGAATCTGCCTCCATGTTTTTAGAAGGATATTCTATTCTATTCTATTCTATTCTATTCTATTCTATTCTATTCTATTCTATTCTATTCTATTCTATTCTATTCTATTCTATTCTATTCTATTCTATTCTGCTATACTAAAACTATATTAAAGAATACAGAAAGGATACAGACAGAAGGCTAAAGGATAGTAATGAAAAACTCGTGACTTTCCATAGCCCTGACACAGCTGATGGTGATTGGTCGTTAAATCAAAACAATTCACATGAAACTAATGAAACAATGACCTGTTGGTAAACAGTGTCCAAACCACACTCCAAAGCAGCAAAACACAGGAGAAGTAATCAGATAATTATTGTTTTCATTTCTCTCTGCAGCTCCTCATCTTCCCAGGAGAGGAATTCCTGGTGAAGGGATTTTTCAGAAAATATGAAGGTGACACCTGGCAGTCTCAGAGGAAGCCCAGAGTGCTCTGCCCTCAAAGGCATGCTGGAAATTCCTGTGCCAAGCAGCGGGGATCTTTCATCTTCATCTCTGTGAGACCTTCAATGCTTCAGCTCCTTGCTGCAGTGGGAAAGAAGGGTTAAAATGTGGGAGCAGGGAAGGGAAAGGTCAAATACATAAAGCCACTTTCATGTACTTAGGAGAAGAGTGGTAACAGGAGAGCTGTTAAAAATTTTTATAGCTGGCACCAAACAACAGTGGTGTTAAAAATCATGGAACTGTTTAATAGCAAGTGGAGGTGTACATTACTTAATTAGAGGCATACAGCAGTGAAGCCAATTGAGAGATATTATTTTAGTATTTTTTCCAGAGGGCATATCAAGTCTACTCACGAATTAATAAACAGATTGTAAAGCCTAAGCAAGCATATTAGGGAAGTGCCTGTGTGTGTACTGGGTCTATGGACTGGGGCTGTGCACACTTGTTTGTTTGTTGCCATTGCATTTGAAATATGTTCCTTGTTTTCCATGTAGACCTCAGTGGAAGAATTATAGCATATTGGGTTTTTCTAAAGACTAATTAAGATCTTCAGAGTTGATGTGTGTTTACTGAAAAAATACAGCATGAATGAGACCTAAATCAGCAGCACTCAATTAACCCATGGTGGTGAGGTGCAGTGGCTGTCCCCTCAGAGCCTGCCTTTGGTGCATGGGAAGAGGGAAAAAATCACAGATTCCCTCCACTTCTCTCACCCTCTGATTTAAGTTATCACTGAAAAGGCATTTTATCAGCTACTAAAAGCTGTCTACAGTTTAATACACATTTCTGGCCTCTCAGCTCTCTCAGCTGCTCTTAAAGGTAGTTGGATTATGAGGAAGTGTCATCTCTGCTCACCCCAAGGTGATCAGCACTAGGACAGGTGGGGACTTCAGCTAAGGAGGGACCATCCTGTCTGTAAAATAATTTCCCCCAAATGGAGCTGATGGATTTGCTCTGATGAGGACAGCACCAGCCTTTTAAGCCTCAGTAAGGCGACTCTCCATTAGGCAATTTCTTAACCCAGTTTGGTGTTGCCCCTAACACTGGTTTGATCCCTTTTTTAAACCCACTCGTGCACCTTCTTTAATTCACAGTTGCCACTTTGCTTTCTGTGCAAGGATGAGCTGTCCAGCTCCATCCATCCTGAGCTGTGCCCTGCACAAACCCTATGGTGCTTCACACCTCAGCACGCAGGGAGCTTCCAGCCCGGGGTCACTGCATGGCCCCAGCTCTCCTGACTTCCTCCCTCCACTCTGCTCTCCTATTTTATATTTTATGTTTTCCTGTTTTTATATTTTAATGTGAATAGTGTTGTCACATTATGGCAAAAAGTCTGTCCTTAGTGGGTATCTCAGTGCACTCGGTTACACAAAATTACACAAAAATTACACAAAAATCTTTTACCTCACTTCCCTAAATTCCTCCTATGTCAAACTATGACACTCCAGGAGGTGCAGGTTGCACCCCTGCCCAGGACCCCCTTCTCAACCAGGGAAAGAAGGGAATCTCCTCCACCTGGAGAGATCATTCCTGGTACAAACCACTCCTCACAGGACCCATGTTGCAGGGAAACATCAATGGATTGCACCTCAAAAAAGACAAAAGATTGTGAGAAATGCTACACACTTCCAAAACTTTACAAGGTTTATTAAAACCTTATCAAAAATACAACAAAAGACTAAATAGAGAAAATATTACAGTGCCAGGAGCAGAGGATTTTCCCCACCATGTGCTCACCCACACCATGGAGGTTTCACCTTTTAACCCTTTAGCCCCTCCCAAAGTTCTGTCCATGGACTCCTCCTTCCCTGCCCAGTGCTGGAGATCACTGCCTGACACCTTGATTGGAGCTCAGGTGCTGCCACAGGAATGAGTGACCCTCCCAAATGTCCCCAACCCAGGGCACCCCTGAGAACAACACAAGGGGGGTAAAACACAACTATAAATCTATAAAACTTCTCTTAGCATGTGTACATGATATTTGCCTTTTAATTGAGAGTGTCACCCTTCCCATTACTCATCTGTGACAGAGGGATGGAGAACATGACCTTTGGGGAAGGCTCTGGGCTGGAGATCGTTCAGCTTGGACAAGACAAGGCTCCAGGGAGCCCTTAGAGGACATTCAAGTATCTAAAAGGAGCCTATAAGAAAGATGAGGACAAACCTTTTATCAGGGCCTGTGCTGATGGAACAAGGGGGAATGGTTTTAAATGAAAAGGTGATCAAATTAGATTAGATATTGGGAAGAAAGTCTGGAGTATGAGTGGGGTGAGGCCCTGGCACAGGGTGCCCAGAGCAGCTGTGGCTGCCCCTGGATCCCTGGCAGTGCCCAAGGCCAGGCTGGGCAGGGCTGGGAGCACCTGGGACAGTGGGAGGTGTCCCTGCCATGGCAGGGGGTGGAATGGGGTGAACTATAAGGTCCCATTCCAGCACAACCCATTCTGTGGTTCTGTGCTGAGAGATTTAACCACAAATGTAAGTAATGCTGTGACATGTACAGACAGGAATAAAAACGAGAACAGAAGGGAAAAACACCCCCTGTGAAATTCTGTGATTCCTGTTCTATCCAGGGCCAGGTGAGGTTATCACAATGTTCTCTGCCAACCAGAGATCAGGTGAAGCACAGCCTCCTCCTCAAACCTGTGCCTTAAAATACACCTCAGCTATTTATGTTTGGGTCTGGTATCCACCTGCCTGGAAGTGTTGCCTGACAGCTCGTTCAGGAACATATGGTGTAATTTTTAAATGTGCTCCTCCATTTGAACATGCCTCTGGATATTTGTCAATGACTCTTGGGTGCTCGCTGATGTTGCTGTACTGTGCAGTGGAGTGTGTAAAACAATGGGCTGGTTGTGGACACGACTGCCAGAGCTGGTGCTGCCCTATCAGCCAGCACTGATCCTTACTCCATACCAGTTTCACACTGGCGCAGCTCAGCTAAATTAAACTGCATTGCTCCACTAGATTTTCATTGACTTAATTATACAAGCATGGAGGAGGTATAAAAGAGTGAAAATCAAAAGAAAAAGCAGAGTAGCTATTTCTTTAGGAAAGGATCTGTTCATAATCCAATGGATATCTTTTTATCCGTGTATTGATCTTCTTCTTGTGAGAACTAACTTGAAGTTTATTTCCAAATTACCTGACCTCAAGCAGTTAAAATACTACAATATAAAAAGTTAAAATTCAATTAATAAACCAGTACTGGTCAAAACATTTGATTAATGCATTACACTTCCTTTGCATGAGTGTGGATGCAGGGAGTGTCCAGCATGAAGGGAAGGGTGCTCTCTGGAGGAGCAGGACCAGAGTCCCTGCAGGGTGGCAGGGCACACCTCTTCTGGTGCTGTTCTGAGGACTGCTGGGTGGGATTATCCTGGGGTTTTTGAGAACAAAGACAGGAGAAGTCAGGGCTCCAGGTGACAGCACTCAGGCCCTGCCAATCCAAACAAGTCCCCTTTCAATCCAAACCATCCTGATTCCCCAGGGATCTTAACCAGGGAGCTTAAAGCTCATCCAATTCCAGCGCCCTACCATGAGCAGGGATGCCTTCCACTATCCCAGGTTGCTCCCATCCAACCTGGCCTGGGAAACTTCCAGGTCTGGGGCAACAGTGGAAACTAACAGTGATGAGAGAACTTGGAAGATGTAAGTGAAATACAGGAAGGGAGCAAAGGCTCTGAGGAACTCCTGTCCTGTGACACAGGACAGAACTCCATCCCACTGTACCACATTTGCAGGCAGCCCTGTGAAAATAAAGACATCTCATGAGACAACTCTGTCCTGCAATGAATTTCCAAACCAGCACAATTTCCCCAGGACTTTTGGGCAAAGATGTTGTCCACGCCCAAGGAAAAAAATATCACTAAAGATGAGGGTTGCTTCCCAGAAATGGAAAGAGAGGAGCTTGACTCTTTTACCAGCTGTCAGTGCTGATATTAGTGCATGTAGGAGCAGCTTGTACACAGCATCTCTTTACAATTGTAGCAGGGAAGCTGGAATGTTGTTATATCAGACTATCAAGTTGTTATGTTGGATTACATATAATGCTATCACAAATGACAGAATGCTTGCCTCCCATCAAAAATTTAAAGAGCAATAGACCTCTTTTCAGCGGTCATTGCTGATAACATTTTATGCACAAGTTTATTCAAGCTCAAATAGAGGCAGCCTGTCAATAAAGAAGCCCTGGCAGATTAGGTATCGAGTATATTAAAGCTAACAGTACTAATGTGACTGTGCAGCCTAATCTGACATTTTAAAACTGTGACAAAATGAACCCTCCACGCTCTCCCCAGCCGTTGCAGCACGGCACGTTCGCTGCTGGGTTTTATGGAGTGGAAACCAGAGCAGGAGAAATGAGACAGGCTGAGAAGCACAGAAAGGTCAGCAAGGCTTGCTTCCCAGGAACCTCTGCCGATGTCTTCCCTTCCTCTGGCTCTTATCTCATCTGCTCTGCTCCTCTCTTCCAGAAAAGTGGGTAGAGCAACAAATAATGGCCCTAAATTGCCGCCGAGGTGACACAGATTGCACATTAGAAAAAGCACTGGAGGGCAGGAAGGGTTCAGCACCGGAGGAGATTTGCTGGAAAGGGCGTAACACCTCCATCATTACAAGGCTTTAAGAAGGGGTTAGGGAAACATCTGCCAGGAATGAGGAGGGGTGGCTGATTTTGCTTTGGAGACCCAATGCTACTTTGTGCTATTCACTTTCCTGTTCTCAATAACAGCCATGGCTTTCTACTGCCAGCAGAAAGGGTGTGTGAGTGCTTGTGTGCTGGAACTGTTTGGGCCAAAAATAGTCTATTGAAATCAATAAGGAGTTGTGGTTTTACAACAGATGGCCTGGTTATGCTTCCCTTTCCCCCTTCCTACTCTTATAAGAGGTCTCAGCAGCTGTTGCTGATCTTTTGAGGGATGCAAAATCAGGAGAAAGTCTTTCCCAGGCCTGGGAAAGTGGAGCATCCAGAAATTTGAATCTGTCCTTTGCAGCTGGCAAATATTCACATGGACAACTTGATCATCAAGAAAGACAGTCTGTTCCTGGCAATCTGTACATCGCAACTGTGGTGTCTTCATGCTGCGCTTGGTGATAAAACACAAGCCTCCGCAGTTTGAGAGTTCCAGCTAAAATCCAAATCTGTATGTGACACCTCCCCTCCTGGGGAGGGAAGGGGAACACAAAGGGCTGCTGAGAGCCTGGAGCTTGGGCATTGAGGGCTCACAGGTTCCCCACTCAGTGAAATATCTGTGTGGCTTTGGGAGCAGCGGGCAGGGTGAGATGGCCTCAAACAACACCAGCACCGGGGCCAAGTCTTCATCTCCTGCAGATGAGAGCTGCTCAGAGGAGGGGTGGAAAGGAAGGTCACAGAGAAACCTGCAGGCTGCAGCAGGGCTGCCCCAAACAAACAGCACCTTCCTTCAGCCACAGCAGAGACACACCAGACATGAGTTTGCTAACTTGCACTGAAAACAGAAGGGAGGTAACTTCCAAGCTGATATCCCATCCCTGGAAATGCCCAGGGCTGGCTTGGATGGGACTTGCAGCAACCTGGTCTCATGGAAAGTGTCCCTGCCCATAGCAGGGGTGGAACAAGGTGCCTTCCAACCCAGACCCTTCTGGGATTTCATGGTGTTCACACATGAATGGTGCTGTGGTGGGATATGTGCAGCATCATCAAAAGCATAGGACTTTAGGAGACAAACACCTCATCCAGACAAGTGAAGCATCACCACAAGCAGGATTCCTCAAGCCATATCTCCCTGCTCCAGAGGGGAAAAATGATTGAAAACATTAATATCATCCTTAAAAGATTAAAGACAGCTCAATGACAGTAAAGGAAAGATAAAAAATGCATCATCTAGCTATGGTTTTCTTAAGCAAGAAGTAAGGACAAAAGAAGGGCTAAACCCTCTCTTTAAGGGTACCTGTGGAAATTAGGCATGTGGAATCTTTACCTCACCTTTAAAAATTAGCAAAAGGCTCTGCCAGGTGGCTGTGTCCCATCTAACACAGTGCTTACATGGAAACATGGAAAACTGTGGAGGGTCACATACCCAGGACCTGTTGCTGTGCTGACTCTAGAGAAGTATTTCTGGTCACCCTGGCAGATTTGAAGCTTGGGGATTACAAGTGTGAAGGATAAGTCCTCAACTTATTTATGCTTTAAAAATATTTGTGTTTTCAGTAATAACTATCAGTGTGGTGAAATGAGGTGTTTGGTTTCTGAAGTGACTCTCTGTGTTTTTCTCTGGTTCTTCACTGCCTGTTTTTTAGGAAAAAAATACTTTGAAAAATAATGACAACATCTCTCAGAAAATAATGAGTTTCTTCCAGTTAGCTGTTGAATTGTTTACTGCTGTAGCTGAATAATAACAGCACATCAAAGACAACTGCTGTAATTAAAAGATTTGTGAACATAGGTTAACAAATTAGTGTATCATAATGTGCAATTGTCTAATTAGGACAAAAAATGCTAGTTCCAAGTAAAAGACCAATAGGAAGAAATTATAAGGGAGAAAATAAGATAGACAACAGCATTGATACTACAGAACATTGGCAAAGATGTTATCTGTGACTTCTGAATGGTATCACCAGCACCCCAGGGGGATCAGCATTTTTGTGGATTAATTTACAGAGAAATTCAGTCTGCCATATGAATCCCATGAGCTGGTTGAGGACTCCCATGAAAGGACTAAATTTGTCACTGACTGTTTAAAGCATTTTTCATTCCTTCAGCATTCAGAAGACCTGGGAGCTGAGAGGCTGTGGCTGCACACACCCACGGGAGCTCCGAGCCCTGATGTGACAAGAGGAGATGTTTGACATTCCCAGGGTCACTGGTGAACATGGAGGCAGAGTGGCAGAAATCCTGTTGCTCAGCCAAAGCTAAAGGCAAAAGTTCTCTTGAGTTCAGTGGATTGAGAGATTTATTTGGAGAGATGAAGGCCAATGCTTCCCCACAATGAGGAACAGACAGCAGGGTGAGTTTGGATTTGATTCAAGCAACAGGAAGAACTTCCATAGAGTCCAGAGAGTTCAGTGCAAAGATGCTGAGCTCTCCAGACAACCCTGCTCTGCCATCAGCAGGGATATTCAGAGTGCTGAGCCCCCTAAGGATCTGCCTGAAGGAGAGCTGAGCCCCTGGGAATCAGCTCAGTGCAGGGTCAAAGCCAAACCCTTCATCCCTCTGTGCCCTTTGCTGTTGGGCTGCTAGGGAATGTGTGGCCGGGCACAGAGCAGCAGTCACATTCTGAACGCTCCTGTGGAGTGATTCCACCCAAATCAGCCAGAGTTCCTGCACAATCCCTGAGACACATTAAGAGCCCTAGAGCCTGGTGTATACACAGGGGAGAATAAAAGAGCTCCAGACACAGGGATACAAAACCACCACAGGGCTCCTCACCCAGTCAGGAACATGCAGAATTGCATACAAAGAAAGAGGTGCTCTCACCCAAAAGCAAATGCTTTCAAGTGGCTTGGTAAAAGGCATGAGAATAAAAAACCTGGAGTGGTAGCTGCCCCAAGTGGATCACAGGAGGAACTTGAGTCACACTGGAGGGAAAAGATGCACATGGTTAGAAAAGCAAGTGTCATTTATCATCTTTATTCCCAGTAATGACACTGCAAGCCTCCACTCCATCTTCAGGAAGAGCACACCGCCAACTTTTGCATGAGTTAATAGCAGGGCTTGAACATGCAATCTTCTGCATTACACCTCCTGTACCTAATGTACCAGATGAGCTTCATTAGCCCGTGGCTGTGCCTGCTGCTCCCTGTGCTCTGACAGCTGCTGGAGAGACACACATGGCAAACACTGCAGCAGTGACTGACCTTGTCTGAGCCAGCAGAGCCCTGCCCCTGCCTGGGGCTCAGCTGCCTGGGCAGCTCTGGAACACTGGGGGAGACAACTGCTCACTTTGAAAATTTAAAAAGGTTTATTAAACCTTAACAAAAATACAAAAAAGGACTATATAAGGAAAAAGCTGCAGTGCTGGGAGCTGCCCCTCATGGATACCACATGGCCAGTTCAACTTCAAGCTGGATGCTCAGTCTTTTATACCCCTGGGGGTTGCACCAGCCAGCCCTGGCCCCTCCCAAGGTCTGTCAGTCAGCTCTTCTTTGCCATTTATCAGTGCAGACTGCTTTGTAGCTGCATTGGAGCTCAGGTGTTGCCATGCCCACCCCCTGAGCACCCCCAAGCTTTTCCATTCCCACCTGCCCCATGCAAGGGACACCTGTGCAGCTTCTTTGTGCCTGTGCTGGACAGCCCAGGCTGTGTGATGGCAACAATACAGGGGGAAAGGGAACTGTGGGGAGAACAGAGGGCATCTAAACTACAATAACATAACTGTGCATCACTAAAGCTTCTCTTAATATTCACACGATAGTTATCCCTTAATTGTGAGAGCCAACCATCCCATTATCCATCTATAACAATCCCCTCTTTTCTATTTTATAAGTTATTTGGCTCAAGTAATTAACTTATTTTTAATGGTATCTGTTGGTGTGGGCGAGGACAGTGGAAGAGGGTTTTAAGTAAAATGATTGGTAGAATTTGTGAACAGAAGTCCAGTATGGCTTTTACCCCCACCTCCCATGGCTACAGGGTTGAGCACAACTCAAACCCATCAAACTGCTTCAAACAAGGATATTTCTGGTGTTCCTTGCCCTGCTCTGGGCTCTTTAAAGCAGCCAGGGCTCCTGTGACCCTCCTGCAGGGTGGGGTTGAACAGCCTCACCTGTGAGCATAAACCCAGCACCAGGGGCTCTGCAAGAGGCTCTGCAGCTGCTCTGAGCATCTGTCAGAGCAGCAGAGATCCTTCAGGTGAGCTAAGTTGGTCTGGAAACCAGTAATGTTACAAAACACACGCGTTAATAATCAAGGATTCTATAAGTGTTTTGTTTATGGCTTTGTATTTATATGTACATATGGATGAGCTGTAGTACATTTTGTTTTGCTTTGAGAAAACAAATTTTAAATTGCTGGTGGGGTATTTTCTCCAAGCTATTTTAAATGGAAAAACAGACCTTTCTGAGAAAACAAGAGTATTTTTATGAGTTTCTTCTTCCTACCAGTAAAGCCTGAATGTGACAAGAACTGGGGAAGATTAAAATTTGTCAGAAGGCACAAAGCTTTGCATTGTCTCAAAGGGGCTTTTTTGCTTCCTCTTGATTTGGGAAATAGTAGTTAATCGCTGCCTAATTTTCATTTTAATTAGGCCATATTGATAGAACTCGATTCCATATGAAAGACAAACACAGCAACTGAACTTCCTGCAACAGTTTTGAGCAAAAATTGAAACCACAGGAATAAACACAAACACACGAGTGTTTACACAATCAGAGCCTTAAAAACTAATGAGCAGTAAATAAATCAGAACTCTACCTGACCAGACTGGGACCTGGTGGAGGAAAAAGCCCAGTGGTTCATGAGATTTTTCTGCTGGTCAGCTTCCCACATGGAGCCTGGTGTTTTCTGCAATAAAGCTCAGGGTCTCTGGTGCCCAAATTAATCAGTTGTTTCTGCTGCTCCTGTGAACCCAGCACATTCCTGCTGCAGCCTCTGCCCGCAGAGAGCACGGGGAGCTGCTGGGGTCACAGGTATTGCATCTACCAAAGGAATACTCACTGTTGTTTACAGATATGTGTGTCTTAGTCCAGGGGAATAATGTTTATCTCCCATCTGAGATGAAGATTTACATCCTTTGTGAGTTGACTCTGGTCTGTGAGTAAACAAGGAGACTTATAAACTAACTGGTTTTTGTTGGGGGATTTTTTGGCCATATGTAGCAATTAAAGGTGATTTATCCCTTTTTTTTTCACCTCTCAGATTTTAGAATGTTTCAGGTCAATTTCTTGGTAAGGCAAATTGGAGAATATAGTACATATTTTAGCACAAATCAGCCTCCTGGTTTTTTCCTAAACAACAAAATGACTGACAAAACCAGATTCCAAAAAGTCTCTGTAAGCATACTTGTAGCCTTTGGAAGGGTTCTCTACTTTGTAACAATTCTGTAATAAATGAGAGAAGTTTCAGAAATATCAACAACACCAGTTTGAGTGTGTTTTGAGCTTATGTCTCTATGTGGTTTGTATAACCTGTACTGTAAGTGACAGGATCCCCAAACCCTTGAGAATATTTCCAAATAAGCAAGGAGATGTTTGAAAACATGGCCTCACTCTAAGCAACCTTGATGAAGACACTAAAGTTATGCAAGTTCTAAATTAGGGGAGTATAGAAGAGAAAGACCTTGTTATAAGTCACTCCTTATGGGTATGGGGAAATCAGGGTGGACAGAACTGCTGGAAATCATATTTCATCAGTTCTGCTGCTCAGGCTTCTTGAGCTTTCTATATAGGTCAAAGCTTTTCATAATCAAGAAGCTGAGTCTTAGCTGTTTCTTTAGTCTGGATCTGAAAAGCAGTGGAGGTAACAGTGCCCTCAGACCAAGACCATTCTCAGTTCAGGGACAAGGCAGCACAGAAAGCTCTGCCTCGAATGTGTGACCTGATTTCCAGAGGGTTTGTGAGCCCATATGTTTTGATGGGTGCTCAGTACTTCTGGTGCCTTTCAATTTCTAAATATGGACTTGGAAAGCCTAATTTTAACCACACACTTTTGGAAAGTGTTGGCAATAGTTTAAAGAGACTGTCTAGCCTAGCACGCCTTGCTGCAGCAGATTGCTCCGAGTGATTTATATATTCCTGGTGCTCTCTGGCTCTGATGCCTTTTCAGTGCCTTACAGCTGTTGCATTTATGCAGCACTCTTTATCTTGACCTTAGCCCTTGGATTTCTCAGCTATTCTACTCTCTTAACATCTGGGCCTGAAAGGTCACTAATTTAGCTTATGTTTCCCCGCTGTGGGTGCCATTGGGTTGAGTGGGTACATTTTGAAAAATAACACTCTGTTGGTGGGCTGCCTTTGAGAAGGGCTCTCTCCCCTCAGCATCCTTGTACTGCCTTCTCCCACTGCAGCAGCTCCAGGTCATGCAGCATCTGCCCTCGAGAGCATTGGAGTGTACTTGTCGGATCCTTCTGTGCTAAAGCAGCACCCCGGGTATCCAGAGAGCTGAGATTAAATTGCTTTTGCAGCTTGCCTGGAGATTAAGGAAGGGAGCTTTATTTGTGCTAACGCCCCTTTAATGCATCTCCAAAGACCATCATAAACATCTTCTGGACTGTAAAAGGAAAATATGTATGTAGAGGTTGTGGTAAATTATGAAATTCTGGCATAGCTAATAAAAATTGTATATCAATGAGTTAACATTTAGTGAAATGTTAGATGATGTGAAACCAGACCTGGCTTCACTTCAAGCCCAGGTCACTAATGTCACTTGGGGAAATTATGAGAATTTCCATTAACTTTGAACTGGCAGACCTCCCAATCTACTTCACATCTATACATTTTTAACACCCCATGGGCAATACAAAGTGTCATTTCTCACATCTGAGAGCCAGACAATATTGCAGAGCCACTCTGCATACCAGAGGCTACTTCAGAAATTAACAGGTCAGATCTCTCGTTGATTTTAATACAGAGCTGTTTGTGGCAATGTCTTTGTTATAGAAACTGAGGACTGATTTGGGCTTCCTGTCAAAGCCAGCACAGCAGGACAGAGCTTTAAAACTTGGGGAAAGAGCACAAGAATGTTAACTCAAACAGATTCTAGACATCAAGGGCCAAATTCAGTTAGAGTATAGAAATTGCTGAACCTGGTTCATCACACAATCCCTGAATTGGGAGCCTCAGACAGAACAAAGTTGTGACAATGCTTTGGGAGGGGGACACTCACAGAACTTTTAAGCTATTATCTCAAATGCACTCTGTTCCCTATTTTCCCCATAACCCCCCTTTCTCCTCCTGCCCATTTGCCTTTACAAACTTGCCAACAGCCAACTTGTTTTGAAACTCAAACAAGTTGGTCTGGAAAGGACTTTCCATTAAAGCCTAAGAATTGGAGCAGACTTAAAAGTGGCTGGTAGTATTTTCAGAAAAGAGGTTTTGGCAAGTCTTTAATGTCATGCTTGCCTAGAACTGCTCTCCTCTTTAATTAACTCAGTAAAAATCCTCTTGTTACTGCATTTTATTTGCTTAAACCACTACAGAAAAATAAATGCATAGAAACCCGATTAGTAAATCCATAGAAATGTGTTGTTGTTTACTGTGATGGAGCAGAGCACCAAGTTCCCTGTACATAATTCAAGCCCCTGGCAACAAAGCCATTTGTGAAAGCCCCCTGTTTTGACACAAACATAAAGGTGGAGTATCCTCAGAGTGAAGCACAGACTGTGGTTTTCAGCTCATCTTCTCCAGGAAGCCTTGAGGTGGCTATTAATAATTGAAGTTCAAAGCGGTGTCCAGGATTTCTCAGGCTCCAGGCACACTCAGCCTCCTGGGACGTGTCTGCTACAGAGCCTGACCCGTGGCTGCTGTGCTGGGAATGCACATCCCAGCAGCCTGAGGTGCAGCTGCAGCCCAGCTTTTAACTCTGAAGGCCCCACTGCTCCAGACAAAATGGTTACAGCTGCACCAAAGGGGCGGCAGTGCCTGTGACAGGGAATCATTGCAGGCAGGTTTTCACCCCTAAGTCTCAATAAGCCAGTGATCCATGACGACAGCAGTGCTGCCTGAACGTGGCTCAGTGCTCATGCTGAGTGATGCTGAGGAGCTGTTTGCACAAGCACTCCCTGTGGTGGCTGGGCAGCAGAGCAGGGCCACTGTGGTACCCAGCCCCTCCCAAGCCCTTCTGAAGGCGCTCTGCAAAGAGGGAAACATTTCCTTAGCTCACCAAATTGATGTTCTGACATTTAGCTTCAAGTACCTTCTCCTTCCCTCAGTGTGTGACCTTTCCCTTCCTCGCATGGCTGTTGCCCTCCTTCGCTGGCCAAGAAGCCCCACAGAGCCATTACCAGCCCCAGCTCCCCTGTCCTGGCCATCAGTGTTGATCATCCCCTGGCTCTGCTGGTCCTCCCTGGGCATGGAGCTGTCGGGGTCTCTTGCTTGTCAGAGTGACTCGAGAAAAGTTCGAAAGTTTCTTTTCTCAGCTCAGTGCTTGAAGAAGGAGTCAGAGCTGTTCATTTCTTGGTCTCAAGGTTGTTTATTGTATCTTATCTATAAAAAATTTTCTCCTGCCCTGCCGAGGTCCATCCAGCAGGACAGTTCCAGGCACACTCCCTGCCCCAGGGCGGTGTTATGTCTTTATACTAAAAGCTACGTGTACAATATTTACCATAACTTCCCAATACCTATCACCTATGTTAGACAGTGAGCTTCTACTCTAAACCAATGTGTAAGTGCCAACATCACAGCAGAAGATGGAGGCCAAGAAGAAGAGGGAGAAAGGCTGGACATGCCCAGTTCCCTCCATCTTGCCTCCTGAACTCCCATATCAGAAACCCCAAAATCTACTTTTTCCACCACATGATAACTTCACTATTATTCTACCTAAACTGTTGTGGCTTGCTGATCTTCATATAAGGTTGGTAATTTGCTCCAGGGGTCATAATCAAACCTACAGGTGTTTTGGGCTCTGTGCCAGGGCTTCTGAGCCCCCTGGCAGGGGTCTTGGCCATCCTGGACAGCCAGAGGGATGTCCTGGGTTCCCACATGGAGCAGGCCATGGGAGCCAGCAGAGGGTGGCTCAAGCCATGGCACAGCACTGTGACAAAATCGGTCATTTCCAGCCACCACTGCGACTGCACTTCTCTCCAGCAGGATGCAAAGCAGCCTGGATTAAAGCAAGAGGCGAGAGCAGTAGATCATCTGGCTGTAATTTCCCCCAGGACTGATGTGAGGACTGCAGTGAGATGCATTGGTGGTGGCACATGAGCACTGCCACGGGCTCCTGTAGCTCGGAACATTCCTCACACTGGCCATTTACCCAGCCGTGCATGCAGGGAGGCAGCCCCTGCTCCAGCGGGGTGGGAGGAGTGGAGCCAGCCCCAGCCAGGATCCGGACTGGGAACAATGTGATGGGCTGGGTTTAGTGGTGCATGAAGAGTCCACTTAAACATGGACAGAAAAAGGAGAGGGGGAGTGTGAAAAATGATACTCACTTTCAAAAAATTTAAAACGCTTATAAGAACCTTATCAAAAATACAACAGAAGACTGAATAGAGAAAATATTATGGCCCCAGGAGCAAAGGATTTTCCCCACCATGTGCTCACCCACACCATGGAGGTTTCACCTTTTTAACCCTTTAGCTCCTCCCAAAGTTCTGTCCATGGACTCCTCCTTCCCTGCCCAGTGCTGGAGATCACTGCCTGACACCTTGATTGGAGCTCAGGTGCTGCCACAGGAACGAGTGACCCTCCCAAATGTCCCCAACCCAGGGCACCCCTGAGAACAACACAAGGGGGTAAAACACAACTATAAATCTATAAAACTTCTCTTAGCATGTGTACATGATATTTGCCTTTTTATTTAGAGAGTCAACCATCACATTACTCATCTATCACAGGAGGAAAAAGAGGAGATATAAGATGCAAAGCTGGAGGTAGCAGATAAGAGGGGTGATAGGAGAGGGAAAGAAGTTGAATCTAAGTAGAGAAAGCCATGCACTGGGAATTTAAATGAGGGGCTGGACTGGATAGAAAACCAACGGGGCTTTATCTAGAGATTGATAAAAGAGAGATTAA
Organism: Camarhynchus parvulus; assembly: GCF_901933205.1. NCBI lineage: Eukaryota > Metazoa > Chordata > Aves > Passeriformes > Thraupidae > Camarhynchus > Camarhynchus parvulus. Next base: position 2,042,087 of record NC_044589.1, read on the forward strand.
AACAAATGCTCAAAGGTAAACGTGTGTGTTTAGAAACATGGGGAACTGTAGGGAGAGAAGACAGTGCTCTGACATACCCAGTTCACCCTCAGCAGTGTGAGTTTTCCAAGTTGTCTTGGCCAAGAGGAGAAGAGCAAAGATGGGGTGCTGGAACAGAACTGGCACTGACAGAGAAGAATGGGTGTGAGAGCAGTGATGGAAAACAGGCAGGGACAGCACTACTGGGGAGCAAAGGCAATTTTGTCTTGTAACCATGTGCTCACTCAAGCTTGACAGAGAAAGAAGAAAAATACATTCCTGTTATAAAAATTCCTATGTAGGTAAATCACACTGCAAACTCCATGGTGAGTGGTTTGGTGTGCCCAGGCTTGGCTGCCAGCTTCCCTGAGCTCAGGCTAATCTCTATTGTTTCTCTGTAAGCTGTGGCTGATGCTGCTGCACTCCCAGCCTTTGCCTCTCTGACCCTTGGTGATGTCCATCCTGGGGCTGTGCTGCTACATCTGCAGGTAACGTGAAAATGATCCCTCTATATCAGCAGTGTTGGGAGGATGGTGAAGACTGGAGATGCCAATGGTGCTTTATCTAAGTCTGGCCCAGTCTAGTGAAGCTAACATGGCTTTTGTAATTTTAAATATAATTTTTGCCACTGTGTATCGTGTCACAGATATGAAGGTTCTTGGGAGATGAGGTAATGAACTAATGTGGGAGCTAATGAAGGTCATCTTGAGAGAGCAGTAAGAGTAATGCCTACTGCTGGGAGACTTCTCACTGGGAACCCTCAGACTTCAGCACTTTCCAGTCTAAATAAGATGTATGCTTCCCTGACCTTGTCTTCTCCAATGTAAACTCAGAGCAGGATGTACTTAGAATAAAGATAAATAAGGCCTTACCCAAATAAAACACTCGTCTGCAGAAACAAATCTCCTCCAAGCAAGAGAGGGAAGGGAAGCAGAAACCAATGCTACTCTACTGGAAAAAAATATATGTTAGAGGGATGAAGGAACATAATATCTGCTTCAGAGTGCAGTAAAAGTAAATGCAACTTAAGGTTGAAGGTGCTATTGTAAAATATTGGGAGTTTTACTAATCAAGTTGTGGAATATGTAAATTTAATTTCTCTACTAGAACTTTGTTTTTGAAGGTACTCTGGGTTCAGCAAAGTGCAGTGCAAGGTCCTACACCTGGGTCATGGCAATCCCAGCCACGCCCACAGGCTGGGCAGAGAGGTGGTGCAGAGCAGCCCTGGCAGAAGGGCTTGGGGGTGATGGGGGATGGAAAATCTCACCCTGAGCCCTCAGTGAGTGATCCCAGCCCAGAAACCACCGAGTCCTGGGCTGCACCCAAAGGAGAGCGGCCAGCAGGTCGAGGGAGCCGTCGATTCTCCCCCCTACTCTGCTCTTGTCAGCCCCACCTGGAGTCCTGTGCACAGTTCTGGTGTCCCCAGAACAGGAAACACGTGGGACTGTTGGAGCAAGTCCAGAGGGGGCCATGAAGTGCATGGGAGGACTGGAGCACCTCCCTATGGAGACAGGCTGGGAGAGCTGGGGCTGCTCAGCCTGGAGAAGAGAAGGTTGTGTGGAAACCTCCCAGCACCTCCAGGGCCTGAAGGGGCTACAGGGAAACCAGAGAGGGCCTTTGCATCAGGAACTGGAGTGACAGGACAAGGGGGAATGGGTACCCATGGAAAGAGGGGAAGTTTAGGTCAGGTATTAGGAAGAAATTCTTCCCTGTGAGGTGGTGAGACTCTGGCACAGGGTTCCCAGGGAGGCTGTGGGTGTCCCAGCCCTGGCAGGGTTCAAAGCTAGGTTGGGGAAGGCTTTGAGCAGCCTGCTCTAGTGGGAGGTGTCCCTCCATGGCATGGGGGTTGGGATTAGAGGACCTTTAAGGCCCATTCCAAATCTTTAAAATTCTATGATTCTATGATTTTTGCCCTAGATGTGCAATAGACAAGTGCAGCTGATCTTTGGGGGATAGATGCAAAACCACAACTTTCTAAAAACAATTACTAGGAACCTGCATCCACTGGAACAAAGTGGAAGAGAGAGGGAGGTTACCTTACCTGGGACAAGGTTCCCAGTTCAGCTTCTTGCAACTACAGCCCTTCTGCAGCTCATGGCTGAGAGTGGTCAGGTGAGATCTGGTTTTTACTGTGAGAGTGGGCAGGCCCTGGCACAGGGTGCCCAGAGCAGCTGTGGCTGCCCCTGGATCCCTGGCAGTGCCCAAGGCCAGGCTGGACAGGGCTGGAGCACCCTGGGATGGTGGAAGGTGTCCCTGGCATGGCAGGGGTGGAATGGGCTGAGCTTTGAGAACCTCCCAACCCAAAGCATTTCTTTGATTCTTCTTCATCCAGCACAGCAGAAGGAGGTTGGTGTTCTCCTCTGAGCTGTCTGTGCAGGCAGCACTGGGGCTGTGGCTGCCACCACAGGCCTGCAGGAAGGATTAGGTCTGAGCCCCACGTTTTTAACCCCACATCCTAGTGAGGAAGCTGAGGGGCAGTCACGAACTGGGGAAGCAAGGGGCAATGATTTGTATTACAAATGACGATGTGAAAAGGGGTGGAGGAGCCCTGTAAAAATGTAAATGTGCAATTTGCATAATTGGGCAGCCAGGATTAAATGAAGCACAGAGAAGGATAAGGATTACATGGAGGGACAGAGAAGGGAAATAAGAGCAGCACAGAGAGAAAACACTGCAGATAGATAGAAAATCTCAGATAAGCAAGAGCAAAGGGAGAAGCTGCAATACTCAAAGGCAGCAAAAGGAGAGGGAGCTGAGAGGAGCAGTGGTGTGTGTTACTAATCCAGGCAGTATCTGAGCTGGCTAAGAAGTGTGCAAATTAATTTTAAAAGGAGCTTGAAATCAAAGGGGAGTGTCAGCTGGGCATTAAACATGCCCTTTAGTGGTGACCTTGAGAGCCTGGACCACCAGTACCTAACAACCAAACACAGCACTCCTGAACACTTCCTTCACATCTCATCCATAATTAATTTTGCCTTTGATGAAGGGTCATTCTCCACCAGGATATTTGTCAGCTGTCAAAATCACCCAAGTGGTGGCCTCTGACAGCCTCATTGCTGTCTCCTGCACTGGGGCAGTGCTGGTTGCTGTCTGTCTCTGCTCAGCTTTTCACAGGAGCTGTGCTTCACTGCCTGTTGGACCCAGCAAGGTCTCAGATGCTGGCACTGCTCAGCAGTGACCAACATTCCAAGCACTCAATCATCCACTCTCCCCTTGCTGCCACAATTCCTCCACAAGTCACTCCAGGTCAAGGAGCCTTCCAGAACTCTGTGCAACCACCCTGAAGTTCTTCTCCTTACCCACTCCTAAAGCTCCTGTGGGCTTGCTTCCCTCTGCCTTGGTTATACAGGGGAGATGGTTGTGGCCAAGCCAAGCCCAGAGCCATCCACATTCCACACAAAGCCATATGGAGAGGCAAAAACACAATACTTCTTTCAAGATTTGTTTTGCATGAGTGAGTGCCTGAGGGCAGGAATTGCACTGTACTTGCTACTGTGCACATGTAAAACAGAGTGTTTGCAGCCCTGGAACATTTGCTCTGATAAGAAGGAGAGGGAGGGAATGGATGCAGGCAAGGGAGTGAGAAGAACGAGGCAGGATGGGGCTGTGGTGTGGCAGCAATGGAGGCACCCACTCTGTCCCTGCAAGGGGAATCTCTCTGGGATTCTGGCCCATGGAATGGAGGGAGCCACATGGTGCTTTATTAACATTTATTACCATTTGTTAACATTTATTAACATTTATGAATATTTATTGACATGGTGCTTTATTAATTTATTCTATTTAATATTGTTTTATTTTCTCTATTGCCAGAACATAACTGGTTCAGGTGACTCAGCTCAGAGAGGGTAGGAAGAAAAGATGATGGTGGATGTAGGTGTTCAGAGGGAGACTGGTTTGTCCATGCACTGTGCAGAAAATGTGGAGTCTCTCTTAAATGTATTCCTGGTTGGTTTGTTTCTTCACACTCTAAACTTGGATTCAGCAAAAATAAAACCTGCTGCTTGACAGCTCTTTAAAGGGTGATGGAAGGAGAAGATGGGTGAGGGAACCTCGTTTTAAAAAGGTAAAGATCTGTTCTGTTTTTACTGGAAGTGTTACGGCATCCTTGCTGAGAGCTGAGAGTAAACTCATTGAGTGAAACCTTCCAGGTGGGATGTGGGGATAATTTGTCCTGACTAGCTGTTGCCTCTGCAGTTACTTTTCTGCAGGTCAGTGCTTTGCCTGGGTGATAACAGCTCCCACCTTGTCCCATCATCTGAGGTTTCTGCCCCCAGACTTTTCCCCTGGGCTCCAGTGATTCAGTCAAAGCACTCACATGTTAATTCTTCAGTGGGATATCTCAAGAAATGCACTACCCAACTCCCCCTGTTCAGAAAGGAGAAGTTAGGTGAAGGTTTAATACAGGAAAATGTGAGTCCAGACACAGAAGTGAAATTAAGTGTCAACAAAAAACATCACCACAAAGCTTTACACACTCAGATTGTAAATCTCTTGCTATTGTAGTTACTCAAGTCTCTTATTTTATGTAGTGTCACATTTAACTTATTGTCCAGCTATCACAAAATTTCAGATACAGGAGGAACTGAACTCCTAATAAAACTGTAACAATAATTTTTAAAAAACCCAGACAGGCCTTCATCAACCCCCAGTGAGAAACAGAGCTTGAGGGGGAGGGCAGGGATATTAGAGAGAGGGCAGAAGAGGAGAAACCACAGCCCTGTTCACCTTGGGTACTCTTTATGAACCACTTGGTTTTTGCCTTATTCTTTCTCTTTTTTTTTTTTCTAGAGGCAGGCAGCATGGCCAGTTAAGTAAAGCAAGTGGAGAGATTGACATTGCAGATCAATAAATCTGAAAGAGCTGGCATTCCTGAATTTGATGTCATTGGTATCATTCAGGATTCTTCAAAGTATATAATCTCACTCAATTTTGAAAATACTGTCTTCTGTCACAGTTTAATTAATCTTGTACTCCCATGGGTTGTAATTTTGATTGTCTAAAATGTACAGTATTCTGCTTGGAGATTATTTTTGTTATTGTTATATTGCCACTGGCTCTTGATTTTTACATCATTATTGTTTATGACATCAACAAAAGTCCAGTCTTGGCTTTCTCCAAATTTTGGTTGTTTCAAAGTTAGTCATTTTTGCTCATTTATTCCCACTATTATAGCACTCCCAAGCTCTGGAAGGATCAGCTTGTCTCCTCAGGAGCATCCAGCTCTTTGGAGGAAAAAAGTTTCTCTGCTGAAGCTCTCCAGAAGCACTGTGAGCTGCAGAGGCAATGGCAGTGTTCCCAGTGCTCCCACACACTGACAAAAAGGGGTGTTCTAGATTCTTACAAGAGAGGTTTCCTGGTTTTTCTTCAAGATAAAATTGGGTAGAATAATCTTTTCTACTCTGTGGGAAAAATGATTAATCAGTCAATAAGTCCTCTTGTAAAAACTTTGTTATTCACAACCTTAGTGTTGACAAGCTACCAAAACTGGAACTGTGTTTAGAGCCCACTGATGGAGAATTGCTCCTAGAAAACAGCAGCTCCTTCCATGGAGAGCAATAAGTGTTTCTGAAAGAGCTTCCTGGCAAAACACAACATCTCATACTGCCTGTGAGGATTTGAATAATGAAAAAGAAAAGAAAACCCAGCATAATAATTTGTTTGACTCAAACCTCTTTGTAATACAGATCTTCAAGATCTTATGCAGCCTTGCACTGTGCTCAAAACAGCTATTAGCTCTCATTTATATGATGAGCACAGCAAATCCTCCCCAAATTTTCTCCTAACTCTGTGAACAAAGGATTAATTTTCTGAGACACGACATAGGTAAATTGATTTCATATCCATTTCAAAAATCAGTCTTTAAAAAAATGGATTTTCAGTAATTACTGATATAGATATTTCATACACTCAAAACTCTGAAATCCAGATTTTCTAAAATCAAGGCAACAACCAGCAAAATTACAGGGCTGATTTATGAAAACTATGTTATTAAACAACTGATTGTGAAAGGATGTGGTTCGTATACTACATACTATAGGGTTGTAAAACTATTTTTCAAAATGCTGAAAGCTAATGTCTTTTTCCCATTATTATTTAAAAGCTGAGAATACTGAACAGCCACTTGTCTTCAGCTGCTGTCATTCTAGAAATACTGGAGTTGGACAACAAATAGTTGAAGTAAGAGCCAATCATACACTACTCTACAAAGCCAAGATCTCATTGAAACTGCCTGTTTAATTTTTAGTAGAAACTATCAGAATGACTAAATGAAGGTGTTGAACAAAAGTAACAACTTATGGTTGTAAAAGGACCAAAACCAGACTGGATAGAACTCATGCTTCTCCTGAGGTCATGGCAATCTAAGAGACACCTTGGCTACTCACAGTCTTTCAGCAAAGGCGTGCACTGCATTTCTTCTGATGGACTTCTTCTTACTGCAGTGAGGGGATCATAGAATCATAGAAGCACAGACTCATTTAGATTGGAAAAGACCTCCAAGGATCACTGAGTCCAACCTTTGACCAATCTCCACCTCGTCAACCAGACCAGAGCACTGAGTGCTACATCCAGTTGTTTCAATTGAAAAAGAAATATCCTGTTGTTTCTTGAACATCTCCAAGAATTCAGCCTGGACTGTAGGTCCAGCCTGTGCCTATTTGTACACTGAAAAATTTGCTTCAGAATAATCACATAGATTCAAATAGTGAAATCCCTGGCAGTGTTTAGGGATAGGCTGGACAGGGTTTGGAGCAACCTGTTCTAGTGGAAGGTGTCTCTACCCATGGCAGGGGGTGGAGGGGGATGATCTTGAAGGTCCCTCCCAATCAAACCAGTCTGGGATTCTCTGAAATGGGATTTCTCATGGCAGCAAGGTTAAATGAATGCAGAATAGCTTTTACCACAACCTAGTTTTAAGGGCTTGGTGCTACACACCTCACACACACAGCAGCTTCCTGCCTGCCATCCTGGGTGCAGGAGGAGATACATTTTCCCCTCCAGCTGCGGTGCTGGGTACAAGCTGCACTGGAGGACGCCACAAACACAACTCAACCCCTTGGGAGGTGCAGGGCAGAGGAGCTGTGATGCCTTCCCTTCTGGGCTGCAATTCATGCCCATGGCTGAGGGCAAGACAGACACAGAAGGGTGGGCAGTGCCCCACAGTCCCAGAAATGCTGTGCCAGAAGCTGACATTGCTCAGGAAGTATCTGGAGAGCAGCTCAAAGTTTGCTGCCTGGAAAGGCTTGTGCAAGCCCAGCTGCTCTGTGTTAAACCCCAGGCCTGCAGACAGCTGCACCCTCTCTTTCCTGAGCTGTTGCCCATGAATATTGCATCCATTTGAAATGTTGAGCCCAGTGAAAATCATATTTCACACCCCTGCATTTGTACTTCCCTTTATATTAATATGTTAATAATAAATAAAGGAATAAGACTTTCTGCTAAAACCCCTAACATTTCTTCAGCAGTGCTATAAATATGGCTGTAATCTTTGAGCCTGTGAACTTGCTTAAAGACCAGAGGAGTTATCAAAGGAACCCCTGTAACTCTGCTTTTCTGTTTGATTAATTTTAGTTGAAAAGAGGTCCCAACATTTAGCTGCCAGAACACCATTAGTGTGACCCAAGCAAAAACAAAAGAAGAGAAGTCTTGGTGGGAGTTCTGAGAAGCTGATAAGATATTGAGATTCCATATGTTTAAGCATGGAGACAAGTGCACGTATTAAATACCAGCGAAGGAAGAAAGAAGCCAAATCACTGCAATCTAAGTGTGTGAAATGTGAAAAGCAGAAAGGAAAATTGCAAATCAATACACAGGGAAACGAAAAGAGAATTGAGGATAAACTGAAAGCAGATAGAAAACAAGAAGGAAAAAACCTCCAACAGTCAATAAATTGGGATTTTGACAAGATAACATTGTCAGGCTTCTGAGTCATGTTCTGATTTTGCAGTTGGCTGAAATAATAAAGCCCTATTAAGTTGAGATGTTAGAAAAGGTGTTTCCTACTGGAAGTAGCATTTCCATACTCTGGTTTGCTGTGGCATTCCCAGAGAAATCCAGTGCATGTAGTACCAGCCATTGGTTCATGGGCAAGCCCTGGCACAGGGTGCCCAGTGCAGCTGGGGCTGTCCCTGGATCCCTGGCAGTGCCCAAGGCCAGGCTGGACAGGGCTGGGAGCACCTGGGACAGTGGGAGGTGTCCCTGCCATGGTAGGGGGTGGGATGAGATGATCTTTAAGGTCCTTTCCAACCCAAGCCATTCTGGGGTTCTATGATTCTATGAGTGATCTTAAAGGTCTCCACCACCCTAACTTGTTCTGTGGTGCCCCAGGGCTAGGACACAACTCTTCTGTGAAAGGGACCTTCAAAGGCTGGTCCTTGGTCCACCTATTCCTGTAACTTTTTAAGGTATGCTGTAAAATACCATTCTTTCATGATCTAATGGCCCATATTTGCTTATGAATCAGCTATTGCTGCTATTACTTGATATGGGACAGATTATAGAAGCAATGGCCCCAAGCAAGAACCACTGCTTGCACAAGTACATCCACCTCAAGGGGGTCATGATCTCCTCTGTCTGGTGTTGGAGACATCTGACCAACCCTTACAGCTGGAACTTGCTGTTTTCCTTTATTGCCTCAACTGTGCCCTTACAAGCAATAATCCTCCCTCTCCTATTTTCCTCCCCTTCCCCCTTCAATTATCCATGGCATTTGTTTTTTAACAGGGAGATTTTTTTTTTCTGAGAAATTACAAGTAAATTTCAGTTCAGGAAAAAAAAATTATGTTGGAAAGTGAAAGAGTAATTTTAGCAAGTGGCATGGAGGACAGGAGAAAATGTCAAATCAAGGGACTGAATTTTAAAAGGCAACAACACTCTGACAGCGAAAGGAGAAGATGAAAATAAGGTGCATCAGATCAGTAAAATGATAAACTAGTTTCTGCCCAACCAAACTCTTTCTTCAATGGACCCTGATGCTCCTTGTTTATTTAACTATTTGGTGTTTTCCTCATATGACAGGAGGTTACACTCCTGGAAGTTTTATGGCTCGAAGGGCTCTGCCTGAAAAGAGGCAGAAGAATGCAAAGAGAAAGTGGTGAACTGGCTATGCATGAGAAGATGACTGGAGCAAAATGCTGGAGTGATTATGACTGGTGATGCTTAAAGATGATATTCGAAACTTGTCTTGGCGAGCTGGATGCCTATGAAAATTCCTACAGATTGTATCCAAATTGTCTGACTCTGGAAGCCTCTGCTCACCATAGCCCTCTGTGCCTGAGGCAGCCTGTCCTCAGAGCCACAGCCTTGGCTCACCTCTGCTCCTGTGAGTGGAGTCAAGGCACTTTGCAAACAGGGAAATTAATTCCATCCCTGTTTTCACGGCCATCTGAGTGAAGAACAAATGACTGGAGTAATTTGCACACCATTATTCATGACATGTGTCAGAACCAGAGCCAGAAAACAGATCATAAATCTCCTGATGTGGCTCTTCATCTGATCTTCCAGTCCTGCTGCAAATTAAAGGCAAAGAGAATCTTGCAACTGAACCCATGAGGAGCAGACCCAGGATTTTCATAAGGATTCAGGGAAACAAGGGAGAGGTTATTCCCTGGAAAGCAGAATGTTGTCAGCATGAGGTTCTGTTCTGTACTGTGCAGTGCTCCATCCCAGAATTGGAAGATGGTGATCAAGACTGGATTTAAAGTCTATTGAAACAGTGGGGATTTCTTTTTGACTTCCCAGGGCTGGTTGGTCTTCAGTGCACTGAAAGAATTGCTACACGAACAAGATGTGCATGGAGATTGTGGGAATGATGAACAAGAGACAGGATATTATAGAGCAGCTTCTCCTCTGAAACACAGTGTCTGAACTCAGCCTTTTCTCATGAATGAATAATGAAGTGGCCATGTTTTATTAGCTTTACTTAAAATTGTCTACTAGTTGAACACTCTTTTGAGCCTTTTAAGACTTCTACAATTTGCTGCAGCAATGATTTTTTTCCTTTTTTTTCTTTTCAGGATACAGGAGCCAAGCTGATCTTGGTGTTTCAGTAATTATCTCTAATACACATGAGGTGTAATTCCATCTGTGAAATGAATACCAGGTGAATATTTAACTCATACAAGTTTTGTTACATGAACTTGTGGGGTAGGTGCATGAATTAATTGCTAAGATGTTGATTGATTAAGTAATCTTTATTGTGTTCTTAGCTTTGTTTACCCTTTGTTTACTCATTTCTGTGGTCAGTTTTGACAGTAGAGAACCTCAGAGTCAGGAGGAGCTCATCAGATCACAGAGTGGCTTCACACATATGGGAAATCTTGTGCTGGGAAACTAGTGTTAGTTTTGTGCTGGGAAACCAGTGGGACTGGCAGCTTAATGAAAAGATTTATTGTTCTGTCACCACCACAGCTTTGTGTGAATCCAACATCTTCTTCTGCTAAGAAGAGTAGCAATGCACTAATGACACTGGTATGTTTGGTGTTTAGTCTTTAGGATCTTTATCCCCTCACTGGGAACTTCCCCTGCAGTATGACCACAATGCTCACTGAAACCAGAAATGATTTCTGCAATAATGTTATTTTCAGTAATACCTCAAAGTTGACCAATGCTGATGCAAATTACTTACCTGCAGTGGCATTTCTTATGGCTCTTTGCAACCCTGACTCTTTGGGACAGAGCAGAATTTACAACAACCTGCAAAAACTGGTTAGAATTGTTATTTAAAACCAAGATGTGTTACAGTTTTATTGTTAATATCAGGGGGGAATATTACTTGCAAGCCTGTGCTTTGATTTTTCTTCTGTCTCCTGACGCAACAAGCTCACAGAAGAATTCACAACCCTCTCAAATTACTTATTACAACTATGACTTATTCCAAAATCCATTTTGAGCATAGCTGAAAAGTGTAGTTAATACTGCTGCTGTAGTTTCTATCTTTTTTCCATATAAAGTTAGGGCTTGATTTTATGTGTCATCCTCAGTGAGTATATATTTGCATAGCTCTGTTGACATCAATAATGCTATATTGATTTATGCTGCTTCTGCCTGCCTCATTATTATTTTTATTTTTTGTTCAAGGAGCATGGTGTATTTTCAAATTCATGGAAGATAAAAAGGGATTGCCTTCTCAGAACAGAATATATACAGTGTCTGCTGATGGGATATTTTAGATTTGGGCAAGCAAACAATGAGACATTATCAGTGAAGTTCTGTAAATATCAAGGCTGCTTGTACACTATCTGCAGAATATTATCAGATCTGTAGGTTGGGCACAGGTTAACCACAGCAGCTGTGGCTGCCCCTGGATCCCTGGCAGTGTCCAAGGCCAGGCTGGACAGGGCTTGGAGCAGCCTGGATAGTGGAAGGTGTCCTTGCCATGGCAGGGGGTGAACAAGATAAATTTTATGGTCATTTCCAATGCAAACCATTCCAGGATTTTTAAAGGTGCCTTAGATTTCCAGTTATCTTGAACAGTTGGAAGGATTTGGTGTCCCATGACACAAGGCTGCCAGTCATGATTTATTGCGTACGAACAAACAAACTTGCTTTTCCAGAGATGGCTGAAATCTCCATTTCTCCAGAACAAAGTGCAAAGTCGAGCGGTCATGAACAAGATGCAAGAGAGCACAGGTAGAAGGGCATAAAGACTGGAAAAAATGAGATAAAAACCCCAAGAGATAGGAGGGCAGGAAAATATGTTCATTCCTCCCTGGTGGGAGATGCTGCATCATTGTAGGAGCAGCAGCCATACCACATCTTGCAGGACTGTGAGAAAATGCCTCCACCCCTTGTCTCACTCATTTGCTCATGAACAGGCCTTTGGGTCTGAGTGCAGGAAGAGGTGAAAAAATGGCTGAAAATACACAATATAATCCACAGAGGAAAGGACTTTACTGCCCTTTATATCTACAGAATATGCCAAAATAGCTGAGGATGATCCAAGTCCTCTGCCTGAATCTCAGGGCATTCCTGTAAAGACAGGCTCTTCCTAGGCACTTTCACAGATCTATGATCATGTATTCACTGTTACAGAGATTATACCAAGAACAAGAAAACCTCAGTGTGTCTGAGATCACCTTCCAGAAAAGATTCCAATGTGTCAGTACCCCACCCAGCCAGGACAGGACTATCCTCCTCCCAGATCTCAGCATAGGTAAGTACACTGGCCAGGGGACTTCTCAGTGCCCAAGTTCAGCACATGACGGGTTAAAATAAGAGAAATTGCAAATTTCTTCTCCCTTTGTGTTCTGGGACTTTCCATCAAATTTCCTTCTCCCTTTTTCTTTTTTCTGCACTGCACTTTCAGATGGAAGCATCTGGATCGAAAAGAATTATCTCTAAACAACAACTTGAGCTGTAGTACATTTTCAAAGACTCAGGTTTTATTAGTCACAGAAGACCTTGTAAAAGTTTGCTTGGGATAATTTTTAACAGCAAACAATAATCCTTCCCCCATCAGCCAATGAAAAACAACCCAAACCTCCCCCCAGCATCTTGCACAGATACGTATTACAAAAATACGACGATTCTAGAGATGCATAAGTGAGAAACACAACAATTCTGGAGATGCATAAGTGACATTTTTGCCAAGCTGAGGGTTTTATCCACAGTAACTTACATTAATACAGCCCTAATTTCCTTCTGAAAGCTACCTGAGAACTAAGCACACTTGATGCTCAGTTGGTGTAATGTTGTTTGGAGTAGTCAATAATTGCATTTGATTTCACATTGTACTTTTCTGTCCTGAGATTACTTAAGGCCAGAGGACACCTAGTCATGCTGTGAGCCCAGACTGCTCCTGCATGTTCTGTGTCAGACCACTGTTTTCACCTAAACACACCAATACAAGCCCAGAAAATTCTCTCTCCCTTTCCATCTTGAGCAGCTGAAGAACCAGGCAGACTAAAAAGCAGCATTCCCTGCAGTGTAACTGGGTTAGCATCCAGGGCCATGTTCAAGCTGCTAATCCAGAAGTTACCTTCAGCATGTCATTGGTAATAAGGAAAGATAATATAGGGGGAAAAGAGGCAGAGGATGACAGATTGATTCCAGGGATGTGTGCCCCATAATTCTCATAAAACCAGAATGAAAGCTGAGCCCATTCAACAGCTTTAAAATCAAGACAGTCTTATAAATGCCTAAGTGCAGATGAGGGACTTCAGGAACTTGGGTGTGCAGGTTTGGACCACTTAGCTCACCTCTGATCTCTGCAGATGAACTCCAACAGAAAACTTCATTCTTTTCATCAGCAGAACCACACTGATAAATGTGAGTAAACTACAGGGTATTTCCTAATCAATTTCTGACAAATAAAGGTATTGTAGCTGTACTACTCTAGTCCCAACGAAAAATAGTGGAAAAGTATGAACTTCAGAAATGTAAACTTGAGTTGTCATTAAAAATCAATTTTCATGATAAATTTAATTCACATTTCATAGAGAGCTGTGTAATATCAATAAAAATGCTTTAATAATTGCTGTGCTGGCACACAGTACAGTGTAAGACATAAAGAGATATAATTTTTTTGTAATTTAGAAGATGAGGAACTAAACACTGTTTTTCAAAAGAAACCATTTCTCAGGGAGAAAAATTAATGTTGGAGGAGGATGTAATTCATTAGGGCTTCTACTCCACCCCTTTTCACAAAGACTGCTCTGAAATTAAAACTTTCAGAGATCAGGTTTCTAATTTATTCCTAGACTTAAGAGGCCAGAACAGACTGGGATCAGGTAGTCTGACCTTCTGGATAACCCAGGCTATTAAATTTCGTGTAGTTCTCTCTATATCATAAGCTGTGTTGGGCTAGAACATAGTTTCTCTTAAACATTGATTTTAAATGGTGGGAAAAAAAATCCATTCTTGTGTTTCTTTTACATGCTTTTTGGTGAAGGTGGGAGAGAAGGAAAGTTGTAAATTGGTTGTTTCCTGTGACTTATCAGCAGAACTGGTACAGCATGCAACACTGCAATCTGAACTCAGCATCACTAAATTGTAAACAGTTGGTGTTTTCTGGTAATAAAAGCTGACCAATTCTCAGGGCAGAGAACATGCTACCTACTTAGCAATATGCTTTGGTGAACAATTTTTGAAGGGATCAAAGGGCAGGTCCTAAATCTCTTAGTCACATTTAAAAATTCCCATGATCAAATTGTAAACCCACCTGAACTTCCTGAAGAAAATAACAGTTTTCTCATTTACATGTAACTGAGCTCAGAATTTCACCCTAGAAGATCAGCCCACTTCATAGGATGCTAACTGAAGAACTGTAATTTGCAGTTTGTTTGAGTTTGTTTCCACAGTGGATATAATTAACGACCTTTCCCAGGAATAAGTTCTCAGAAAGGGTGGTTGGGCATTGGGAAGGGCTGCCCAGGGTGTGGTGGCTCCACCATCCCTGGAGGTGTTGAAGGAACAACTGAACGTGGAGCTCAGTGCTCTGCTCTGCTAGACAAGGCAGTGATTGGTCTAAGGTTGGACCCAGGGATCTTGGAGATCTTTTACAATCTTAATGATTCTGTGATTCTATTCTATGATTTTATTTTATTTTTTAAAATCCTGTTCTTGGTGAAAATCTTCTACTTGTTCCTCCACTAATGCAAATATTCATGGTTCTTCCAAATCCAGTGTGGTCTCCACATTTCATTAATGCACTATTTATTTGATATTTTGAATATTAGATATTCAATAAAACAGGGCTGCATCATCAAATCTTTTAGGATACTCAACCCACAATGATACAAACTCTGATCTTGCAATTTATCACCATCCTTTACAGTTTCACAATCAACACAGTATTTTTCTATCCACATAACTTGGAATCACGTTTTCAAATGAAGTTTCCTGAAACCCAGGGACACCTGCTTCCCCCTGTATTTATGAATGCTGCCATTCACCAATGTTCATGCTGTGGGATAAGGAATCTCAGGCAATTACAAACACAGGTTTAGTTGGCTTAGGGTGTTTATTAAGAAATCCCAAGGAACCAGCAGGATCCAAAAATTCTTGAGTTTATCTGGCCATACATGATAAACATGCACAGCTTTATTGCTCATGACTGACCTGTTCTCCAGGGACCACGTTTTCCCCTGCTGTAAATTACTATAGATCCACGTGAGTGAATGAATCAAGACTCTGAACTTCTTATCCCCTGCATGGTCTGATTTTTCTTTTTTTTTTTTCCCTGATAAAATCAGTAAATCAGTCATAGATACTTCAGAGTTGTATTATAACTAATTAGAAAAACAAGAAAATTAGATGAATTCGTTTTTCACCTTTTCTGGGGAAACCTGTACTTCTGCTGATGCCATCCAGCTTTTTCTTTTTTTTTTTCTCCCCCCAGTTCCCAGATTTCCTGAACTCTAAGCTACTTTTAAGAAATAGCTGCCCATTACACAATTTCTACCAGCTATAAAAATCTGAACTTCAACTTTTTCAGGCCCAGTTAATTTACCAATTTTTTCATGTGCCCCCTGATCTTGTGCCAGTGAGGATGGATGCAGCATTGCTCTAAACACAGGAACTAAAACACAGAGAAGTGAACACAGGTTCAGATGTGTGCCAGCCCTGGCGTGGCAGACTGGATCAGGCTGGTAGTCCATCAGTTCAGTCTCCTGTCTCCTGCTTTGTTTTAGAAACTGTTTCAGGCTCTGAGGCATTAAAATGTTCATGCCCCTCAGCCACTCTGTAACCAATATCCTGGTTACTTGGAGAGTTCTCATTATTCTGGACCTCAGAGCTGCCTCGTGGCAGTGAGTTCCACTGACTGGGTTAGTCCCTTCATTTGTGAAAGGAACAATTGTCTCTTCTCTGAGTATTTTCTTTCAAGGTTGTTCTGGAAACCTGCCTGCCCCTGGGTTTCAACTAACTATTTTTAGTACTGCCTTTATCTTTAGTCTTGAGCTATTTGGGTTTTTTAAAAGCCACAGGTTTCTATTCTTCCTTGTTGGTTCACTTTGGATGCTCCTTCTTCCATAACTGTTTCTGTTTCCAACCAACTTCTAGGAAAACACCTTTTAAAACAAAAGGTGCAGCCCTTAGCTACAAAGCCAGACAATCCTCTCTGATAAGCAATACAATTTGGATAAAACTGGTTTAGTTTTATGGAACTGTTTTAAATTCCTCTGCCATCCACACAATCACCCTGGCTTTTATTTTGTATTAGAATTTTGGTTCTCATCATTTGCTATTCTTATAAATGCACTGTAAGAGCAGGGTGGAAACAATAACAAAAAGGCTCTTTTCTCCATTTCCCTTGGTTTTTTTGTGTTCCCAGATCAAACTCCTTCTAAAACAAAAATAATAGTCTGCAAGGCAGACACTCTATTTCAAACCACCCATCTCCTAAAAGGATGATAACTTCAGAAAGGCACATTTGCCTCTGCTGAGATTCCTATGTGGACTGAACTTAAAAATTCCATCTTCAGAGCTTAATGCCAAAGCACAGTGCAAGTTACTCTTGCTAGAAGCAAGGTTCTTGCCATTTCCTCAAGCGATGAATTATCTCCTGATATTCAAGTTAGTTCAAAATATCCTTTCCACTTAGGTATGCCAAGGGCTAGTCCTAAGAAAACGCCTTCTAGTGTTTTTACAGTTGCAGATTTTATTTTGTTCCAATGCATAATGGTGACATGGAAATTGCAATTGTTGCAATTTTTGGTCTGTGTTAGTCTTTCTGTCTTCGTTATTAAGGAAGAGAAAGCTTTTGATATCTGTCTCAAATCAGAAGATTATAGGTCTGTTATTACATGCTGGAGAAGTACCCTTTCCGTGGGTGTTAATTACTGAGTATCCAGTTGAGTACACTAGTCATTAACCTCAAAAACAGTGACTCAGCAAGGTACCAGAGCCTAAGAACAAAAAAAAAAATAGAGGGAAAAAGCGTGCTGTTTTCTCACACCAGATGCCAGGCAAGATGTATTTCTACAGGAAAGCTAACAGGCAGCCCAGGAACAAATGTGCATGGAGGTCTGTGGTATTCTTTCTGCTAAGATGACTTGAAATACTCAGCTGGAGGCAAGAGTGCACTGGAGAAAGAACTTCCTGAGGATCTGTCTGATACTCCCAAATCAGTTAGGGCTCGTGGAAATGCTCCTGCTGGATCACACCCAGAAAAGGGGTAATACACCTGTATCATACCCAAGAAGGTGACCTGTGATTTCTAATGCTTGCTATAAATATTACACAGAACAAAAATGTTTTGCAATGGAGGATGAGTTAGATGGATGGGCTTTAATCTTATTTTTTTCCATAGACATGCAAGTCTGGGGATTTGTTTCTACAAAGAATGCAAAATGAATCACGTATCGTGTCTGTTATCCACATACACACATTCAAGAAGAAAACAGACTGAGCAGACTTTCAGCCACGCAATGAATGTCTGCAGAAATGTATCTGACTACAGGTCTCTTAAGTCACTTTAATGGTGACGGATATGCAGGAAACTATAATCAATTACTTTGCCCTGAAAAATTACAGAGTTATTTTCAAAAAAAAAACCCAACAGGTAACAGTTGTTTGACACAGCACAGCTTAATATTTTTCAGAAGACAGAGATCTTATAATATTTGAGCTTGCTGTACACAGAAATTATAACACTTGAGCAATACCAGTGCAGCTTCTGTATAGTCAGATTGTATAGAACTGGCAGGCAGCTATGAGACAAAAGAACCCAAAGGAAGATAGAGAAATGCATTTGTTAAACAGCAAGAAAAATCTGAACAGGGAGGTCTAAGGTCAGATTAGGAGATGGTCTCTAGGTTGATATCTGAGAATGTTTAAAAACTAGCCATGTGCCTCTGCCATGGGCAGCGTGGCCTTCTGTAAGGTACACGCTGTCACACTCTCCGGTTACCCTGAGCTTTGTGCTTCCTCCTCCTCTGGCTCACTCACACCAGCTTAAAAGTCACTGCATGCTGTCTGGGAGATGTGGCAGAAAGGTGGCAAAGGTGTCTCTTGCCTTCTGGATACAGAGGGTGTATCCGATTCCCAGTATTTCACATAATCACTCAATACTCACAGAAAACATACTAAAAATATTACTCGATTGGTGGCCTAAGGGTACAGAGTAAACAACATATTATACAGTCAAGCAGAGCCTCATCCCCTGAGAGTCAGAGTAGCCCAGAGGGAGAATATTGGAAAAATACACTCAGCCTGTGTGTGTTCTCCTGCCTGGGGTTCTCAATGGAGGAATGATTAGCAGCTACAGGAGACAGACTTGGTTCTTGTACAGAAGGTTCTTTGTGGAGAAGGAGTATTAAACAATTTATCTTTTTCTCCTGCCCTTCCAATCTCTCCCAATATATTCCAAACTACACAACAGCATGTTCAAAGGATAGATGGAGGAAAACCAGCGCTGTGCTTCCAGAGCCCCTCTTCTCTGTCCTGTACATTGAGACTTCACAGGATGGGGTTTCTTCCCCATCTTGTTCCTTGCTCTTCCTCTTGCCTTCTCTCTTCCTAGCAAACATCCTGATTCCCCAGTGCTCTGCTTCTAATGCTTTCTCCCCAAAGTCAGACCAAACAGCTCCACATGCCCTTCTCCTTCCATGCTATGTTCCCTCAGCAGGTTCCCCTGGGCAGGAGACAGAAGCACCAGGTGAGAAGGGTGACCATAAGAACCAGCTTAAAAAGTGAATTTGTTCATTCCACAGCCCTCTTGGTGCTGAGGTGACATGGACAATATGCCCTAATACCACAGAAGTGGGAACATTAAGAGGGGAGACAACAAAGCCGAGGCTGATACAGGCAAAAGGCTACACACAGCATGGGCAGGGCAGAGCCAAGGACAGGTGAGCTGCAGGTGAGCAGCCACAAGTTGTTCTGCCCGCAGCCTCAGCATCTGTGCCAGTCATGTCGGAGGGTCACCCTGGCAAGGGCCACAGCCGCCATCCCGGGGCAGAGGAGTGCGGGCTCCCCTCAGGGACAGCAGGAGCACAACCCACCGCAAGGCTGGGCAGGGGCAGAGCCCGGCAGCAGCCGGGCCATGAGGGATGAGCACCTGAGGCACCCCCGAGCCATGAGTGAAGGAGACTGGGCAGGGGGACAAGGGCTGGACACAGAATCGCGGAACCAGAATGGGGTTGGAAGGGACGCCAGGAGATCATCCAGTCCAACTCCCTGCCACGGCAGGGCCACCCACAGCTGGTGACCCAGGGATGCGTCCGAATGACTCCAGAGAGGGAGACTCCGCGCCCTCCACGCCTGTTCCCTTGAGGACATCCCTGCGCGGCTCAAGGGACGGAGCGGCGCCGGGGCAGCGCGGGCCGGAGCGGTGTGAGGGGCAGTGAGAGGGGCGCTGTGAGGAGCGGTGTGAAGGGCAGTGTGAGGAGCAATGGAGGGGCGCTGTGAGGAGCAGTGTGAGGGGCAGTGTGAGGGGCAATGGAGGGGCGCTGTGAGGAGCAGTGTGAGGAGCAACGTGAGGGGCAGTGAGAGGGGCGCTGGAGGAGCGGTGTGAAGGGCAGTGTGAGGAGCAATGGAGGGGCGCTGTGAGGAGCGGTGTGAGGGGCAGTGTGAGGGGCAATGGAGGGGCGCTGTGAGGAGCAGTGTGAGGAGCAACGTGAGGGGCAGTGAGAGGGGCGCTGTGAGGAGCGGTGTCAGGGGCAATGTGAGGAGCAGTGTAAGGACCGCTGTGAGGGGCAATGTGAGGAGCAGCGTAAGGACCGCTGTGAGGGGGTGTCACAGCGCGTGCCGGCCGCCCCACCGCGCAGGCCCCCCGCGCATGCCCGAGACTTATTTCGCGCGGCGGGGGCGCCGCATTTCGCGCGCCGCCGGGCGGGGAGCGGGCGGGGCGGCGGTCACGTGAGCGGCGCGGGGCCGCGCGGCCGCTGGGGGCGACACCGCGACCGCCCCGCGCGGGGCTCGGCGGGCGCCCCCGGCACCGGCACCGGCACCGCCCGGGCGGCACCGAGCCCGCTCCGCCGAGCCCGCACCGCCGCGCCCCCGGGCACCAGCCGTGTTGTTGTGGCCGCCGCCGCTCCCGGGGGCCGCCTCCCCTCCGCTCGGATCTATTGTCACCAGCACCAGCACCCCCCTCCTCGCCACAATTAATACGATGAATTTGCCATGATTGATCCGTATTAATAGCTGGGGTGGGTGGGCGTGTTTTGGGGCTCTTTTTTTTCCTCCCCTTTTTCTCTTTTTCCTTTTTTTCCTTCTTTTTATTGTTTGGTTTTGTTTTTGGAGGGGCCGGGCTGGGATCTGATCTCCACTCCCGAGTCCATCCCTGGTCGGTGCCTGAGAAAATTGCATCTGGATGCATCGTTATTATTATTATTGTGTTTGATCCAGGGAGATAAAGGAGGAGGGGGAGAGGAGTGCGTGTTGGTGGGGAGGGGAAGGCTGCACCCTTCCCTGCACACACACACACACACACACACGCAGACAGAAAGGGAGTTCTATACATCTACATATATATTTTTTCCCCCCCTGGAACTTCTTTTAGTTGGGGAGGAAAGGAAGAAAGAAAATAAATTTTGTGCAAGGAAATACTCTCAGCTCCCTCCTTCCAGCGGGTCTCCTTTCTTTATTTTTTCCCCCCTTCTTCTCAACCTTTTTTCCTCTCTTTCGAAGATCCTCGCCCTCCCAGCCCCTTGATCAAAGCATTCCGCTATTCTGATTTATTGCCTGCTTGGTGAGGCTTTTTTTTTTCCTTTCTCTCCGTGGCTTTTTTTTTTTTTTTTTTTTTACAAAGGCGACCTGAGATCAGCCATTACTTTCCTTGGCTCGCTTATAGGAATCTCTTACATTTGGTGCTTGCTGCTGGTGGTGGTGGAACCGCACTCGGATTCTTTCATCCCCCCCACCCCCTTGCTGTCCTCTCCTCCCTCCCTTTCTCCTTCCCTCTCTCCCTCCCTCCCTCCCCCGTTATTCCGCCGGGGGAGCCGGATTTGTGGCTGCGGTGGGGCGGGGGGGGACGAGAGCGAGAGGGAGAGCCGGCGAGAGACATGGATGGCCCGGCGCGATGCAACGGGCTTCGGAAGAAGCGGCGATCGCGGTCCCAGCGCGACCGGGAGCGGCGAGCCAAAGGCGGGCGGCGCGGCTGTGCCGCCGGCGGGGCCGCCGGCCCCGGGGCCGCCGCGCTCTCCTCCTCGGGCTCGGAGAAGGAAGACAATGGGCCCCCGCCGCCGTCCCGGCCGCGGCCCCCCCGGAGGAAGCGGCGGGAGTCCTCCTCGGCCGAAGAGGACATTATCGACGGTTTCGCGATGTCCAGCTTCGTCACTTTCGAGGCGCTGGAGGTAGGAGCGGCGGCGCTTTGTGTGCGCCTCATTGTGTGGGGGCAGCGGCGGGGGAGCCCCCGCGGCGCCCCCCGGACACCCCCCCGCCCCTGACCCCGGTCCCCGGGCCGGCCCGCCGGGGGTGCCCGCGGGGGCGGTCCCGCCGCCCCTCCCCGTCCCCGGGGTGCCCCGCTGCCCTCCCTTCTCCCTCCTGCCGCCGACACCTGCAGCCCGGCGCGCCGCTCCCGGCGGGCGGCGGGGCCGGGGCCATCCCCCGCGCGGGGAGCGGGGAGTTGTGCGCGGTCCCCGGCGGCGCTTCCCCTCCCTTCCCACGGATCAAACTTTTCTCGCGCCGCCGTGGCCCGGCGGGGCCGCCCACTCGTGTCCGCGGGGCCGCGCGTGTTTCTCGGGGCGGTCGCGGTGCCGCTGCGGGCGGGGGGCGCCCGGCCTGCCGCGCTCCCTGCCGGCGTGTCACGAGTGGGCCCCGCGCTGGGCGGCTCGAGTCATCCCCCAGCGCGAACCGAGGGGCTGGGAGAGCCCAGGCCGGGCCCGGCGGAGGGAGGCGAAGCCCCGCGGGGCTTCCCGGGCGTCGCTTCCCTGCGCCCGGCCCGGCCTCGCCTCTCCGCGCTCCCTCCGCCCAGCCACTCGCGAGCGTGGAACCGCTGTCAGCCCAGCCTGGGTCGTGGTGGTGATGCTGCCATGGAAGGGGAGCTCCAGCCTGTGTGCTTGAAGGGCTTTGTTGCTTGCAAGTTCTGATCGGGAGAAGTTTGCTGTGGTGAAAAGGAGATTTATTTGGGTTTATGTGCACTGGAGGCACAACTGGAACGATGATGAACTGTCAAAATAAATGTGGAGGTGAAGCTGATTGTTTAACAAAAAAAAAAAATCTGTGTAGCTTTTAAGATGTTTAAATATTTAGCCAGGAATACTTAGTGGATTTTCAGGGTTTTGTTTGTGTGTTTGTTTTATTTTGTTTCTTGTTTTGTAGCCAGATTTTGTCCTTGGTTACACCTGTATCCATCCACACTATGCCTCCAACAGAACTTACTCTGGTGTAATTAAGGGAGGATTTGTTCACTCCAACAAAGCTCCACATGGCTGGTGTTAGACTCATGTAAGCAATAAGGAACAAATGCTGAGCTAATGTCCAGATTCAATTTATCCACCATTTCTCACCTGGTGAGCCCATCCGCAAGTGCCCTGCTCAAACCAGAGGGACCAAAAGTGTGAATACGTGATCATTGTCAGGAGACAAATTTGTATGCTTCTGTTTCGGACAAAATTCTGCTTTTCCTCAGACAAAGCCCTAGTTTGTGTCATTAAGCATTTTTATGGGAATAAGGACTTGAGAATTTGGCTGTAGTCCTTTTTGGAGAGGAAGTAAAGAGCAAGTTTAGAACTTGGTAGGGCATTTTAGAAAATGTCTTTATTCTGTTTCACTTCTTATTTGTTTATTTTTTACTTGAAAATAATTGCTGTGCTCTCTTTGCCAAGCCAAGCATGGCTACTGCTTGCATCCTCTCATAATCCTGTATCACTAAAAAGGAGCACAGATACATTACCCAGTTCTGCCAGCTAATATCACGTTCAGATAAAACAATAGCTTGCACACTGAGACTTGACATACTTTTAATGTTCATGTGATAGGTGGCACGTTTTGACCTAACGATTTCATGCTGCGTTAAGAAATAATGTCACAAAATCGTTGTTAGGTGCTTTTTCCTGCAGCTCCGTATGCGCGTTCAGAAACTTGTTTCTGAAGATCAGAGGGAGATGAAGGTGTCTAAGGCACAAGCCCAGTGTGGCAGGAATTGCTCTGTGTGTTGCATGCAGCAGCCTGAAGTTTTTGTTGTGATTCTGGTGTTGGTGAGGAGTTTGTGAGTGGTTGGTGGAGCGAGATACCCCAGCCTTGGTGAGATGTTTAGGTGTTAATGTGTTTGAGTTGAGTCAAGAAGCTTTGGGTGCTGTGGAGAGGTGTCCTGGTGTTAATACACTTCATGCTGCGGGTCTGCCCCCAGCTCGTTGGAGGCCATGGAGATTTTCCCCAGGTTCCAGAAGACACTCGTGCCCAGAATGTAGACAGGACTTTCCAAGCTCATGCCTTGTGCTTGAACTTCAGCCTTGTTTTGGGCTTAGCACAGCTGAAAGGGTGCAGAGATGGTGTTTTGTCTGCTTGGTGTGAAAAACTGTGAGGAAAGTGCAGAACATTTCACCCACTGGAGGATCTAAGCCATGGTTCAGAAGAGGGGACATGGGTGGATGGTGGCTCATGTAGGAGGGGACAGCCACGCTGGAGGGACAAGGCTGAGCTCTCTGCCTCTAGGGACAACCTTGCAGCTGTAGGGGTGTGAGGTGTCACCTCAGGACCTTCTTATGTATCAAGCTGCGAAAAAAGGAGCAAGAACTTCCACACAGCTTGATTTCACCTTTTACTAAATTGTCTTTTACTTTTTACTCTTTACTAAATGGCTTTTACTAAATGCTTTTGCTTTTTATTGGGGTGACTGAAAAAGTCCAACCTCTGCAAAATACCAGGTTGTGTGAAGCTTGTGGATGGCAAAGGGACACAGGTGCTGCACAAGAACACAGATCCCCTGCCACTGTAACTTCAGGAGGAGTCATCCAATCTGTTATGGTTATGTTGATAAAAGTTCCCATCCCTTGAAGCAAAACTTCAACCAGCTCCCACTCTGGGAACTGTTTTTCTGTCCAGGTGTCAGTAGCCTTGTCATACTTTTCAAGTGTAAATTGTTTGGTGTTGAAATAGAGGCCATCTGCTTCTGGTTATCTGTCTCTGCATTTATGGCACCCCATACCTTGATGTCTCTAATGTTTGTGTGGGGAATACACAGGAAGAGGGAGCTAAATGAAGACAGTGGGATCTCACTGTGGATTTTTTCCTTCTTGGAGTGACAGCTGAGCAATTCCAGTGTCATTGCAGATGTGACTGGACTGATCCTTGCCTGGCCTTGCAAGACTTCAAGACTGTGTGCAGTATGGGCCTGTCCCCTACACTGGGGAGCATTTTGGAGCCTTGACCTTCAGAAACCAGCCCTTGATGTGTAGTAAAGCAGCTGAGGTGTGGTCCTACAACTGGTCACAAGATTCTACAGCAGCAAGCCCTGTAGTTCACTCCAGAGCAGTCACTCACACACTGCTGCCCTGAGCTCCCCAAATGTCCAGCCTGGAAAAGCAGGAAGGCACAGACACTCTGTACCTGTGTTAGTGTGACCAGTGTGACCAGTGGCTTTTCCCAGCTTGGAGGAGCCTGTGCTGCACTGCTGCTGTGTTTGTTACCAGCAATGAGGCTCTCCACACCCAAGTGGGCATTTTAGACACCAGCTTGACAGGGAAAGGTCATTTCTCAGAATGTGATAAATCAATTAGTTAGAGTGGCTTTGTCCATGATGTGCCCTGGCAGTGCTGGCAGGGAGGCATCTGCAGAGCTCTCTGGTGGGGTGAGATTTTGGGCAGATGTTTGTCTCCCTCCTACCCCCTGGTGCAGAGGTGTCCAGGCAGCAGACTGACGTGACATGGCTGTTGGCGTGCCGTGGTGAAGATGGTTTGCTGTGATGAGAAAGGAAATCTGACCTGAATGTTAAGATGGCTTAAAGCCTGGGAAGTACTTTATGTTTCCTGAGTCAGCTCTGACCATCCCTATGGAGTAAGCAGTTGGTTTCAGGTTTTCTGAACACTGAGTAAGGTAATGAGTTTTTTCTGCGGATGTTTGTTTAGCTTCAACTCAGGCAGCTCATCTGACAAGCCTGAAATGGGACACAGATATTTATAAAGCCCAGATAGCAGTGGGGTGGGAAGCGGGGGACTCGCATTTAAATGGGGATTCTTGTTTCATAAAACTGTCACAATTTCTCAGTGTGCATTTGCTGAGCTAATTTCTGTTCAGCACACAGGCATTAGTCTGTTTTGAGACCGTGCTAAATTATCGTCAGGTAAAGCCCAATATAATTAATTACAAATGAGAAATGCTGACAAATATTTGTCAAGGAGCTGTTTAATGAGCTTCAAATTCTGTGTCAGATGATTCCATCCACCCAGTGTAAATAATTTTTAAGCAATTGTTCCATGGTGTTTGTGTGGTTTAGGCAGATGTTAGCTGCAGCACTTTTACAAGTTGCAGAGATAGCGTGAGACTAGATGGAGTAAAGCTTAACAGCTGATCTGGGCTTTAGCATAGAGACACTACAGAAACAAAATGTGCAAGTAGCAGGAAGGTTTGGAAGGTCCTATGGTCTCAGTTGAGTGTCTGTGTGCACTGACAGTGTGGCTCTGTGTATGCATCTGGATGCAGGAATTTGCTTTAATAACTGGTGTGTGATACTCATCTCTAGGCACGGCCCACTGAAAATAGAAATAGCTTGGCTGTGTGACAGCAGAAGCTTTGAGCTGGACACCAGAATGGCTTGGCTTGCTGTGTGCTTTTCCTCCCCAAATCATTCTCTTCTCACCAATCTTCTAGCTGGCCTGATTAGCCTGTTTGCTTAAAATCTTTGAGATTTCAAGCAGGTTTGTTCTGCCTTGTCTCTATCCCTTCATATTTCAAAAGGAATTTGATCTTCCTGCCTTACCACAGCAGCATCATAACATCAGATGTTTGTTTAGTGCTGTCAGCAAATCTTGGTGGCCCTTCTTGTGTTTATTGACTGCTTAGATGCTTAGGTGTTTGTCCCAGTCTCTGTTTGCACATGCAAGTCTGCAGATTTAGACCAGCAGAGAAAAGAAGGGAGTAACTAAATGAAGATATCTGGGGATGAGGAGAGGCATTAAGTTTTGTGTGACACTGGGATATCATACGAAGCGATGCATTTATTATTTTCACTGTGTATTTAGAGGAAACAGTAAACTGACCTGAGATTAAATTTTGAGATAACCTTGACAGAGCAGCTATCTTGATGAAAACCTCAGTGACCAGACCTGAAAAAGCAGCAACTCGGACTGAAAGTGGGACTGAAAACAGCAGGATGCATGTTCCACAAAAAGGAATGTCTAGGGTGAGGTTTGAAACATATGTTGCTGTCATTTGGGTACCTGAATACTTTAAAGATACTTTAAAATTATTTTGAAAAGCTTGGTACCTTTCTGGGAGGCAAGGCACTCTTAACTGCAGCTGATTTCAGTAGCTGGTGGAGAGCTGAAGCTGTCTCTTAGGGCAGATAATGACCAAGGATTGAGATTGTTGCATAAATATTCTTTTAAGCTCCTGAAGGTAACCATGTAATGAAGGTGGGGATTTTTTCTATTCCCATAGGTGGTGGTAGGAGGTACAGTCGCCTTGAGTTGAAGAAGGAAGAGTTTAAACTATAAGGACAAGTTCTTTTAGATGAATGTGATTCAATTAATCTCCACTAGCACCGCTCTTTAAGATTAGCACTAACGAGAAATTCGCCACACATCAAAAGACAAAAGACACTCTTATCCACCCTCATCTTGGCATCTTTTTTTTCCTGCTATTTGGGGGAGTAAGTAAGCCCTTTCTGATTAAATACCTGGGGCTTTTGCTGGCACTGAAGGAGTGTAAAGTCCAGGGCAGTGGTGGAGTCACCAACCCTGGAGAGAGTTAAAAGAAGTGTAGATGTGGTGCTTGGACACATGGTTAGCAGTGGGGCTGGCTGTGCTCAGTTAATGGTTGGACTCTCTGATCTTTGAGGCCTTTTCCAACCTAAACAGTTACATGATTCTATGATTTATAAAATAAGGGTAAAGGATCAAGAACTTGGAAGGAAAATGATCATTAGGGAAAGGCAAAAAAAAATCATCAGAAAGACATCAAGGGTCTGAGTAATTGAAAGATTGACTTACAGCACTGAGATCAATAGAGAAATAGCAGGGACTGTATGGGGACACAGAGAGCCAGAGGGGGATGTTGTTACCAAAAGTGGAAGTTTCAGGAAAGATCCATTGCTGTGTACAAAAAATGTTCCTTGGCGAGAGCCCTGCTGTCAGTTCCAAAGGGAGACACTCGACCAAATCTGTCCCTACTTAAGGAGTCGTTAATCCTGGTAACTTCAGCTGGGAGGAAGGCAGAAAGATTCCTCTCTCACTGAAGATCATCCCTTTCCCCCCCAGCTCTGCTACTCTTGTTTTTTGGGGTTTTTCTGAACACCTATCAGTTTGACTGGGACACCCTACCACATTACACTGGGGGTCTGACCTGCAGCATTGTAATTATCTGCAGCTAAATTAGAAGTTTAATCTTTGTTCTGAGCAACAATAAGTTGAGTCAGATAGGTTTTAAAAATAGCCCAAGCTCAAGTTTAGTGAAGTCTCAAATGCAATTAATAAAAAGGTAATGGAGTTAGGAAGTTGCAGGCTGAAATGTGGAAATGTTTAACTCTCAGTTTTCCTGCACTTGAACTGCAGTGTTGCCTTGGTTCTGCAAGAGAAAATTGCTTCCAACATTTCTCTGTCTTTTTGTACATCATCCTTATAATTTATCAGTTCAGTATCTTGTGTTCTTGTTGGGGTTTGGCTCTGTATGTGCCACAAATTACCAGCTGCGTGCATTTTTTGTATAGTCGGTTTGTTGTCGTTTTGACTCAATGCCAAGCCATGGTGAAGACCACTTCAGAACATCATAGTCCTCTAAACTCCTTTGTTGTAAAATGGATATGAAAATCCACTTTGTAAGTAATGAGGAATGGCTAATGCAGGTAGGGATTTGTTTTGCTGTAACAGCAGAACGTGCAGTGGCAATTTGTCAGATCCCCAGCTCAGCTCTGCTGTACTGTTTGCCTTTAAATAGTGTGTTACCTTAATGTCTTGAGATTTTTCTCCTTGTATCTTGGCAACACTGCTGCACCAGTTCACACACTCATGTGGTGGAGAGAGAAGGTTTTAACCAAAAGGTTATGTCTTCAGTCTGGTAAATACTATAGCCAGGAGTTTTGGTTCTGTCATCCTCTGTGCAGTAGTGGTGGAATAAGTCAGCAAAAGAAGTGGATTATCCCTTGGCCCTGCACATACAATTCTGTTTGTGAGGTTCTACTCGTGAGGTTTAATTTGATCATGGTGCATATGCTCCATGTGGATTTACTTGGTATTTGGTGTGCATCTCAGTCCTGCTGTTTTTAAAATGTCCTGAGACAAAGGCATGGGAGATGTGCAGAGGTGTGCTGATATCTGATGTGCCCAGGTTCTGGCTGGCTGAAATTCTGATTGTGTAATGCTGGCTGATGCACTTATTACTGATATGATTAATGCACCAGCTCCACACAGGAACAGTTACTCAGAGCCATGCAGGACTTCAGCTCGGTGTTCTTTCCAGGAATGATCACCCTTTAATCTGTCTCACATGTGTTTGCCAGCTTCCTAAAGTGGAAGCTTCTTCTCCTCTACAATTTGTGCTCTTATAAATTGTCTCTTTTCATACTTTTATTTGGTACCAAAGGAGACTTAATGGTTTGAGAATAAAACTGCTGCCAACCTATCCCTATCCCCCATCCAGACACAAGCTTGGACTTGTCCTTTGTTGGATGAGCTCATGAAAAGAGGCAAAAACTTTCAGCTTTTGGGACAAGCCTTGTGCTGAGCATCATTTGTGTGAAGCCACCTGGAGCAGGTTTGTGGATGGTGCAGGATGACAGTGAACACTAGAAGCAGCAGAGGTAGGCAGCAGGAGGTTTTAGGTCAGATTAACATTTGGGTGCCTGAAATTCTGAAGAGGTACTTACTCATGTGTTGTGCAGTAAGGCTAACAGTTGTATCAGACTTTTAAACATGTTGTACACTCCCATGAACTTCAGTAGTGAGATCCAGACCAAATTAATGAATGTTTGTGAGCAGCCTTTTTCTGTCATAGGCTGACTGTGAGAGGAGCAATGTTTTAGAGGAGAGTGTGTCACAGTGATAATACCTGGTGCAGGTACCTGCTTACCTCTCAGTGGAATCCAGAGCCACTGCTGCCTGCTGCAGGTATGGCTTACCATGTCCCAGGAGACCCATCCTTGGGGACCCAGGTTGCTCTAGAGTGTCCTACAGCTGCTCCTAACACACCCTCCTGGTGTAGTAAAGGCATTTTAATTCCTTTCCCTGTGAAGTGGAACCAGTGAGACAGAAATTGTTGCCTGACTTCTCCAGGACCACACTTGGGTGGCTCTTGGGTACAGTAGAGCAGGGTACAAAACCTGTGTGGTGAAACTTCTCCCTCCTGGCAAATCCTGACAGCCTATGTTTTCTTGTTTGCACACCATTTCCTATTTCTGAGACTGAGATGAGTTACAAACATGGTGATAATTGCTCTTGGCACTGATTTTTGTTTATTTTCTCTCTGGAAGTCCTGAGTGACCGGAGACCTTCCAGTCTGATAATCTGTTTAATTTTTTTTTGTCTTTATGAGACATCTACTGCTACAGAAGGTGGGAATAGAGGATAGGTGGCTGAAGGACCTGGCTCCTTGCTTACATGGATGGTGGGAATGGTAGAGGGGTGGCCAAAGGACCTGACTCATTGCCAGCAACGTGGCTTTGGTCTTCGT
Source organism: Camarhynchus parvulus (assembly GCF_901933205.1). NCBI lineage: Eukaryota > Metazoa > Chordata > Aves > Passeriformes > Thraupidae > Camarhynchus > Camarhynchus parvulus. The sequence goes on from NC_044589.1 coordinate 2,071,811, forward strand.
GTGGCTCCTGATAACTTCTGTCACCTTCCTCTTGTCTCCTGCACATGCAGGTGTTTGGCACCACGTGCCTCCAGAGGGTTCCATCAGTGTCTTCCAGGAGTGCTCCAGAACCTGGGGTCTGTTGCCCAGGGGAAGGAGCTGGGAGCTGCTGCTGTTGCAAGAGCCAGGTAACGCACGCTCTCCAGCTTGCCCCAGATAGTTGGGCATGGCTGGCATGGTGTGGCATCCATCAGAGAGGGCACTGGCGCAGGGCTGAGGCAGTGAAAGTAGTTTTGACCTCCGAGGGGGTCTGTGTGGTGAGAAGGCAAGGGAAGAAGTGCTGCTGTTGGGGATGATTTATGTTGAGACTGTTGGTGTTGTGGGGTTTAATGCATGTCAAGGGCACTTTGACCTTAGAATGGAATCTTTTGGTGTGAATTTGTGTCTTTTCCCTTCTCTTTTCTCCCCTTAAAGAAAATTCAAAATAAATACTGAAAATCAAAACCATCTGTTTTGAGAGGACCAAATTGCCTCTCTTAATTTTATGGGATTTGGATATTACTGAACGATTAGAAGTCCTACTAATTTTTACTGTCTGGGTATTGTGCTTGTAGGCAGTGACTCTGCTAGCATTAGTCATTTTAACTATGGAAAAAAAATAATAAAAATGCAATTAATGTAGCTCAACAGCTGAGTCTGCTGGACTTTTAAAAAAAGAGGGAAAAAAAGTAAATTTTAATGAGTTCTGGGATCATAAAGATACATCTGGTGGATGGATTAGCCAAGTTTTCAGCCTCAGAATGTGTATTGAAAAACTCTGTGAATTATGTAGCTACAAAAGAGGATCTTTGCATGTTTATAAGGCCTCAGTGCAATCTCCTTATATTTGCCTAATGACAAACAGACATCTCACTGAGGTGCAGCCCAGAACACACAAGGGCTGAAACAGCTCCCTAAGCTGAGAGTATTTGTATTGGGATGCTGCTACTAGTAAATATTAGAGAATCCATTAAATGTAGGGGGGAAAATATTTTGGTATTGGATGAAAGAAAAGAGAAGGAAGGGAATGAAGTGGGGTAGAGAAAAGAGGGAGAACTGCAATTTGAAATGAACATGATGTGTGGGCTAAGATATTGTGCCTCCGCTGCTGAACCAGAAAATTTATAACAACTGTTTGTCATGTGTATGTATTTATAGCCATTCACATAATGAAGAAGTTTCATGAGGTTGTAATAACATATCAAGATGGATGTAATTAAAACAGAAGCAAATTGACACCTCTAGATTAAAGGCAAACTCTAAACTAATACACCTGTACGCTGTCACTTATGTATTAGTTGTCTGGGGCAGTCTGCCAGATATGCAAATAAAAAGACATTGGCAAATTTCCTTGGATGTGTGGTTATGAAAAACCCAACTATTTAATCATTTACCTAGCCCTGCTCAGGTTTGCAGCAAGGGTAGAATTTAATAATTTGGTGTCACCATGCTTTGTGATGGGCAGAGGGTTAAAGGTGAAGGGAAAGGAGCAAGGAGAAATACAGAGCAGGGGGCTGTGCAGCTGGGGAATAATGTTCTTTACAGAGGGACCCTTCCCTCAGCAAAGAGGGGTCAGCTGCTCCATTGCAGATCTGCCCTGACTCTTGAAGCCCCAGAGTGCTGAAGAGTCCTTGACATTGACACTCTGTAGCTTTTGAGCACAGTTCAATGCTTTTTGAAAACTGCCCTGTAACAACAGGCTTTGCTTCTGTCATGCTGCAGGTGCAAACTTCTGAAATTTATACTTTTGCACCAATTCAGATCTGATGGAAATCGTTTCTAGGTCTTTGAAATGGCTATAGAGTTGCTTAGGAATTTTACCTAAGAGTATTTTTCAACTTGTTTCAATTTGCAGAAGCCTAAAACATTTCCAGTGGAGTTGTGGACATCCATTTCAGCCTGTGGTCAATAGATCTGCTCTCCTAATTAACGCTCAGGCTGCAAAGTGCTGATGTCAAATAGGCTGGTGGTATGGAGCAGGAAGGGAATTATTTGCCTTGTTAGTTCCAGGGCTGTGAATGGAAATGCCAGCCTTGCTTTTGGGTAATTCACACCCCAGATAACCTGCATTCCTCTAAGTGCCTGGGGACAGAAACAAGTCTTCCTGTGGCTTGTGAGTAACCCTGTGGCTGGTGATGAGGGTCTTCTGCTAAACCCTGATGTCTGTGCCTCCAGCTCCTCCTCCCTGAGTGGGAGAAGTGCTATCTTTTGTGGGTTCTTCAGATGGTGCTTAGATATGTAAAACTAGTTATAAGTGGGCTGATACTATGGGAGCTCTGGAGAGCTCAATGAAACCTGAAATTCTGGAACTCAGTTTTGAATTCAGGCTTGAAGTTTTTGTTGCAGCTGGGAATGAACCACAAGAAAATCCCACTATGGTCTGGAGTTGTGCAGAGTGGGGGCTGCTAAATGCACCAATTTCCAGGGAGCTGATGGCATAAAAACTCGAATTGGCATGTTTTGTTAGACTTCTTCTGAATTAAAAAAACTCCTTTTTTTGTACATCTGGACATTAAGAATCACTCATATGAGGTACATGGCTTCAAAGTGATTTCAAATGGTAGGGATTTTTTGTCTTCAATATTTCAACAACTTTTCTTCCACCTTTAATCTTTCATGAGCCGAAGCTTCAAAAGATAATTAGTAAAACATGCTTTTATCTGCATTTATCTCAAAACATGATTAATTTTTTAACTGCAATTATAGCAATCATTTCAAGTTTACTTTATATTAATGAGTAAAGGATTTTTTTGAGAGAGCATGAGCCTAAATATGGCTATATTGGCTGAGTTGAAAGGTGCATTTATGAGTGTGCTTTTGTTTTCATTGCTAGGGATTGAATTTCCGGTTCCAGGAAGTAATATTTCACATGGATTAAAGTCTTTGAAATGCTTTTGCCCAGATTCACTAGATCATTTTGAGGAGCTGACAGTGATAAGACCTGGATCATGCACTTTGCAGGAGCTGGCTACTGAACACCCAGTTCCATGTTTCCCTTCTGTTGGTGATTTTTTGCTCCATGCTGTGCATTCCTTTGCTTGTTGCCCTTGGCATTGAAATGTAAGATATTTGATGCAGACAGTTTGTTGTTAATGAATTAGCAATGAACTTGTAAGCTTTTACCTTTACCATTCCTGTCTTTGTTATAGGCAGCCTAAGAAATTTTTTATTACTAGTATCACTTCTGGGAGAAATATGTTCATGTCTGTTCCTGTCTTTATTGCTGCTACTAATACATGCAGGACTGTCCAACTGGTGTCCTGCAGCCTGGATCCTGCCTGTAGGGCCTGAGTGTGGCCCCAGAGCCCCATGAAAACTATGGCACTGGCACATAGATATCCCAAAACAGGCACCCATTGCAGAGCCTTCAAAAGCAATGAACCACTGCAGAGGACTACTGGAAAGAAGCACAATTAAACTCCCTTTTCACCAGAGTTCAGCTTTTGTATAATTTTGCCCTGTGAAGGCCGCTCCTCAGCTCTGGCTCCTGCTTTTCTCCATCAACCAGAGGCAGAGATTTTGGGGTGGCGCTGCAGTTTCACTGCTCTGTGCCTCCTAAGGAAGAAGGCAGAGAGCAGCCTTGGGGCTGCTGGGCTGCTGGCATGGCCCCAGCCACCACAGGCAGCAAGGTGAACAGAGCAGGCCTCTGAAACTGCCATCACAAGGGTAAGAGCAAGAGAGGTTTTGTGGTTTTTTTTTGTTGTTTTCTTTCCCCCTTGTTTCCCTTTATTTGGGCCCTGGTCCTGGATGTCAGATAGGATTTGGAGTAAGCGAGCACAGCCTTGGTTCATGTCTGATTTTAGCTTCTAAACTGGGAGTGCAGCTCCCCTGCCCTGTGGTCCCTGGGGAGGTGGATGGGCTGGTGGCTGCAGCAATGAATTGGGCAGCTGCATAGGAGAGCACACGAGTGTATAATCAGATTTCTGATAAACCCAGGTCTCTAAGTCCCTTGAATGGGCAGCTTTGCTATGAATGGCCTCGTGAGGTCTGCTGTGGCTGCTCTCTTTGTTTGGTACTCTAACAAAAAATTGCTCTGGTGTCCTTGCTGGCATATTTTTACATCTGTTATCCATATTTTCGATTTGTTCTGGCTGCAGTCTTATTTTGTTTTGCAAAATCTACCTGGGATTGGGACAGAGATATATGTTTGCTAAGGCAGATTTGGAAATTGCGTTGTTGAAATACAGCCCATATGGGCCATTGTAAAATGGTTACTGCAGCATATAATTGCCTTCACAATGATGTGCTTTGTCATTTTCCTTCCATCTTCAAAGAGGCGCTCCTGTAGTCTGCTGACAGCAATGGTGGTATTAGAAAACATATGGATTTGTAAAGGCATTAAACTGTCTTTAGTTCAAGGATTAGATTACAGTGTTAGAGTGTGGGTCACCACGTTTTCATGAGGATAGGCTGCACTGCAGTGTGTTGGTTTATGTTACAGGTTAGGGAAGGGTTTGTTTATTTATTGAAAATATCTGATCTAAGATCCTTTCAAATGCATGGGGAAGGAGGTGTCTCTCATGCATGGTAAGAACTGCAGCTCTGTCTGAGGGCCGTGGCCACACCTCACCCTGCATCGTGTTGGTCAGGGCTCACCATCCTCACTGACAAGTTATCTCACCAGGAAAGGCCACTTACAACATGGAAAAATACACAGAATGTAAACCCCACAAAACTGGCTTTGAAAATTTAAGGGTGCTTTTTTTTTAAGTTCTCCATGCTGGCCTGCTACTCTAAACATTTTGTGTATTTGTTTTGTGTTCATTTTACACTGCAGAGCTCCACACATTTTGGAGTGCAGGGCAATCTGTTCAGCTTTTACCTCTTTTTCTGTCTTCACAGTTTGAGGTGTGGCTTTTCTGGGGTGGTTGGAGATCTGCAGTGCCTCTGTCAGCCAAGGCCTGTGCAGCATTCTCATCATGGGATGCACATGGCACAGACATGGCACACAGCCTGTCCCCAGCCTGGAGTGATGCTCATGCTCCTACAGCATCTAAAGGGGAAAGCTAGAGAGTGGAAGGGATAATACACATAAAGAATATCCTTCTTTTTTAGCTTTATTACTGTTTTTGTGTTACTTTTTGCAGCCTGCTCAGTTCTGTGCTCTGCCTGTCTGAGACCCTGAGGCCAATGGGGGCTTTTTTCTCCCATGGCCACTTTCACCACGTGTTACGATTTGCATAGGTTGTTTCCAAAACAACTCTTTGATACCTCTTTTCCCTCAAACAAACACTCTTTTAATGAAGGTGCCGAGGCTGTCCTTCAGGCAGGGGCTGGTTTCTGTGCTGTCACAGCCATCCTTGGTAACCTTGGAGCAGTCACTCCCTTCCCATTTCAGCACTGTGCAAGCACCTGCTCCAGGCTTGTGCTGAGTAGGGATGGATTTGGGATTGGATCCATGTGTATCTCTGGGGACCTGAGATCCAGCCTGCAGATTTGGGTTTCTTGACTGAGAAGAGCAGGCATGTGGGGACAATGCTGATGTGTGAGGTAGGATTTAGTGTGAAGTCAAAATATGTGCTTAGGGATCACCTTGAGCTGGAGTGTTAGTTTTGCTGTAGCTGAGTTTTTCTGTCCACAAAATAGGTTTAATAATATTGTCCCTCTTCTGAGTTTGCCTGGCTACTTAATTAGCATCTGCAGGGTGCTGAAATAGTGAGTGGTTAACATAAAATATCGACATAATTTTACTGTAGGACAATAAAGCACCAGTGCCTGTACACATGTAGCAGGGACCTGCCTAGAACATTTATTTAAAAAACTGAAAGCACTTCTTTTGTTGTCAACCACCTTTTAAAATAAAGCTATGATTTTGCTATAAAATTGCTGACAACAGCCAACTTCATTAAGGAAATCTGATGTGAAGGGTAACACAAGGAAATTCTTATTAATGCTTTATCCTTCTTTATACTGTTACAATTATTAAGTGTGTAAAAGTTGGTGTTGCTCAGTTATGGCCTGCTTCAGTTTTAAATCACTTACAACATTATATGTCCCAGCTGTGGTGGGTGTCATGGCTATTTATGGTAATATCTCTCCTTAAATCCATTGCAGAATAGGGAAGAAACTCTCATTCTGCCTACAAGAAATGTTAAAGGATGTATTACTAACTCTGGCAGCTGTGATGGTGATAAGCAAATTAGGTCTGTCATTAATGCCAGGGTCTGCAGGTATAATATGTCATAAAACTGGTATATCTGTGGTACTGGCTGGCCTACAAAAATAAATAAATACAGGATTTTTTAATCTTGGTGTAGCAAATTAAAGAGCAAAGCTGCTTTACCATAAGGTTTGTGTAAGGTGAACACAAAGTTCATGTGTATGGTGTGTTTTTGTAGCAAACAGTGCAGAAGGGAGAAAGAAACAGTCTAGTGAGAAGCTCCCACTGATATCCCCAGGTTTTGCTGTGGGACTTTGTGAGGGCTTTATTTAAGGACTTATTTATGCAGATGTTTAAATTAGAAAGTGTTTGAGTATGTTAAAAACCACAGCACACAGTGCACTTACAGTCAGGACATGCTGAAGTGCAGTCAGGAGCAGGATGTTATAAGGTGTGTACAGAAACATACCTTTAATATGAACCTCCCTAACAGTGGCTTGTTTTAAAATAATTGTTTATTTTGAGGCCAAGCTTGGGAGAGTGGCTTGGGATCTTTTTGGTTTGGGGCCTTCAGGAGATGGAGTCTGGTGGGAGAGCTCCTGGAGCTCCAGGGCCAAGGCATGTTCCAAGTTCTGCCTTATGATGCAGCTCAGCATTATCCTGTGGGATGCAGGAGTGGCCACATGCTGGAGCATCCCTGGCCACGCTGGAAAAGCCCAGCAGAGCTTGGCTGGGGGACCACTGGTAACAGTGGGACTGAAATAACTCACTGGCATGAGCCTTTTTTCCATCTCTTAGCTGGATGAGTTTGGATTCAATCACAGTTTTGGGTCTGGAAGCAGCACACAGCATCAGGACTCTCTGCTGTATGGGATTGAATTTTATCCCTCCCTAAGAGAAATGGTGAACTTTGCAGCTTTGCTTGCACAAGTCCTGGTAGTGTCAAGTCATCAAGATTTCCCTGGCAAGTGGCATTCCTTTGGGTGATTGCTTGGGAAAGCTTCTGCAGGGTGCTTCCTCCTCTCCCTGGGGCAGACACCTTCCCATCCCACCACATATTGCTGCTTTCTCCAGTACCAGCTAAACAGGTGGCAAGATTCAAATCACCACTCTCTGAATGGAGTTTGCTCTCCACAATAGCTCACCAGAGGCCTGTTTTGTTACAGAACATTGATTAAATAAATATTCCTATGCATACAAAAGAGGAGAAATCTGCTACAACACTCTGTAGTTATTTTTCCATTAATGGCAAGGAGCTCTCTCTAATTTTCCTGCCCCTTTCAATCTGTTTCCCTGTCTCCCTCCCTTCCCATCACTACTAATGCCTTGAAGTGCATGAGTAACATACAAAGAGCTCACAATCCCTCTGCTTCAGATCTGCAAATGCTGTGGCTCCAGCTCACTGTGCTTGGGGAAATCCCCCTGGCCCATGCAGGGCAGAACTGACTGCTCCATGCATGTGGTTTTGTTTAACTTGATATTTCATGTTCAGTATCAGCATTCCTTGAGCTAACTGGCCTCCATTAATTTATATAGCAGCAGTTAAAAATACAATTTTGCAATACCAGCATTTTGCATAGTATTGACAACTGGGGCAGAATATTTGACTTCTGAACATCTTTTTTTCTTCCGTGTGCTCCTCTGTGCCCCTTGATTTTTAAAACCTTTGAGGCAGAAGTTACTGCTCTGTGGTTTGTGCTGATGGAGGTGTGTTTATGTTTTGGAAGAAAAGCACCTCATACTCAGAGCCTGGCAGCCAAAGGCAACTCCACTGCAAGCAGCTGATCTGATTTTATATAAAATGGTGGCATCTGAAAATAAATATAGGGTAAAGGATTCGTAAATATAGAGTAAAAGGGGGAAAATAGCTTGACTAGTTTTAAGTTCAGGAGATATTTGTCTCAAGAAAGAACTTTTGATTGAACAAATGTCTCGCTGCAATAAATGTGGACTATAAGGAAATACCATGGATTTACTTTGGCTCTGCATTGATGTGATAGAGATAAAAATCCACCCCAAAGAGAGTAACTCAAATTTAGCTTTTTTTTTTTTTTCCCCTGCAGGCAATGATATCTATTACTTCGGAAAAACTGGAGTCAGCATTTCTATATCATCATTTTTCTTAAACAAACTTAGAGCAGTTAAATCACAAAGCTGTTACTCTAGAGAAGTAAATTGTGTAATACAGTTTTTAAAGTTTAAAGACCATAAATGAAGCCTCCTTTCATTATATGAGTTTATCTTAAAATACTTGTCATGGTTAGATTTAGGACCTGGAGGTCTAGGAATCTTTAGGTCTAGGATCTTTAGGGCTGGAGGAGTACCTGTTGGATAAAGCTGATTATCTGGGCACTCTGTCAGGGAGAGCCCTTTCCCCTTCGCCTGAGCTGAGCTGGGATTGCCATGGTAGAAATGAGCAGTGAGCACACTGCTGTCCCCAGGGACAGAGAGCTTTGTTGGCTGGGGTGAGGAAGGACTGGCTGTGGCAGAAGCCCAGTGCCTGTCTGCTCTTGCTTACCCTGGGCAGTTAGTTGGAAGTGACACTAACCTGAGTTTAATTCCAGTTTTACATTGCAACGACATGCCAGCTGTTCCCTGTATTCTTCCGTGACACTGCAATGTAATTATTTTTTTGTTATCTTTCAAGATGTAATTTTATGTCGGTGTGCTTTCCCACTAACCCTTTGGCACAGAAAATGTACAGCTAATTCATTTTCCTGGGAACATGAAGAAGCAAGGGAGAAAAATCTCAAATTGTAGGGCCAAGGGGCTGTGCTGGAGGCAGCTGAGGAGGGATGTGCAGGGAGGAAAGGGCCTGTCTCAGATGGAGCCTGAAAGCCACTGGGACGTGTGCAGTGATTAATGGTGTCGTTGCTTTTTAGCTTCATCAAAAGGTTTCAGTGTAAGAGTTTCTAAGGAATGCTGATATTCACAGGAACCTATCAAAGGGTACAGAAGATATCAAATGAGCAAGCAGGAATGGGAGTTAATTACTGCACAGTGATTACTCTGATATAACCAATTATTGGATCATTAAGTGTTTATTACCTTTTTTATGCTCCTTTCCCTCGTAAGTGCCGTTTTTGTCCTCATAGTATTAAAAAAGGGGTGGATCTAACACATAAAAAGCCTTTTCAAAACCTAGCAGGTATTGAGAGGACATCTCACCCCAACACCTGGCAGGCCCTGCTTTCCCTTGCTGGGCAGGTTTGGGGTCTGGAGCTGTGATCCCTATTTAAAGGCCAGATTATCTCACTGCTAGGAGGGGCTGGAGGGAGCACAGCAGCAGGAGCAGGGCACACGACAGCAGCAGGTATTTATTGTATTTACAGGGTGCCCCAATGAAGGAAGGAATGATGAATCTGACTCCATGTTCTCAGAAGGCTAATTTATTATTGTATGATACTATATTAAACTATACTAAAGAATACAGAAAGGACACTTACAGAAGGCTAAAAAGATAACGAAAACTCGTGACTCTCTCCAGAGTCCTGACACAGCTTGGCCCTGATTGGCCAAAGAGTGAAAACAACTCACAGCAGAATCCAATGGAACAATCACCTGTGGGTAAACAATCTCCAAACACATTCCACATGAGCACAACACAGGAGAAGCAAATGAGATGAAATTGTTTTCCTTTTCTCTGAGGCTCCTCAGCTTCCCAGGAGAAAAATCCTGGGCGAAGGGATTTTTCAGAGAATGTGAATGCCACAAGCAGGTTCACTGCCCTTCCACGTGGGGTTGTGTTTGTTCCTTCTGCTCCTCCTGGAAGTGGTTGGTGGCTTTTGTGTCCCTCTGTCACCCAGGCTCTTTCTGGGGCTCCCTGGCCCCAAGGACAGAGTGCCATGGCCTTCAGTTTCCCTGTGCTCAGAGCATCTCTCCCTCTCCAGTCACTAAGCCTTTCTTAAGAAAGAAGTTTCCATTGCAAGGTTGAAATGATGCTGTTTGAAAGAGAGACATAAGCCCTGCACTGGACATCTGCAAAATGAAAAATACCATTTTTCAAGCTGAACGCAGTTATTTTGGGTGACATTTGAGGGTTTAAAATGTTAAAGCAATTTTTTAAAATACAGCTGTTTGTGACTTTTGTTGATGATCCTTAAATGTTGAGTTGTTTAGGCTTCATATCTCCAGAGAAGTATGGGTCAAGGAAAAAAAAATAGAAACCCAAATCTTATTTTTTTGTCAGCAGAGCATTTCTTGGCAGTGGCCTTTGGTGGTCTGTGTGTGCAGGGGCTGGGAGGGTCTCCATGGACCTTGTGCCCTTGGTGGGTGTTTGGGGGCAGGTGGAGACACATGGAGGTTCCTCCCAGTCCTGCTGTGTCACAAGCCCCCAGCAGTGAATTTTGTGTCTCTGCTGTGGGCAGGGCAGAGCTGGGGAGGCTGCCAGGGTGCTCTGCCTGCTGGGGGATGTGTGACCATCACCAGATCTGCTCAGTAAAGCCAATTCCTCTGTTCCTGAGGTGTGTGTCATCCTCAGCTACCACCACCTCTCAGCAGCCACGTTGGTTCCATCAAGAGTCCTGTGTGCTTGCAGACGAACTTCTCAGGAACCAAATTGTTCCGTGCCCTTTACTTGTGAATTTACCTTAATCATTTTTATGATCTTCCTTAGGGGGTTGTTAGTTTTTTATTAATACCTCCCTTTGCCAAGTTGGAAGTTTGAACCATTTCTGAGCTAAATTTTCAGTGAATCTTTTTTTATTCATCTTTCTTTTACCTTTTATTTTCCTAGCATAATCCTACCTGGACCTTCCCTCACAAATGGGATTTCCAGGTTTTATCTCTGACACTCAAGCCCCCATGAAAGTCGGTGGGGAAGGTCAGGGAATGCACAGCAGAGATTGAAACCAGGAAGCTGTTTGCCACTTTGTGTTATTACTGTAGGGAAAAAAGAGGAAACTCTGTTAAATTGCACTCCCTGTGCTCCTGGGAGTATAAATTACTGTCTTCTCTGCACTGCTGTGTCAAATCAGTTATGTGGCAGTTGGGGCTTTGCCCATTTTGGAAAGATGCTTCTTCCTCCTGATGGATTTTTCTGTAATCCTTCAAAGGAGAACTTTATTCTAGGTTCATTCCCCTATTTTTCTTTAAAAAAAAAATTAAAACAGAGCAGGTTTACTTTGCAGAAAAAACATTATGCAGGTCACAGCTTCCTCCTGTGCATGAAGATGATTTTGTCCCTGCAGTCAGGACTTGGCGGTGATGCTTAAGGATGTGCCGCTCGCAGGAGCCCACCATCCCACACAGGCATCTGTCCTAAACACCATCACTGAATATCCAGCAGCAAACTGCTTCCACAGCTGTGGAAGGCCCCTTTAACCTGCTGCAGTCACAGCTGGGGGGTTGCAGCCTGGTTTGGGGCGTTCTGTGCCCCGGTGGCTGTGAGATGCACAGCCAGGGCACTCAGTGCTCCGCTCACAGGCATGGCTGTGATTACCCCTCTTTGACAGCCTCTGTGCAAAATAGTAATAATAATAATTGTAATGAAACGTCCTTCAGGATTTCCTTTTAATAACTGGACACACAGCAGCTGCTGTAAACTGTCTTGGTGGTGTCAGAGCCTCTGTGAGAAAGGAGAAAGGCAGGCGAGGGTCCCGGGAACGCGGTGCAAACAAGGCATCCTGTGTTTGAGATCATCCTCTGCAGAAACCTATCGTGGTTCCAAGGCCACGGGAGATGAGCCAGTCTCCAGGACTGCTACAAATGTTATATTCCAATGAAAGGTCAGCCAGAAACAAGGTCAAAACAAGCGTGGTGCACAGAGCAAACAGCGGAGCTGCGAGGCGCAGATAAAGGTTAATGTGAAGGGCTATTGGCATTAGTGCAGCGTGTGGTCAGCTCGCTGAGGAGCAGGGGCTGAAGCAGGAGATAATGAGGAGGGTTTGCTCTAATTCTATTAGAATGTATAATTAACTAGCATAATTGATAGCAATTTTCCCTGTGTGTCTGTGGGTGTGTGTACGTGTATGTAAAGTCTCATTTTTGGCTTTTATGTTGTTGCACCATTGCCTTGAGCTGATGGAAACCCTCCCTGGGGCTTGGGCTCAGTGTCTTGCTCAGCCCATGGATGCAGAGGGGGAGCAGTGTTTCCAAGAGCCTTTTTTTAATCTGCCCCTGGATTTAGACATGATATCTACGTGGTACCCTGGATAAGGCAGATCTGCTGCTGATAAAGGTCTGTAGTGCCAAGAGCTTGGATAAAGTTTGTGTTTGAGGAGGGACTAAGGGACAGGTCAGCTCCCTTTCTTTCTGGGTTGTTTGTACCTTTTATTCTCAATATCCCTGTGAAAACAGAGAGCCTGAAGTGAATTTTGCTTTTGTGCTCATCTTTTGCGCAGGATAAAGTTCACTCTTTGTTACTATGCAGAGACATAAGCAAACTCATGTTTCAGATGCACTGGGGATTTTAATGATGACAAACAAAGATGACAAACCATTGTGGATTCCTTGGCCCCTTGTCTAGAGAGAGCAGAGAGTAAATAAGCTCCCAAATCAACACAAAACCAGGGTCCTGACCTGGTGATGTTTGGGATTTTGTTGGGTTGTGAGCAGGTGGGGAAACCTCTGCTTTGGCATTGCTGCTGGATGCCAGGAAGTAACCTGTGAAAAATTAGGCTTTACCCACATGGTTGATGTTGTTGGGTTGCAGGAAGCCTTGTTGTACCTATTGTTACACCCTGCATGCAGTATGAAAACATCAAAGCAGGAAATTTAGGGTTGGTTTTGTGGTGGATTTTCTTTTTTTTAAAGTGTTGAATGATTTATCTGGATGGCTGTTTAGCCTGTCCACTTTCTTGATTTTGCAGGGTACAGTTGAGGTCAGACATTACTATATAGTTTTTTTTTTCCGTTTCAGTATCTGGCAATGCACATTTTTCAAATGTAAATGCAAATAACCCTCTTCTCCATTCTTAATCCCTTGGGATGGGAAACCTAAAGGCCATATTCTTCCTTGAGAGAGGGATTTACCCTTCCAGCTACATTAAATGTTAGCTGGAAACATGTGGCTAACGGCTCCCAAATACTAAGCTGAGACTCTTCCCTTGAGGTTCTGGTTTATTTGGAAATTTAATTTGTAATTTTATTTTTTCTTTCAAAGGTTACGCAACTCTTTAAGCCTCTGATTTTAGGTCACTCTGCCTTTTACAGCCAGATCCACCTCATCAGCGAGAAGGCTCCCTGAGGACTGCAAAAGACTCAGGCTTAGTGTTATCCAGGAAAAATGTGTATAATAGTTGTATTACAAAGCAGTAGGTAATGTAACCCCTGTCTGTCAGCCTGATGGGCACAATGTGAATGGTGGTGTGCTACAGTTGCCTGCACTTAAAGCCCTTTTTGACAAAATAATGCTAATTATCCTGGGCTGAGTGATGCTGGGGGCTTAGAAATACTTACCAGTACTGATAGAGGGAGCCAGGAGAAGTGAGGTGGAGAAATCAGGGAGATTGGCTCTCATGTGGAGTTCCAGTGTCTGAGGCACTGCTAAATCTAGCAAAGGATTAATACCAAAATAATCCTGCTTGTCCAGGAAACTGGTGACAACATGAAGGTTTGAGATCAGTGTGAGATGCTTTAGAAGGAATACAGTAATGAATTCACAAGTCACCAGAGATAGAAACCAATTGCTTTTCATCCTACATCACATCTGAGCTTTTTCACGGTTTGTTTCCTGCTCCAGTGATATGAGACCCCTTTCCGCTTCAAGTCTACATCATTTTAGTGCTGGCTTTCACCAGAACCCAGAAAAATACTCCAAATCCAGCAAAAATTCCCATCTTGCCCAGAATCAATTCCTCTAACTATGTGAAGAGTTTCATCCTGGTTCTAGGTGGTCTGTACCACCATTCTCTAGTGCCATCAGGATTCTGGCTGCAGAAGTTCCATTGGAATGGGAACAGAACTAAGGTGGCACTTGGGAGGCTAGAGGTGTTGTGGGTTTTTTGGTTTTTGAGGTTTTTTTAAGCACTGGGAAGTGCTTAATATCCAGCTCTTATAAATCTGTTGCCATTCCATGTGAGTGATGGAGAAGCTCACCTGTATTTTTGCTGTTTTTCCCCTGTGCTGTGAGCAGCTCTGTGGAGATGCTCTGGTGTTCTGCACTGTGTTGGGCGTCCTGAGCTGTGCCAAAGGTGTGGAGCTGCCACAGCTTCTGCTCATGGCCTTGTCCAGGGCTGTGTTAGGGCTGCTGCTGACACCCCTGCCCAGCCTGTCCTGTCTCTCTCCAGCCCCACTGCTCACGTGAGCAGCACTGCTGTTTTCTAAGGATTTTGCAAGATGCTAAGCAGAAAACACATAATACATGGGGACTTTTCCAAGGCCTCTTTCCCTGATTTATCCTTGAGTGCTGTGAGTTGGTCTATGCCTCCTGTTAGACTGTGCCCATGAGCCAGGAATGTTTGGATTTTGGCTAAACCTGTGGCTTCAGTGGTGCTGGTTTTCTGATGCTGCATAAAACATCAGCACCACTGAATTTTTTGCACATGCACTGCAACCCTTGCATGTTCTAAAAGTACCCAGGGCAGGGTCCCTTGCACTCCCCAGCCCAGCAAGAGGACCCAGTATGTGCCTGGGGAAGGGGAGTGGGATCACAAACATTTGGGACATCTCCATGGTGGGGTGCTGGTGAGGGCACCTGCAGTGCTGAAAGCATCCACTCAGCTTCAGCTCCTCTCCAGCACTGAAGAGCTTGCTTTCCCAAAAAGCACTTATGTTTTTAAGCCATTTATTTTCTGTGGCACTGAGTCATTAAACATTTCTGCCAGTGTTTTGTTGTTTTTACTCTGTGTAGGAGCAGAGGGAATTTATTCAGTGTCTCAGGCCGGTAATGCAGGGGCTGAGGAGGTGCTTGACTGCCTGACTCGGCAGGCAGAGGCAAGGATGTTGCTGTCTGTGACATCTTTCTAGTGAAGTGGGATGTCAAGATCTGAGATCCTTTTCCACTTAGTGTACAAGAGCATTAGAACAAAAGGAAACAGAAAGCAGCCCTGCATCACAAAAGAAACCAAACCAAAACCCCTCCGGCTAAAGAATATTTTTAATGTTATGAGCAATTTCAGAGAGAAATTGAATGAAACACTTCACCTGAGTGTTGATGGATCTGCTGGGGTCAGAGGAATTATGCTGGTTTACACCAGTCTTGTATGTGATCCTCCTTTTTTTTTTTTTCTTTGTTTTGTGTGGTTTATTTCCCATTCCAACTGTGTTCACAACAGATGGTGATTATTATGTTTGTTCAGATCAATGAATATTAAAAAAAAAAAAGGCAAGACAAAAAATAAGAAAATGCCCTTCAACTCAATAGAGTCACCCGGGGGTTCAGCTGTAGCCTCTGGGTTTTCATTTGGACGATGTTAAGTTATAGTAAGTTAAATGGAATTTTTATGAGCAATTGTTTTGCCATGAAACAGGATCTCCCATGGCACTGACCCAGGCAGATATCTGCCCTCTGGATGTGCCAGCCAGCTCGTGGAGAAGCCCTGCTCTGGTGGGACACATTGCTGAGGTGAGGATGGTGCTCCACTGGCAGGTGCCTCTGGGGGTGTATGGACCTGCTCCTCACCTTGTTGTCCTGGAAAAGACACAAAGCAAGTGTTTTAGTAGCATGAGAGATTTAAAAGCACATAAAATAGATTATTTGAGACAGAATGTAAATTAATCTGTTGGTGTCAATGGGAGTATCAGGAATGAATGATTGGGGGTGGAGGAGATGGCTGTGGGTGGCTGTAGGAAGAGGAGAGCTGCACCTCCACCTACACACAGGTGTAAATTGCTGCTCTCCAGCATTTCCTCCTGCATTGTTCACTCTTGGGCTTTGCTGTGTTTGCTTTACTCTGGTTTTACCTCAGCAAAGCCTCCTGTAGTAGAATCCACCCCTGGGTGTGAGGACACACAGACACTCTCTGCCCTCAGTGTTTTTCCAAGCAGTGCAGAGCCCTGCCAGTCTCATGAGTGAGGATTCCTTTGGGCACAGGGGTTCCCTTCAGCGTGGTAGCTTTGCTGTAAAGGCTGAAGCACAGTCCTGTGTGGTGTTTGAGGGATGAATGAGTCATTAGTGGCCAGCCCAGCTCGCTGCATTCACAGACAGGGTTTGTGCTGCCCTCACTGCTGTGTGATCAGACCCTTCTTGTCCCTGTCCCCCAGGTGAGCTGCTGCATCCCCTGTGAGCACTGCTGAGTGCTCAGCCTCTGTGCTGCCTGCTTGGCAAAGGGTCCCAACAGGAAGGGCAGGCTCTAGGAGTGCTTAAAATTGAAGGGATCTAAGGAATAACAATAATAAATGTAACAGATCACTTTTATATGGGCTGGATGAAAGCACAGATTGATGTCTGGGCTCTTCCCTGCTGTGATTTTGAAGGGATTCCCCCAGCTCTAAACAGGGAGTCTCCAGGTGAGGGAGGCAGAGGGAGAGGATGGTGCCTTTGGCTGAGGAGGTGCTTTGAGAGGGATGGAGGGTGCTGCCAGCCCTGGGTGAGCTGGGCTGGCAGCACAGCAGGGCTCTGAGTGCTGGAGTGGAGCCCCTGCCCATGCCCATGTGTCCCCTCAGCTCCCAGCCTCTTCATCCAGATGTTCCTTGCAGGTGTTTCCATGTGTGGTTTGCTCACAGTGAGGATCTCTCCCCAAATTTTGTGGGGTTTTTATGTGGATGTTTTTATCAAGTCTGATTGCAATGGCCTGTTCAGACAGCAGAGCCATTTCCTGCTGTCTCTGGAAGAGGCTGCAGGCTGTCTCCTGCTGTGGACAGCCTGATTTGTCCTCTGCTGGACACTAAAGATGAATATTCTTTTAATTCTAGTACAGAGGAGCAGAACTAAAGAGACTAAATGTGTTGGGAGAAGGGGGAAATGAGGAACAGAATGAGGCCAAACATTACTGATGTGCTGTTTAGGGTATTTTTTTCCCTTCTGTTTCGTACTTACCTGATTTGTAGAAAATTTGTGATTTTGTCCTGCACATACAGGATGGGCTCAGGGCAAATGGCTGCTCAGGAGCACAAGGCACAAAGTCCCTGTTCTGTTAACAGTGCTTGTTAACTAACTGATGTTTTTAAAAGCGTCTGTATGATTGCATTCTGTAAGCAGGCTGTCTGTAGCAGGCAGGTTTAACCTCCCTGGAGGTGTGCAGGACGGGGGGCAGTTCCAGGTGACCCTGGGCTGGGAGTTTCCCTGCAGTGGGACCTCCATGCTCAGCTCCCAGGGCTTGCTGGTCCAGCCTGAGCCCTCTGTGAGCACCAAACCCTCACCCAGCAGTCACAGGATCACTGTGGGGTTTGCTGATGGATGCAGTTCGTGTTTCACATGCTCCCTTGCCTCAATTAGCTAAACCTTTGCCTTGGCTGCAGAGCCATTTTCAGAGCATTAATCTCAGAGCTGTGGGAATCCCCCAGAGCTGGGAGAGCTCTAGGAGAGAAACAAACAGCTGTGTGTTTACCAACCCCTGCCTTTTTGTTTGGAGAGCCAAGTTCAGGTACTGGAGCCATGTGAGAACTATAGTTAGTTCCCTGCATTCCCACTGAGCACTGACTTTGTTCAATATTCACAATAACACATTTTGTACCAGCACTGGCATTTATCTTTGCATATTTAGAAATTACTGGATCTGAGGTTAAAACAATCTGTTCTCCTGTGGAAGGTGTAGAGTTGTATTAAAATAGAATATCTCACCTTCAGTGGTGTGGTATTTCATAATACATGCCCCCATTGTGTGTTAAATGATAAAGCACTGTAATAAAACATGTCCAGGTTGTTCTTGCTATTTTATGCCCTGTAACATTCTACTATTTGCATCAGCTACTAAGATCTACCAAAAGAACCAAACCTGAGTGGAGCAGTGTGAGAGAGGATGGGGTTGTGCCGGCAGAGTTTTGTACTGGCAGCAGCGTGGCTGGGAAGGATGTCAGAAGATAAACCTTGTACAAGGACAGTCATTCTGTCAGAAACCTTCCTTTGGCTTTCCAGGGAGAATAGTCCCAGAGGCTTTGCAGGGGCTGGAGCATTCACAGGTGAAGATCTGTGAGATTTGTGCTTCCAGAGGCCCAAATTCAGATGCAGCCATTTCACAAGTGAAAACAGTTGGTGCTGTGGGCTGGGTCCTTAGTGAGTAATGGTCTGTGTCACAATGGAAGCTTGGTGTCCCTTTAATTGGTGACCTTTGTTCAGAAAGGGCCTGGGACACGTTTTGAGAGCAGGAGCAGGTTTTGCAGGGACAAGACTGGCGCTAAGGAGAGATTTTTTGGGAGGCAGCTGTGCTATGATTGGAGAAGTTGCTCATCCTCCTGAGTGATTTGCCTGAAAGCTGAAGTGCCTTTGGCAGGTAAAGTGACATTATTTCAGGTCTTTGGAATTTGGAAAAGATGCTCTTGCTTCTCTCTTTCATCTGCTTTTCTCCCATGCTTCCCCCCCTTCTCTAACCTGCATAACTGTCATAAATTGCCTGCAATGGGCTTTTCTTTAAAGATAAACTCATTATTCTCCAAGATAAACTCATTCACATAGTCTGCTCATCACTTTTGTAGCCCCCTTCTGAGAGTATCAAATAGAGAATCTTATTCTGACACTTTAGCTACATATTAATGGTATTATAATGAGCATTATAGTTCTGGGGTTTGCAGACTGAACCAGACACTTCTTCAGTGCCTACAGTCATGAAGTTTTTGAGTGTGTTCATTGGAGATTTGGAATTACAAATCACTGTGATATATCTGTGTGTTTCAGCTGTAATAACCCAGCTGGGTGAAGAGCAGTGTGTGATGGATCCCAGCCCTGTTTGGGTATGTCCTGCTGTGTCCCACCCACACCTGCTCTGTCCCCAGATTTTGGGCCATGAGTCTGAGCACTCCTGGACCATGGATGAGCAGAGGAAGAACAAGACACACATACTCCCTTGCTTGATACAAAACCTGCACACATCTCTTCCCCTGCCCTCTGAGGACAGTCCTAAAGGAATAATAACAGTTCAGAGCATTCACAGAACAAATAGGGTGTCAGGACTTGTTGAGCAGAAATGCAGGAGAAAAAGGAGATTTCATCATACTGCTGTAGACATCCATGGATTGCTGTGTCTGGAATGTGCTCCCTATCTCTGAAGGTATAATAAAATTGGAAGAGGTACAGGGATGGGCTGTGAAGATGGTGATCAGAGGGAGAAAAAAAAACCTTCCATGTACAGAGTGGGTGAACAGAGGAGAGCTCTACTCTGGAGAAGGGATGATTAAGCAGGAGTGTGATAAACATTGATACAGCCATGAATAAAGTAGATGGAGAGTGACTGTTCAAGCTCTTCTTCATACCAGACCTAGAGGTGTCAGATGAAGTGTGGAGGCTCAAAAGAAGATATTTCTTCCTGCAAGCAGGCAGCAAGCTGTGGAAATCATCACCTCTGGGTGGGTGTGAGAAACTGATGTGGGTTTGGAAATGTACTGGAGGCATTTGTGGAAGAGACACAGAGCAAGGCTGCTAAAGAGCATGACTCAGGAGATCCCTAGTCACAACTTGTGCAGGTGGCTGATTATTCTGGGTAGACTCATTATGCTCTGAGCCTGTTCTGATGTTCCTCAGACCTTCAGCTGGCTGTTGGCAGAGCACGCAGCGAGGTGGCTGCCCTGGCTGGGTCAGGGTGATGCACGATGTTTTCCTGGGGAAGAGGCACAGGGGTGGTTGGCAGCAGCTGCCAGGCTGGGCTGAGCCCTCCTGCTCTCCCTGAACCACTCCAGCCGGTCATGGTCTGGGGAGAAGGAGGCTGTTCAGAAAGCTGACTTAGGTTGGATTCTTTTTTTTATTTTTATTGATTGTTTGGAAGCTTCTGCAGGATGCCAAGGAGTTCTTGCCCCTCATTCTCTGCAAATAAATACTGTTTTTCTTTGTCCTCCAAATTTGTTTTTAAATTACTGCTTTGCCCTTGGTGTTGCTGAAAACAGGGAGATCCCTCTCACAATGATCCATTTCTCCAGATTCTTTCTTTTCTTCCAACTCCTTCAAATGATGGCCGAATGCCTTTCTGCAGCCTGATTTCCTTCTTGCACTGGTCAGAATTGTGTAAAACCTCAGTAAAATCCAAGTGTTTAACTGAGGTGAGGTGCAGGGAGAAGTGAGAGCCTTCCTGGAAGAAGCATCCACTGTTGTTCTGGTGCTCAGGGGCTCTGTGGGAACGTGCTTCATCTAGCAGTGGGTTCAATAAAGATGCAAATTTTATACCTTCATCTTCTATTAACATCAGAAAAAGATGCAGCATTATAGGAGGACAGTGGCTGTGTTACAGCCTGGGCTCGTTTGTCTTTGTTCAGGGATTCTGGTCCTCACAGGCACAACTTCCAGTGACCCCTTCTTTGTTTGTCTGCCTGGTGTTGGAGGATGTCTGTGGTTTTCCCTACCCCTTCCAGGAAAAGAGGTGGCTTTGGCACATGTCATCTGCATAATGATCATAAATTGCCTACAATGGGATTTTTTTTTTTCTTGAATAAAAAGAAAGCACCCTTTTCCTTCTTCCTTTAATAAAAAGAGAGTGAAATAAATAAAACCCCTAGACAAAACCCAGTAGATGACAAACTGCCTTCTACCTGCAGTTTCCCAATTAGCTAATTATAACACACATTTGCACACAGGCTTTTTTAAAGCAGACTGTTGCTATTCTTTTTCTGTACAAGGTTTTTAGTCACTGTACATCTTGTGTCTTTAAATAATGTATTAGGAACATTTTCGAGTCTGTAAGTGCTTTTTTAATGAGTGTGAAGATTTTAATGGGACTAGATTGCTTTTCATGACATTTCAGAGTGACTTAATTGTAACAATGTTGAGAGGCTGTATTTTAAAGTTTGCTAAGTATGTCTGGTGTGGATTGTAGTCAAATGCTTTAAAGACAGAATGGCTGATGAGATCAGATATAGCTTCCTTTTTTTTTTTAATCTCAGCTTTGTTAAAGAGGAGAATCTGCAAAGTTGACATAAAAGAAGAAAATGAGGATTTTTAATGTTTAAACCAGAGGTGGTCATCCATTCAGTTCATGCCAATTCTCACTAATTTTCAGAGATTATTTCCTGTATTTCTCTGTACTTGATCCCTCTGTAGTCACTGATGGGACTGTGGAGGGATTGTAAGATTTTTTTGTTATTACTGTTTTTTGGTTTTTTTTTAAAGCAGCAGCTGGATTTGTTACAGGAGTTGCATTCAGCTTCAGTGCATTTAGGCAAATTTCTGAAAGTGTTATAGACTGGGATGGCTTTTAATTTGTGACCAAATGCTGGGTCAGGGATTTGTCATTAGTCTCCATCAACATGGGGCTCTGTCCTGAGCCTTTCTCCCTTCCAGCTCCCTCCTGTCCAAGCCAGAGCAGCCCTGTAGAAGAGGGAAATGTTAAATTGTGAGGCATAACCTAGAGCAGCTCATTCTGCTTTTGTTACACAAGCACCCTGTGCACAGGAAGGGCAAAAGGAAATAAAATAGTGTTTTAAAAACACCTAGGCAAAAAAGGAATATTTGTGTGCAGCAGTGAGAATGAGCATGAAGATATTTGCATTTCTTCAGTCTTTTCTTCCCAAAGACTTATTAACAGGACTTGCTGAAATACCATGGAGTGCTCTCCTGTGGGACAGGGAGCCTGGGGACTGTTAAGTGACTTGCTTTAGGTCACCTGCAGTACCTGTGGCACAGCCAGACTTGCATCTGCATGACTCGACTCTGTGGATTTAATTAAGCAATGGGGCCACTTGTTTCTGGCAGGGCTTCTAGAAGTGACAAAACTTTTTTGTTTATGAAAAATGGAACTATAATTTAATTTGAGTTAGCACCAACCTACATCCAAAGTAACTTCCTGAATGCAGCTTTAATTCTCATTTAAAAACAAGTGCACTGTTTAAGCATTTTGAGGGAATTTGAGAGATAAACCTGGCTTTTCTCATGAATACCAAGGGGAAAAGATTTGCAGTGAGTCAGTCAATTTGCATGTGAAGTTATAAGTATATGCCAGTGTTGGATTTCACCTGACCTGCTCAGAGGTCTCCTGTGCCTTGGCACAGGACTGGAGAACACCTTGTATTTGTCAATGTGCACTAGGCCAGAAACTGGGGATGGCTGCATCTGAATATAAAGCTGTTGAAATCAATGGAGGTTCTCTGCTTTACAGAGCTGAGCATCTGCTGCCTTCCATCCATCTTGACTTTGTTTTGGTATCTCCTGAAATGCTGGCTCTGTAACCTCCACTCACTGTTCACAACCACAAATTGCTATATATGAGCCAGCCCCTAAAACAAAAATGCACCCTGTGCTGTGCCTGTGGTGTGTTTTGATTTTACACAAGCTCCATGGGATGAGTGATGGTGTTTGTTCTGCAATCCAGGAGGGCCAAGCTGCTGACAGTGGGATTTCTGTAGGGCAGGGTTGAAGGCTTTTGGGGGAACATTGTGTTTCTGAGTTGTCAGTAACAAACAGTGGGCCTTTTAGCCTTGATTCTAAAAAGAACTGTTTCCACTGGAAAAATAATGGGGAAAATACTCATTTAATAAAAAAAAGTGACATGAGAAGGTGTTTGGGGAATGAGGAATCCCTTCCTCACTGACTGGTAAGTAAGGATCAGCTCAGATGGTTCATGTTTCCTGGTGTGCCCATACCTCTCAAATTTTGGTCTGTTGGGAGGGCTGAATTACAGGGTTGGACAAATCCTGCCCAGAGGCTGCTGCAAGCTTTCATCTTTGCTCCTTCCCTCCGATGAATATCACTGAGGAAGAGATGCCTGAACTAGTCCTTTAAAATGAACATAAAGCAGGGCTTGAATAGATCTGCAGCAGGATCACGTTAAAGCCACTTGGCACTACAGCTTGTGGGTTTAAAATGACACAGGTGGATGTGTGACAGTCACAGACACACCTCAGGTGAAGGTGGCACTCAGGACTTCCTCCAGTGCAGCCTCCTGAATCCTAAAGATCTGTTTGCTTCATACTTACAAGGACAGAGATGACAAGAGAGCAGATAACTGCAAAAGTCACTCCTGGATGCTGCAGATGTTGCTCCAGCCCCTCTCACTCGTGGATGCTTTCCTTGCTTGGTGGGAGCTGTGTGTGCACAGCTGAGTTCAGTTGATGCGTGGATGTGTTTTAGGGATGCAGGACGCTTCTCTGTCTCTCTGTCAGCCAGAAGTGCCCTCCTGGGAGCTGACCTTTGCTTTCTTCTGCAGGCTGGGATTTAAAGAACGTGTCCCGAGGATCTCTGTTTAACCTGTGGAGGAAGGAAATGTTTTTGTTAGGGCTAAAAGCCCCTGAGGAGGTGTAACTCCTGCACTTGCTCATCCCTCCCAGGGCCCTTGCTCACTTGCAGAGGGTAAGTGCTCATCAGTGGATTTATGGCACCATCTTTGCTTATCAAAGGAGATGTCTGCAGAGGCCCCTGGATCTCCCTGCCCAGCCAGCTCCCATCTGTGCTGGCCTGCAGCTGTGTCCAGCTGTGTGTGTTTGCACAGCCACAGCTCTGGGGTGAGAATGATTTTATTTCCTTTTGATCCTCAGTGCTGCTGCTCTGCACAGCTCCTGGCAGCACTGAGGGCTCTTCCTAGGGCTGGGTGACAAACAGGGGCAGGGTAGAGTGGTTTTTAGGGTAAAATAAAGGAAACTGGGTCCACAGAGCATCCCTTCAGCAGCATTAGGGGAATGCTCCATACCCTGCAGGATTAGACTGTAAACCCAAGCTTTAATAATTAGTGTCTCTTATAACTGAAGATCATTCTCAAATGTGTCTGCCTGTTTGTACACAATGGAACTTGGATGGAAGTTGTCTATTGAGATGTAGTATGAAAATGACAGAAACATCCAGTGACAAAATACACCTAGGCAGTCTTGATTAGATTAAATCAAATGGTTACAGCATCTGGAGCCTTTAGCATGTAGGGGGCATCCTAATGGCCCTGAAAGCTTCCCCAAATCCTATTAGATAGGCTAATCTCATTGGAGAATACATTCCAGGTCTACATAAACTGCATTGCTGTAATACTTTCTGTGGTTGCCTAATCCTTTAAAGGTGAACTGTCATAGACTAGCTCTGTGGAGTCCATTGTAATGCAGTGCCCCAGAAAAGTTCAGGAAAACAATGCAGTTAAAAAAGAAAAATCAAACCTAAAAAGCTGACCCAAAGTCTAAAATAACTCAGAAGCTGGCAGGGTGAAGTAGAGCTGCAAATCTGAGATGAAAACAGCATTGCAAGTGGATAAAAATAAAAGGTATTTTCCTCATTATCATGCTGTATTTTGTTTGTGCCACTTGGGAAGAATTGCTTCATTCATTCCTGTGGCTCCTCCATGTCCCTTTTTCAGCTGACTCTGTTTCTGGAATGGGGGTGAAATAGATGAGACCCTCCCATTTTGACCAGGGGTGCTCTGGGGAGCTGGGGCTTGGAGAAAGGGTAAATGTACCTCAGTGCCACAGGCTCAGGTGGGCTCAGTGCCCTGGGCCACCCTCCCTGCTTTGCTCAGGGGTTGGTGTGTACTGCTTGTCCCAGGACATGCTGAGTGAGCACTGGCTTTTTTGGGAAGCCTGTGCCCCCAGGGTGCAGAGATGGAGCAGAGCCAGGTGCTGGACTCCTGGCAGCAGCCAGTCCCTGTCAGATGGGATCATCCTGAGAGCTCAGTGCTGTAATTCAGGCTCAGTGCTTGGCTGTGCAACAGGAAGGTGTGAGTTATTTCCCTGGCTGCTGCTCCCTGCTCCCAGCTGGGCTCTGCTGGGGGATGGACCCAGCTGGACTCTGAGGTGCTTCACCTCCTCCTCCTCCTCATTTTTGCTGTGGCTGTATCACCTGCCCTTGTGACACAGCAGCCCTCTGGGGTGGCAGCAGTGCCAGTCCTGCTCCCTCCCTGTCCATCCCCGGGGTGATGCACTGATCCTCACTCTGCTGCACCTCTGGGGACTTGCCAAGTGACTGATGTGGCCCTGTGGCACTGTTAATTTAAGATTTGTACCCAGTTATCTCCACCCCATTGCCACCTCTCCCACCCTTTCCATCCTGTGGAAGTAATGAGTCAGTGCCCATATCCTGCTGTGGAAAGGGGCCAGATTTTGGCATTATAAGGGATTAAAGCCTCACTTGTGGCCCCTATTCTGCATTGTGTGGATGTCTCCTGTGGCTCTTAAAGAAATTCAGAGAATTCCAGCAAGACCTTATTGCAGCCCCTCAATATCATAAGGGGGGACTTGTAAGAAAGATGGGGAAACATTTTAATACAGCCTGTAGGACAGGGGAATTGGTTTTAAACTCAGAGGCTTGATTCAGATTAGATGTAAGGGAGACATTTTTACAGTGAGGGTGATAAAACACTGGCACAGGTTGCTCAGAGAGGTGGTGGATGCTCCATCCCTGGACACTCTAAAGGTCAGACTGGATGGGCTCTGAGCAGCCTGATCTTGTTGAAGTGTCCCTGCCCATGGCAGGGGGATTGGACTATGTGACCTTTGAGGTTCCTTCCAGCCCAAACCATTCTTTGGTTCACTGGGTCCATATTCTGCCTCCTGCTACTTGGTTCCTGCAATAAGGAGCCCAAGTCAGGAAAAATGAGCCTGTTTCTCAGCTGCCTGGATGTGCCTTCTGGCAGAGTGTGTCCAAACACGTGCTGCTGTCTTGCCTTTGCTAGACCCGACTCCACACGCAACCAGCAGTGGATTAAATGTACATATGTGTATTGTAGTGGATCTGCAACCTGGCTGCCTGCACTTAAATAACAATTAGACTTGCTCATTGACCATTTGGCACTTAGCAGTCTCATAATTAGTAACTGCAGACCAGTAGAGACAATGAAGGAAATCCCTAATTTTTATAATACTGCCCTGCTTTATGACTGTCTGCACAATCACAACCTCCTGCTTGTACAAAAAAAAGCAAACACTTCAGTATTTTGACAGATGTTACATATAAAAAAGAGCTCAGCTTGTGTATTAATTTGCTGTTCCTTGTGTTGTCTTTTGGGTTTGGTTTTTTTTTTTCATTGAATTCATCCATGGTTGGGCTTATCTGCTTTGGATTAAATTGCTGCTACGTTTGCTTTTCCCTTTTTCCATCTGGTGCTGGAGGAGCTGGTCCCCCAGCATGGAGCAGGGCCCCAGTGTTGCCCCCACAGCAGCAAGGCTCCTCCAGGAGTGGCAGCAATTCACATATGGATGGGCAGGGGTCTGCTGTTCTTTCAGGTCTCCCACTGGTTTGGGGGGAGGTTTTGTAGCCACAGCAGTTGCTTGCCAGCTACCAGGGTTTGAGAGGCCAGTATTGATACCAAGCCAAAGGAAAACATGGCAGTGTCTTTGCAAGGAGATGTGAGATTTCATCAAGGGAATGTGTTTTGGGTCAGTTTGTCCTGGCGTGGGAGAAAAAAATCCCTGGTTCTGTGAAAATGAAAGAAATTGTAGGATGAGTTACCTAGG
This sequence comes from Camarhynchus parvulus, assembly GCF_901933205.1. NCBI lineage: Eukaryota > Metazoa > Chordata > Aves > Passeriformes > Thraupidae > Camarhynchus > Camarhynchus parvulus. Next base: position 2,098,311 of record NC_044589.1, read on the forward strand.
GACAGGTAGGTGCATTGTTTGGCTGGGAGCTTCCTTGGGGGCTTATCCGGGGAGAATGGTGACTGTCCTCGCTTGAGGATCCTCAGATCCTTCAGCATTTTTCTGTTTGCTTGCTCCAGCACAGGGTTCGCCTAAGATTCAGTTCCAGCAGGAGGTGCCCAGAACATCCCAACATCAGCTCCACCCTGGCTCCCAAGGAACCAGGCATGGGGAACATGGGGACAGACTCCCAAATTTTGGTAGTTGTCTTGGTTTGAACAGACAGGTGTCTGCTAAGGAAGGCAGGAGCCTCCCTTGAAATGGAAAATGTAAACCCCCTCCCTCTGAACTATTATAATTTTGAAATTAAGGGGCTCTCAGGCAAAGATAAGGGAAGAGGAATAACAGTTCTTTACTGGGAAAATTAAAAATACAAATGCAATAGTACAAACAACAAAAACAAACCACAGCCAGAGTGAGAGCAGTCCCTGCCCCCTGTGTGTCAGGGGTGTCACAGCCCCATCCCATGGGGGCTCAGCCCTCCTGCAGTGCCAGCTGTGCTGCTGCTGGAGCAGGGATCCTGCACAAGGGGGGAGTTTTCCTCTGCAGCTCCAGGGCTGCTGCAGATGGGCCTGGGCTCCCTCTGGCAATGCAGGGCAGCAGAAAGCTGCTCCTCTGGCAATGCAGTGGGCAAAGGCTGCTGTGCTGCTCCAGGCTCAGATTGGATCCAGGTAGGAATGCTTGGCTCCTCCCCTGGGCGCAGCATCTCCCCATGGGATGCTGGAATTGGATCAGCCCTGCAGGGACACTCAGTGGCCATGGACAGCAGAGATCTCCTGGAGGGAGGATTGGCTGTGGGAGAGATAAAGAAAAAACTGCCCCATGGACAGCAGAGAACTGCCCCAGCTCTGACAGATGGAAATAGAACACACAACCCCAATAACAACTTGCATTTCCAGCCTAAGACAGTAGTGTAACCTTGCAGTTCATTTGCTTGCTTACTGAAGCTCTTCACTTTCTTGATCACTGTTCACTTTAGATGGGTTTAAAACCCCCTGTGGGAGCTGTAGCTTGGATAGACTCATTGATTTGAAGCGTGAAGTCTCCCTTGTTCCTTGGTAGTAGCTGGGACTGCAGCTGCTCCCCAGAGATGTGCTTCATATTTTGCATTTGTGTGTGCAAAGAGTGGGAGCAGGGGCATGAGCTGGTCTACCCAGGGCTCTTCTGTGGCTGGGGGTTAGAACCAGGAACATCTGGAGGGGTTTGGCTGAGTTTCCAGCTGTTTCTCTCCATTGAGTCTGGAGCCTCTGCTAATTCCAGTTCCTCATTTAATGAAGCCAATGCAAACAGAACTGCAGATCTCTAATTAATATTGGAGTGGGTTCTCTCTCACACATTTGCTGTTTTTTCCCTCACCACTCCCTTTTGAAATAATTTATTTTCTCTGCTTAAAACATTCCTATGTTGTTATTGCTCTCACAGTGGTGCACACTGCACTCGCTAAATCAAATTTATAATGCTGGAATTAATTTAGAAGGTTTCTTCCATTTTCTCTCCATGTACATTTAAAAAAGAGAAGTTCTTTAAATTAACCTGATGTAACTGGATTTGTTTTCACTTTATTAGCTTTGGAGGGGGTTCTCTTGAGGACCTCAGTGTCATTATATTATCTGAGGAGCAGATCTGCTTCAGTCAGAATTTTTTAACAAGAGCAATGTTTTCCCATTTCAGAGTGAGTGAACACTGAAATCCAGGGAGCTGATGCTCTGCTGCATTACCAGTAAACATGAAGTGAAAAACAGCTGGCAGAGTAGAAAGGAGACAGAGAATACCAAGTGCTGGTGTGCCCGCTGATCTGCAGAAGGGCTCACACTCAGGTGTAGTTTTGTGAGTGATTTTATCTGTCCAGAAGATTTTAGCTCTCAGCCAGCTCTGAAGCAATCTTGTTTTCAGTATTTAGTGTTAGCTGGGTGTCTGATCTTCCCCCTGTGCCACCTACCAGAGGTGTGGGAGCTCGGTGACTTTATCATCAGGATGTTTGATGCCTGGGAATAGCTGCCCTGTGCCCTGAATCTCTGACTGCAGCCCCTGTGCCCTCAGCAAGCTCAGAAGGGCTGGGGCTCTTCCCAGGGTGGCAGCAGCAGGTTGATAAATGCCACAGCAGCATTGTCAAACTCTGCATGCAGCAGGTGAGACAGACATGTGGTGGAGTGTCCTCGCCACTGGAGACAGGCCCTGCTCCTTATTTCTGTTGTGTAAGGAAAACAGGCGAATAATACGAGCCCTGTCACAAAACTAATTTTCAACTAATTTTTGATTATCCAGAACCATTTTGGTGCAGATAAATATTTCTGACCCTGGTTGGCACATTATTGCTTTGACCTCTCACCCCTGGCAAACCCCTGTCTGCATCCTCCCAGGCTGGATGGCTTGAAAACTATTATCAGTGACAAGTAAAAGACTGCAGAGAAATAAACAACGGGGACCTCTGAGCTTGCCCTTGTAAACTCCGGTCAGGCATCACCCGACAAGCACCCAGAACACAGACAGATCAATGCTCTGCACAGTCCTCTGCAGACACACTCACTGGCAGAGGGCTTTCACAAGCTATAATGCATGTTTTGATAATGTCTTAGCACTGCATTTTTTTTTAAAGTACTTCCTTTGTTTGTTAAGGTGCCTTTCAAGCCGAGTCAGTGCTGGCTTTCTATAAAGATTCTCTGGTGCTTCCATCATCTACGTTGAAAGTGGTGTGCACAGAAGCAGTTCTGTCAATATATTTTTTTATGTATTATTCAGCTCCTGTTGTTTGTGTTTGCCAAGGAAGTTTGCATGCAATCTGCCAGGTTAGTTTCTTAAAAGCTTGGATGCTGAGTTTCAGTTTTCATCTAACTCTTCCTTGTATAGGAATGAGCTGTCAGGAGCAGTATATTTTTTTTGTTCAGTGCTGTGCAAGTCCTGGATGTCCAAATAGAAATGTGACAGGCAGGAAAACCAAGAATGTGCATTTTTTTTTTCATTTAAAAGGAATTAGTAAGTTCTTGAGGCAGTTTTTGTTTAGCAGTGTTGGTGTCAAAGTAAAGCACTCCGTGCTTCTGCACTGTGGCAGCTGAAATTTGAATAAGGTCCTTTTATTATCATCCATCACTTGGGAATCGAGGTGAGCTGTGAGGGCTTTTGTAGGGGATCTTCTGTTTCAGTGAATGAGCACCATGAAGGCAGCAGCACTGGGGTGAGAGGATTATGGTTGCAATGAACACCCAGAACTAATCTGCTTCCATTATTCGCTGGGTACAGTTGGGAAGAAAGCTAATCCACAGGGAAGCATTTTACTTTTCCCCCCCCGTAGGTACTGGAGATCACATTGTCCTGAATGACCCCACTTTTCTCTTACACTGCTGAGTCAAAAAGTCTGTGGTGCTGCTGTGTTACCTTTGGGGTGTTCCTAATCCCATTGTCAGGAAGGTCCTGGTGAAGTGTCACCCTTGCTTTGCCTATTTCTTGCTGCTGCTTAATGAAGTCCCAAGAGTAAAGTTAAATTTGGGTTTACAGCATTCATCTCCAAAAGGCATTTTTACTTCTGTGGTGTTGCATTGTTCTTCTGGTTATTTGGGTTAAAATCCTAGTGATACCTTTGCTGATAGCTGTTTTTCTCCACTTGTGAAATATCAGGGATGGATTATTTTTGTGGTGTTGCATTGTTCTTCTGGTTATTTGGGTTAAAATCCTAGTGATACCTTTGCTGATAGCTGTTCTTCTCCGCTTGTGAAATATCAGGGATGGGTGTAATGGTTTTTTGGTGGAGGGGGATGTGTCATGGGAAGGAGCAACAGGGGAACTTGGATTTAGTTTCTCTTCTGGCAGGGCACTTGGTCTTGTGCAGTCATGTAAAGAACAGCTGAATCTGGCCTCAGTCCTCACTCCTGAGGTTTCTCGTGGCAAAACACCCTGAAGATCTCCAAGACAAGGTGTACTAAAGACAGCCTGTGGGGAATTTAGACCCAGAAATCTGATCCCTTGCTTTCTCTGCACTGCTCTGGAAAACAAAGAACCCTGCCCTGCATCACTAATAGGTGCTGATGAAAGATGCTTTTAAGATTTAGGTGTTTAAAGAGTCTGGTAAGAGGGAAAATACCCAGAATTGGAAATCTGCTCTGAGGGCACAGTGCTGACTGATAGACCCTGGAGTCCAGGCTGAGTTTGCTCCTCTTCCTTGTAGAGAGTCTCTGCTCTAGCCCATGTTCTGATAGAGATGCTCCTGCACGTGGGCTTGGCCAGAGCCCAGAGACACAAGACAGAACCTGATGCAAGGGTTACTTCAGAGGTGGTATTTCCTTCCCTTTGTTCCAGAATTCTTTGGAATCCTGGTTTGAAGCATCAATCTCCAGCCAGGCTGAGCAAACCTACATTTTCTTTCTCTCCATTTGACTCTTTTACTGGCTTTGCTTACAGTCCTGGTGTGCTTTCCAGGAGCTGCCATTAGTCATGTTCCCCAGAGTCCCTGTTCCCCTCCTGGCTGTGATGCATGCCATTGCCATAAGTTTTCAGTTTATTTAAAACCCTGCTGCAGCAGCTTTCCCCCCTGCATCCCTTTCCAAACTAAAAGCACTAGGCTATTCATTATTTTCAATAAATAAGCAGTCATTTTGTTAATCCATCTTAAAAAGTATGATCACCCACAGGTGGAGTGCTTTTTTATTACTGTTATTTGATTCCTCCTCATAGATCATTTTGCAGAGCTCCATCTCTCAGTCCCATTTCCTGGCTGCCATGGGGGATGCAGGAGGTGGGCAGCACTGCTCCCCAGCATTTGGGGTGCTCTCACAGGGACAGGGCTCACTGCTCTGGGCTTCAGGGTAGGCAAGTTCCTCTCCACCTTCCTCTGCCTCCCTCGGTGGCAGGATCTTGCTTCTTGCCTTGCCCATCAGGTTGTTCTGTTGGCTGTCAGATCCCTGAGCCAGGTTTCTTAAAAAACACAAGGCAGGGAGGAAAGAACAACCTGGAGGTTCTGCCTAAATACTTGTCCAGGCCAGCTTATGATAGGTACTGCTGTCCTGGTGTTGCACTTGAGCTAGGAGGGCTTGATTCTGTGCTGTTGATCCTAATGCAGCATTTATTCTGGAATAAATGAGTAGTATTTCTGCTTCTGCCTTTGAATTGCAGCACGTGTAAGTGAGATAAAGATCGAGGCTCTTGCCATGGTGTAATTTTAAATGAGAAAGCAGAGGATGAATTTTTAGAAATGCTTGTTCCTAGCAGAAGTTTGCACTTGGTGAATTATGCTCTTAATTTCAAAGGAAAGCAAAGTAGAATCCCTGACATGAAAATCCTATTTGTGCTTTAAAAAAAAGTACATATATGGATGCATACACACAAACTATTGTTTAAAAAATAATAAACCTACAAAAAGCAGTTACTTAAGCTGCAGGTAACAGTTATTTGGCAGGGTCTGGGTTTTGTTTGGCTCACATTGTAAAAAGCCCCCAGCTGTGATGTTTTGTGCCCCGTGCTTGCAGTGGGGCCTCCCCCAGTCTGCTGGGATGGGTTTGGCTCCAGGCAGGGATGGGAGAGACACCAGAGTGCAGGGGAGGATGTGAAACATGTTTAAAGCTCCTGGTTGGAAGGCTTGGAGAGCTGAACATGGAGGTTGAAGACAGCATTTGAATGGAACAGGGGTAAGGTGGGGGGAGCAGAAGGATGGGAAGGCAAATCCCATCCCAGGTGGGACCATGGACCAGTGGAGGGACCATGTCCAGGGGTAAGACAGAGCTTCAGAGGGGACTGGGGGCTCATTCACACTGGCACTGCTGTGATTTGCATCCCATTTTGTGGAGTCAAAAGGGATAGAAAAGGCATTCATGTTTTTGTTTTAAATCAGTTTGCCTTTTTTTGAGTTTGGGAGCTGGTTCTGTGGAGATGGCGTTGCTGAGTGCATGTGTGCTGAGCATATGTGAGAGGGGAACTGAATTGCTTGGAGAGAAGTTTGTCAGCTCTAGGTACAGCAAAGAGATGAGAAAAGACAGGCGTTTTGGGACTGTTTCTGCTAATTTCATGTGGAAGAGTAAAATGCATTGAATTATGCTGGGAGAGGGGATGTGAGGCACTGAGGTGATGCCTCTGCATGGTAAAGAGCAGATTATAAAAGCAAGGGCAGAAATGGGAACAGATGGTGAGATTTTTGTTGGGGGAAGGTAGTTATTGGTTCTTTAAGTTTGTTTTTAAGAGGTGATTAAAGAAGGCAAGACCACTAGTGGAGAAAAAAACCTGAGAAACAGCCTTGCCAACAAAGCATTGCAGACATTGCAACATTTCCATTGTTTTCTCAAGCGGCAAACCCAGAAGGTCAGACTGACTGCAGGATGAGTGTCCCTTCTCCTCCCTAACCCTTGCACCACTCCTGCCTTTGCAGGGGGGGCTCTCCTGGCTAGCCCTGCTCCGAGGCAGGGATGCAGGACGTGTGACACAGCCTGTTGGCACTGCCAGGCACTGCTGGTGTCACCTGCAGTTGTTTGGTTTTCTTTGTGAAGCCCTCAATCCATGATGGTGAGTGCTTCCCATCAGGGACCCTCCAAGAGAGGGAGGCAGCCCCAGCCAGCCTGAGATGAAGGACTTGTGTCAGCTCAAGCAGGGAGGATTTGCTGGGGAGCATCATTTATTTTGCCAGGCTGGTAACATTATCCTGCATTTGTCACAGCTCTTTCTAGAACTCTGATCTTTTTGTCTGTATTTAAACATCTTTCTATTCTCTGTTTAACAACAGGAGGCTTTAGGTTTAAATGGCACAATGGTGTATGTAATTTATATATACAAAAAAGATAAATTGCTGCTTCTTGAGACACAAAATGCAAGCATTGCATTGTTGGCTGAATTAACTTTTGTGCTATGTCAGGCGTGGAAGGTATTGTTAGAGATATGATTTTAGTATATAGCAGTACTAAATATTTTATCTTGTTGGCAAGCAGTGTTGTTGCAGAAGGTTTAAACTTCAAAGTGAGCTTTGCTAAAATGCCTTTAAAATAAAAGAAAAAAACAAGGTGGAGAGGGAGATGTAAGTGACTTGATTTGTGCTGGAATGATTTCACAGAAGGATTGTTATCCACTGAGACACAGGGCTTCTATGTGACCTCCTGCTGACTTCCCTAAACAGTGTTTGTAGGATGTTTAAACACTTAAAAAAAAAAAAGGCAAGGGAAAAAAAAAAAAGCAAATCTGCTCTGCTGGGTTCACATATCTTTTTTTCTAGGTGACACACAGAGAAGGTATTTAACACTTACAAAGGGCTTGTCGGCAAGCTCTCAGTTCTAGGGACGCAGAGGCGACCCAGCTGCTCTATTTTAATTTCATTTTGCTGCTGGGTCTCCCTTTCTGCTGTGACTCTGCACAGAATCTGCCCATCCTGGTGTCCCCAGCAGGAACATCAGCCCCATGGTGCTGGGCAGGATGTGCACAGGAGGTGCTGGTTTGTGACAGCTTCACCCAGGGTTCTGTGGTACCTGCTGGGGCATCACCCACAGCTCTGTGGTACCTGCTCTAGGTACAGCAAAGAGATGAGAAAAGACAGACATTTTGGGATTGTTTCTGCTCATTTTATGTGGAAGAGTAAAATGCATTGAATTATGCTGGGGCATCAGCCAGGGTTCTGTGGTACCTGCTGGGGCATCAGCCAGGGTTCTGTGGTACCTGCTGGGGCATCACCTCAGCAGGAGCCCCAGCCCCACTGCCTGCTGCACCAGGAACTGCTGCACCATGGGCTCCAGCAGCCTGCATGTGATTCCTGAGCTATTTTGGGACCTTTCTGGCAGAAAAGTGCAATATCATCGTTGAAGAGACTGCTGGGGGATAAGCTGTGCCTGAGATCTGAGCTGGCAAATGTGCAGAGAGCTGCCAGGCGTGGGGATCTGCCCTGGGCTGCAGGCACAGGGAGGCTCAGCCCCTCCTGTCACGCTGCAGGAGGGGCTGGCCAGGCTGGCACATGCATGGGCTCTGAGCCCTGGTCCAGGGGCAGCTCTGTGTTGCCCTCCCCCAGTGCCCTGGGCTCTCAGAGGGCTGTGTTTCACACACCAGTTCCCAAATTTCGCTCAGTAACACTGAGGAAGTTCATTGTAAGGCAGTTATTCGTGTACCTGAAGCTGTTCCCATTTGTTTCTCCTCCTCCTTGTCTTTCCCTTGTGTTCCCTACACTCCCATCTTCTTCCTGTGCTGCCTTGCTGAGCTGGCCTTTTTAATGAGAGGCTGGGAATTTAATGTGGACTGAGGCTCCATCTTCTACCTTGGAGGTGTCCCAGGTCTCTCTCCTTCAGGTCATCTGCCACTAAATGCTGGTGGGCAGGTGTGGGTGGGTGTGGAGCACAGGCTGTGTGCCCACATTCCCCTCCTGCAGTGCTCAGGGCACCTTTCCTGAGGGAGGAAGGAGCAGCGTGACTCAGAAATTGCCCATCAAGGTGAGCCCAAGGGTGGCCCATAAACCAATTACCAGGTTAAGCAGATAACGCCACTGGTTGGTGCACAGGTTTATTGTCACTTCTGCAGTTCTGAAGCACTTTGGAAAGGAAGCTTTCCCCTTCATCACCTTGAGGCTCGTGCTGGTCAGGGGGTGGGTGGTGGTGCTCACCTCTCCTGCCCTCCTGCCTTTCGTGCACTTTCCGAGACATGCACACACAATTCCCTTCCTCCTGCTTGTCCTGGTGTGACTGAATTTGGCACACTGATGCCCTGGGAACAGAGCTAGTTTTTAAGCTCTAACAGGCTCCCTGTTGTCACCATTTGGGACATCTCAGCAGCAGAAATAGGAAATTGCCTCCGGCAGGGAAGAAGGGAGCTCTGCACAGTTTAGGCTGTGCCTCCTGCTGTGTCACTGTGTTTCTAAGGGGCTGTGTCTAGAGCTCTAGAGCTGGTGCAGACCCCAGTGGTGTTTGTGAAGGACCCTCACTGCTGCTCAGGGCCAGCTGGAGCTCTCTGAAGCCCTGCAGAGGGGTGCTGCTGGTGTGTTGGGAATAGAATCTCCATAGAGGCCCCTTCCCATGGCTGTCACACACCAGGCATGATCTCAGAGTGACATGAGTTGTGTTACCTGGGTTTTAGGCAAAGGAGAACCCATTTTTCATTTTTGGCACGTCCCTGGGAGGGATCAGGCTCTTCTCAGGGTGGTTGGACCTGCAGGCAGAGGAGTTCAGCTCTGCAGGGCCTTTGCCCATGGCTTTTACACGGCAAGGTTGGCTGGGTGCATCCAGCAGTGATGGTCTGGGAGTTACAGGAAGTAACATGGCTGTGTGACTCAAACATAAGTGCTAAAAGGTAAAAAAAATTGGCATAGATTAAATATTCAACAAAGAGGCTGAGCTCTGCTTGCTTTGGCAAACAAGTACATCCCCAAATGGATCAAACAAGTTGTAATGCAGAACAAATTGGAATAGTAGAGGATTTGTCTCAGATGCTTAAAATCATATTTCATCCCCTGCCTTTATATTACCATCTATTCAAGCAAAAAACATATTTTGAAATAGTGGTGGAAAAAAAAGCTGAGTGTGTGTTGTTTGTTTTTTCATGCTATGGCACAGTCTTATATTTTGGTCTTGTGCTCTTTTCCAACCTTGGAACAACCTAAAAGATAGCTGGCTAATGTGCTGTACTCATTTGCTTCTCTTTTTCCCCCAAAGGTTTGCAAAAATTATTTTAAATTAAGCAGGGTACAAAGTTCTTCTAATTTCTAGCACAGAGAATTCATTTTCAATTCCTCTATCAAAGCAAAATGACAAATACAAAATGCAAGTGAAACCAGATGGACTAACTATATTAGGAGTGCTGCATGCATATTTTGTGTCACTTATTAGCATTCATTAAGTCAAACACGGGGAGAAATAAGCTTTGCCTACATGTATTAAACCAATAAGGCTGGCAAGGATCCAAGCCTGCTCTCGTGGATTAATTGTTTTATAACTGCTTTAATTAAAATTGTTCAGTATATGATTAACCTAAAAGTTTTAATTTCCACAAAATTGTTGAACAAATGAGACATTAATATTTTACATTAACCGTGGAGAGTGTGCTGGGGGTTCTGTGAGTAGCTCACTGTAAACTTGAGGCAAGTGGCCCCAGGTGCCCCCATTTGGGTGAGAGGTTCCAGAAGGTTCCACACCTCTCTCCATTGTGAGGACAGGGCAGCACAGAGCACTCTTGGTTCTCTGCTTCCACGGAGGGCCAGCGTTGTGGGCTGTCCCCCAGGAGGGTGGCAGTGCCACCAGGAGGGGTGGCTTTGTCCTGCCCTGGTGTGCCAGGGAAGCACATGGGCTTTACAAGGCCACGGCCTGAGCTGCCCCTCTATCAGGGATGGACACAGTGAGGAGGTGATGGACAGAGTGAAGAGCTGACAGACACACAGGAGGAGTGGTGGCTGCACAGCAGCTGCAGCCAGGAGGTACCAAAGGCGTGGGCACACTTACTGTGCTGTCACCCACCCACTGTTACCAAGGTCTCCTGTAGCCTCTCTTCCCTCTTTTCTAACCAGGGGTGCTGCCTGGTTGCTGTAGACTGATAATTATGAGTTTTTGCCACTATTTAATTCAGTTTTTCTTACAGGCTAACTGGGATTTTGTTACCAAATGGGCATGAAATGCCACAAGCAAAAGGAAGGTTTGGGGCCAGCTGCTTTGGGCACCTCCTAAAGCTGTGCCATGCTCATCTCCTCAGTGCTCAGCCCACAGTGGCTCCTCTGCAAAGCTAGAAGGTGTTAAACCCCCAAAGTGCCAGACTCCAGAGGGGATGGAACAGTTGGAGCTGTTTGGTGTAGGCAGAAGAAAAGCTGATGACCTGTGCTGGAGCCTGATGGGGGTCAGGTCACCTCCAACAAGGAAACCTGCCATGGGATTTCTGGAAATGCAAGATGTCTGGAACTGTGGTTTTCCTTGTCTTATCAGGAAATCTGAGCTTTCCATGTTTACATTTTGCCATGCCTCTCTGGGGTGTTATATTAGCAGAGGAGTGGGGAGAGGGGTGCATGGAGCCGTGCTGGGGAGATCTGCAGCTCGCTCTGCCCTGGCCTGAGCTCCTCCTGCTGCTGTCTGATGAGGCACCATGGCTTCAGAGTGGATGTCATCACATCCTTACAGTTTGCCAGTTCTGCTGGAAATGTTTTGACACGTGGTATTGCAGGCAGACGTGTGTGCTGGCTGAAATGACTGCAGAGCTGGGCTGCACCTCCGTGTCCTCCTTCCAAAAACCAGCCGAGTCATCATCTAAACTCACAGCCCTGACTGAGTCACCACAAAAGTGACACTCAAGTGGGACTGAGAGTTCATCTCTGAATTTAACTCCTTAGGGACCTGTTTTTGAGGTGGCTGGTATTGCCAGTGTGGGAAATGTGGTGTCAGGCCCCAAGTCTGTGGGATTTCTGTGGGGAAAGAGGCTCCTTGCCTGATGTGGGAGAGCTCCTTGGGTTCTTGGTGCTACCTTGTGTATTTTGCTGGTGCTCCTTTATGAACTGGCATTGGGGAAAATAATCTTTAAGTTGATAGCCTCCATGGTCACATAGTATGCCAAAATATAGACTTAAGCGAAGTTCTGTCTGTGCCTGATGTGGGAGAGCTCCTTGGGTTCTTGGTGCTACCTCGTGTATTTTGCTGGTGCTCCTTTCTGAACTGTCATTGGGGAATATAATCTTTATGTTAATGGCCTCCACGGTCACACAGTATGCCAAAAAAATAGACTTAAATGAAGTTCTGGCTGTGCAAGGTCCAAAACCTCAGCTGAGTTTACTGGAAACATTGTGCATTGCCATGAAGTCTCCTGCTGGGTCCTCTTGGAAGTACTTCTGTTCAAATGCACTTACCTCCAGGTCAACATTATTATTATTTGGCCTTTGAATGTGCCATAAATCTGCTTCTCATTGAGCATCTTTGTGCTTTCCAACGTGGAGCACGAGGAGTGTGTGCTATTGCTTCAGAACATGGGAATTTCTCCTGGTGGGAGGGTGGCTCTAGAGGGCTGTGTCTGCCTTCATTACCTACTCCTGGCATTGCTATTAAAACTTCATGTGCCTTAGAGTCACCAAGATTTGTGGTGCTTTGAACAGCTGGCCACGGTTTGCTGGGTTCCAGAGAGGGCAAGGAAATCTTCCTAGTGTTGGTAAAGAATTTATAAATGCTCCTTTTGTGTAGATGAGGTGGAGTCAGGGCAGAGTCCTTGGTGTTCATTTGTGTTTCAGTTTTAGGATGTTTGGTTAAGCTCGCAATGTTGAGGAAAGGAAAAATGGAGGGATTTTCAAGAAGGTCTGTGAGGGTTATCTGACTCAAATGGGGATGGATTTTGATTCCTGGAAAAACATAAGGAAGGTGTGTACACACACACACACACACACACACACACACGTGCTATGTTCTGCTCTGTGTAAATACAGCAGTTTCTCTTTCTTTCACATCTGATGGGAGATCTTTTGTAGCTGAATCATGTAATCCAGAATTATAGAGATAATGAGCAGGGTTTTCCATGGCAGTGCCAGGAGTTGTCTGTTGTTCCCTGCTGCTGTAGGCATTGCTGAAATCAGACCACAGCTCTAGCTTGCTAAAGCCTGAGTTTAGTGCCTGTGGGCCCAGGATCAATCTGGTAAAAGTCAATCAGAGAAGCCAGCTCTGAGCTATTTGCATGTGCAAATGTTGCAGTAATCGACCTTTCAGGGTGCTCATGGGGGATTTGAGGACGTTTGCCAGCCCCACAGGAGACCAGCTCTGCTTTCCTGCCCTCTCTCTGGGTGAGATGAGGATGCAAATTCTAGCTCCTAAATCCCTGTGTGAGGCTGCTGTGGAACACTGTTTTCTGGACTTCACCTGTTTTAGGCTGTGGGAAATGCCCAGCAGCCCCCTCAGGCTGTGAGTGCTGTACCAGTGATGCCAACCTTGGGAACCAGGCAGGGCTTCTCTGCATTTGAAAGACAAACATCACTTCCCTGTAGTCCCACCTTGTCATGGAAGGAGCCAAAGCAAAAACCTGTAGATGTAGTTAGTGCTGATTGCAGTCAGGGTGAGCTCTGAATGCAGCAGTGTTTCTGCAGGGGCTGAGGCCAGGTGTGAAGCCAAGGTGGGAGATCCTGGGCACTCACTGGGAATGCAGCATTAGCCATGGTGGGAGGTCCTGGGCACTCACTGGGAATGCAGCATTAGCCAAGGTAGGAGATCCAGGGCACTCACTGGGAATGCAGCATTAGCCAAGGTGGGAGATCCTGGGCACTCACTGGGAATGCAGCATTAGCCATGGTGGGAGATCCTGGGCACTCACTGGGAATGCAGCATTAGCCAAGGATGAGGCAGGTGGCCCCAGTGCATTGTCAGGGGCTGTCTCCTCAAGGAACAACTCCTGTGCTGTGTCCTGCACTCTGTTAGCTGTGAGTGCAAATGAGTGCAGCTCTGCTGTCCAGAGAGCAGCATCAAAGTGCTAATTCCTTCTGCCAGAGCCAGTTTCTCTGGGGACATCCACTGGCATTCCTTGGGCTGCTAATTTGGATGCTAGTTAGGGTTGAAGGGATGCTAGTTAGGGCTCTCAGGGCTAAAAGGCGTTGAGACATTTCCTTTGCAAAGCTGCTGCCCAGCTGCAGAGCTGCCCCGAGGGGACTCCCTTGTCTGTGGGTGGGTGATTGCAGCAGGTTTCTGCCTTCGCCCTGAATTGGGGTTTGTGTTCTGCTGCTCCTCTGGTGGAGAAAAGAGCGAGGCAGGGCTGTGAAAGCTGTGTTTGTGACACCTGGAGATGCCCTTTGCCGTGGTCAGAGTGGCCACCCCTGCCTGTGCAGAGCAGGGGAATGCTGCCAGGCTCCCTCCTCCATCCCTCACTGCCACCTCCCCCGGCAGGATCTGTCCAACAGCTCCCAGCACACTCGAGGATTTGTGGAATCCTTGAGATGATGAAAAGCAAATAACAAGAGTATCAGAGCATTGTGTTCTATACAGAAGAGATGTTTAAGTGCCTGTGTGGAGATCTCAACCTGCTTTTCATGTACAAGGGAAAGGCCTCTGCTGCTTTCCTGTTATTGCCCTTTCTGTTGCTGTAAGGAGAGGTAACTGCAATCTGTGGGGAGGAAGATGCAAACACAGTGCATTTTTGTGTTTTTTGGTTTTAAAAGCATCTTTTCGGATTTGAGACCAATGCTTCTCATTGATGCACAACTTAACCTCAGCTGCTGCCATGTGAGATGACAGCATGTCTGTGCTGAGAGAGCGGAGTGGAGTGCCCAGGCTGTACTCTGATATTGTGAGGGGGTTTAACAGCTCAGCCTTCCTGGCTGCAGGTGGCTAGGGCTGTGCAGGGACTGAAAACAGCTGCTCTGGAGAGCTCTGTTGGGTAGGGAATGCTTGTTGGTGTTTGTAGTAGTTTTGGTTCGCCAATTTAAGATTTCCCCAATTTTGAGATTTCCCAGCCAATGTGCTGATGAGTGGGGTGGATTTCAGTGCTGGCCAATCACCAGTGCACTCACTCTCTGCTGTGAGACAGGGAGATAGGATTAGGACAAAGGCAAAGCTTTGTATCACTTCCCTCAATGTCCCATGCAAAACCATGGCAGTGTTTCATGAAGCTTTCCAGGCATGTCCCATGGCACACCCCTGGGTGAGGGGAGCAGGGGCAGAGCCCTGGGTGAGTTTGGTGTAAATGCTGAGGCACTTCTGCCTCTGTGACTGCTCTGCCCTGGCAGCAGAGCCCAGCAGAGCAGGGTCACAGGGAGGAGGAGGAGGTGACCTGGTGAGCTGCACAGGTTGGGCCACCCTCGGGAGTCCTGTGGAAAATACACTCAAGCAGATCCCTCTGATGCCTCAGGTTTTAACTTTTATATTTTTCACATTCTATTCTGCTTTAGTGTGTGAGTCTGGGCTCCACATTAGGGGATGGTGAGCTCTGTGCACAGAGCAGGGAGACAAAACAATTCCTGCTCCAGCTGGGGACCAAGGACAAATGACCCAAATCTCAGGCCCAAGAGCACAAACACCGTGGGCTGAAGAAGGGAAACAAGTAGGATGGGACTGCATGGGCTGGAGCTGTAATTGGACAATTAACTCCAATATGCAAATGGAACAGAACTTATAAAAGTGAGAGACCTTGTGACCTGTTGTCCATTTTGTGGCCATTTTGGGTTGTGCTGTCCAAAGTGGAGCTATTTGAGGCCTCTTAATCCCTACTTTATTCTTTAACTCCATCTAGTCTGTGTTCTAGGTCAGCTTTGACAAGGCATCACCTCCTGCTGGTTCACCAAGCATCTCTATAGGAACTGATGGGGGAAGGAGCATTATGGTTCATTGTAGGACTCATTTTGGGACCTATTTAATGACTGCTCTGATGAATCATCTCAGAAAGGAAATATTCAAGAGAAAAAGACCTTCCAACTTTCCTCCTCCTGAGCATGTCTAACTTTGCATGTGTACACAGATTCTGCTCCCCTCCTGGGTTTGCTGGGAAGTCCATGTGGGATGATGAACATGCCAGTTAATTGGGAATGCTCCTTCCTGATGGCCATGGTTTGTGCTTTGCTTTTAGTGTAGCACAGCCAGCTAATTCATTGGTAGCCTTCACTTCAAGATTGTTGACATTATCCTCTGACAATATATAATGTGTGGTTAATCCTATTTCCTGCAATCAATATGGTAATAGTAATTAAGTATCTGAATTATGAAATACTTATGTTGTTTATTTTCAAAATCACACAAACTTCCTGCAATTAGATACATAAAGCTAAATTATTTAATATCAGGAACTGAATCCAAGTCATCTGCACACTAAAAAGCCTTGTTTTATCAAGATAGGGTTTATAACCATTGTATTTTTTGTGAGTTTTCATTAATTGTTACATTTTTCAAGTCATCTTTTAACATCAAGAATTTAGAAATATGATGGGCCAGCTCTTCCAGTTGTGGAATTAGAGTTCAGACCAGCCCATACAGGCCAGATCTTTGGTCTGTGAGCATTTTTTTTCTGTGGCAAATTAGAGGTTTTCTGTCTCTGTATCCTGAGAGCTTCATCCTGTCCCATGGGCTGGGAGCTGCTGCCTGTCCCTGCAGGCTCCTGCAGCCCAAGGCTGCTGCAGCCACGTGTGACCGTGTTCACAGGGGTCCCAGGATGAGGGAGGAGATGAGGATCTGACTCCATGGTTCAGATTTAAAATTTATTATTTTATGATATATATTATATTAAAACTATACTAAAAGAATAGAAGAAAGGATTTCATCAGAAGGCTGGCTAAGAATAGCAAAAGAAAGAATGATAACAAAGGCTTGTGGCTCGGAACTTTCTGTCTGAGACAGCTGACTGTGATTGGCCATTAATTAGAAACAACCACATGAGACCAATCACAGATGCACCTGTTGCATTCCACAGCAGCAGATAATCATTGGTTACATTTTGTTCCTGAGGCCTCTCAGCTTCTCAGGAGGAAAAATCCTAAAGAAAGGACTTTTTCATAAAAGATGTCTGTGACAGCCACGAGCCCCTGTTGGGCTCAGCAGAGGGGTGGGACAGCTCCAGGACGTGAGCAGAGCTCCCTGCAGCCTGGAGCAGGTGACTGTGGCTCTGGAAGTGCTGCTCTGCAGACTCTGGGCTGTGTCCTGAGCACCCCTGCTCCGGGGGCTGTCCCCTGGATCCCCACCAGGGAAGGCACAGGAGATGCTCCAGGGCTTTCAGCATTGCCCATCCTGTGAGCAGCACATCTGCTGCCCTCACTTGGCCTGCAGGTTATCAGAAAAGGAGCAGCTGGGACTCCTCTCTGACCTGTTCCCACATGGGTGCATCCATTCAGAGCCTCTTCCCAGGGATGCAGAGCATGCTGCATTTCCACCCCGGTGGTGTTTTTCGTTCTTGAGTTCTTGCTTATCTTTATTCAGCCCAAGCTCTGTTGTTCAGTTCATTTTGTCCCTGACAGGTTTTCATTTCCTTTATAAATATATAGCATTTTCATTGGCCTCTTGGCTGTGAAAAGGATTTAATACATTGCTTTCTCCACACTTGCTTTTTTTTGTTATTATCAAAGGCTATTCTTTCTTTTCCCAGTCCCTTGAATAATCACTAGAGACAGTAAGGGAGTCTTTCTACATTGCTGCACGCTTGCAGTACATGGTAATAAATATTAAGCTCCTTATGAATTGTAGCAACTTGTGTTTTGATTTGAGTTTTAGCAATTGGAGATGGCTTTTGACTTGTAGACAGAATGTTATGTGGTGAATTTCCAAAGATCTGCCTACTGAATACACATCTGCTTGTACATACAGGCATTTATGCACTGCTCCTCACTTTGCAATGCAAATGTGTGATCTGCAAGTCCAATATGGGTTCTTCTGTGTGCGGGAAGTGAGAGGCAGGATCTGAGCTCGGGCTCTGAATTCCAGTCCCGTTCTTGCCCTTATTTCTGTGACTAGAGGCAGAAGTTGTTTAATGCCCTCCATACCTCAGCATGATGCTCTGCAAAACGGGGGTGACAATGCCAGTGGTGCCAGGCAGTGCTGTGTGGAGCTGAAGAGAGAGGCTGCAAGCACTCCTGGCACTCTGAGCAGGGTCTGTCCTTATGGAAATGTGGCACGTTTTCCTTCCAGGTGAGGTATCCCCTGAGCCAGCGTGGGCATTCATTGTGAACCTGCTCATTTCCAAAAGGATTCTGGCTTGGGTTCAGCCCCAGATAGACCTTGTGATAACAAACAGGGCACTGAAAGCCATCAGGAGAGGTTTCCATCACTTTTGAAAGCTGGAATGGAAATACAGATCACTGAACAAATGTGTAAGTGCCTGGTGTGATGCTGGCAGCCTGGTGGTGCCTCAGCTTCCCAGGAAACCCCACTGTCCCAGCCAAGGGACCTGCCAGAAAGGAGTAAAGAGAGAAGGAGCAGGCAAATATAATTCAACCTTTCATTGGTTTTAATATTTTGATGTAAACTTGATAGAATAGGAAGGCATTTCTCTTTGCATGTGCCATGATTTATATTTTTAGGTGAACTGCATCTCTGTTGTACTAGAAGATAAATGTACTTTATATTTGGCTGCTGTTGTCTATTACTTTTCTCTCTCTAGCTCATGTAGAAGAAAGTTCAATGTGCCTGAGATGGGAGCTGTCTTTCCTGAGGGATTTGTGGCATGGACCCATGTGTCCCAGAAGTCCCACAGTCATTATTGTATTTCCATTTTCCTGCAAGGTTCAGCATTTTTTTCATGTCACCTTCCTTGGAGTGTTCCTCTTATTATTTTCTCTTCTGGTTTAAACAGTCCACAACATCTGTTCCTAATTTTATGAAAGTATGGAATTCCATTCCTGGGTCTGTTTGAAGCACAGGAATCAAATACACACACACACACACACATACACACATATCCCCTATGGAACAAAGCATCTTTTTGCCATTAAAATATACTATGCCTAAATATAAACTTGGGGGAAAAAATCAGTATCACATTTATAGAGTAGATAGAGCTATGTCACCCAGCTCAGTCTCTAGAAGGGTTTGCCTGGATTTAATCAGGAGCTGTGTCCCATGAGTGTGGGAATTGGTGTTGGGCAGTGGTGTTGTGAGCAGATAGGTGAGTGCCAGGGGTCAGGATGCTCCAAAAGGGTTGTCCAGGCCTGGCCCAGCTGCCCAGGGCAGTGATGGAGTCCCCATCCCTGGAGGGATTGAACAGATGTGTGGATGTGGCACTGGGGACATGGGGCATGGTTGCACTGGGTGTTATCAGAGGGCTTTTCCAGCCTAAGTGTCTCTGTGGTGGCACGGACAGAGGCACTGCCAGCCTGTGGGGCTGTGCCCTGGGGTGGAGCTGTGAGTGTGTCCCTGTGAGTAATTAATGCTGTTGGTTGTTCTGGCATTTCTGTGTGAGAGCTGTGGGACTCTCAGTGCCTGCTGGAGTGCCAGGAGTCTGTGCAGGGCTTACAGAAATGGATCAGAGCAGCCTCACAGAGAGGCAGCGCTGTCTCTGAGCATTGAGGATGCGGGTGTAGAGGAGTGGTGGTGAGTAAGAAGTTGGTGGAGAAGAGAGCTTGGCTTACATGATGAGGAGGGTGAGTTGAAAATGATTTTTGCAGTCTTCCTACTATTCCAGCAGAACCTGGATGTGTTGCAGGATCTGAACGTGGACAGCAGGAGAGCAGATGTCTGAGCAGGGTCTGAGCACAGCTGTGACTCATGGCTGAATGGCTTGGGATGATAGATGGGCACTGCTCAAATGGGAACTGCTTGTGCAGCCAGGGACCTTCTCTGGGTCAGTTATGTCCAAGGAGGCCTGGAAAATACCAAGCTGCCCTTTCAAAGCATCTTTAGATGCCTGGCTGTTCTCTCACTTGATTTGTGCTGGGAGCAGGAACTGGTGCAGCAGGGTTTGATTCCTTTGAGTTCCCAGCTTTGGTACTTTGGTACTTTGCTCTCACAGTGACTTTGGCTGGCTTCAGGTCAGCCCCTCTCTGAATAGGGAAAGGTTTCATATGGAAGGAGAATGAGCTGCAGCCATAGCACAGCGTGGCCTGCATGCATTGCACTTCCCTCTCTGCTGCTGTTCAGGCAGGACTGGTGGCAGCAGAACCACCTGTGCAATGACAGAAAGGATGTGCATGGCCTGAGAGGTGGGTCTGCTGCCTGAGCTGCCTTCACCCTTGTGGTGTTTGAAAAGGAGCTGCTCAGTCCATACTGGGTTTACTGGAAGATTAGGCTTCAAGATAGGTGTCTGATTAAAACATTGAGCTTTGCTTGTGTTCCTGCCATTATATTTCAGGCCTATCACCCAGCTGAGGAGGGGACTCTGGAGCAGGAGGAACACAATTCTTACAGGCAGATGATTCTCAGTCCCTTCTCTTTGGAGTTTTGTCTGAGATTTCCATGTAGCATCCCATCTCAGGACTGCCTGAGCATCAGCAGATGTTTTACCTTTTATATGATGAGATTTTTTTTTTATATTACGAGATTTTTCATCTGGTGATCTCAATTAATTAAGCCTTGTAGTACTACTTGGAGTTATGTGAAAGCTGGATGGATACCCTCTCTGCTCTTGCTCCCACATGATGTTAAACTGCTGAAGCAGTAGGTAACTGACTGAAACCAGATTAAAGCTCTATTATTCACATAGATGTTAATCATGAGCAGGGATTCTTTGCACACTGCAAAACTCCACATATCTCGCTGGGCTTTGAAGGAAGAGCAAAGCTAAAAATAAAGGGTATGAGTGATTACCATGTCCTCCTTCAGGGAGTAGGTTAGCTGTGTTTTTGAAGGACTGGAATGAGCACTGGAGATGTTCATAGAGAACTCATCTTGGTTTTCAGCACTCTGTCCCTGAGCATGGAGTTTGGATGGGGGGTGTCTCTTACGTAAATGCAGATCTTGGGTCAGAAACTGATCTTGCTAAATAGGCTGGAAAAAGTGGTAGCTTCAAAAACTGAAATAATTGGGTATTTATAGCCCAGTCTGCAGTGTGCTGGTGCTCTTGGTTTGCTTATGTAGTGCCCCTGTGCATCTGACTGTGGTGAAGCACACGAGTGGTACAGCTGGTTTCTCTGGGAATATTGCTTGGGCAGAAGGCATTCCTGCAGCCTGCGTCATCTTTGGGAATGGAGCCCTTCCAAACAGATTTGCTATATATAATAGGATGCACTGGAGAGAACATAAACACAAGAAAATAATGTCAGGAAATACTCTCACTCAGAAAAAATACTCAGACACGTCATTTATGTCATAGTTTTCCTGTGAGAAGTCTGCCTAGTAATAAAACCTTCAAAAGCGCCCCAAATCTGAGGCATAAGGCGACTTCATTCTGAATTGTTTACAGTTACAGTTGTTGCAGTGGGTGCTTCACAGAAATGCTAATGCAAGTACTGGAGAGAAGAGGCCAACCAGCAGGAAAAGTTGGAACCCATGATCCTTTCTTATCAGTGGCTTCTGTTATTATGGATTTCTGCCCTCATTTAGTGCTCACAGGACTTCAGTGTTGAAATGCTGGTGGCTGGATTGAGTTTCTTGTTGGACTTGCCCAGCAATGGATAGAAATGCTGGAGTGATTCTCTCCTCCCCCATGGCAAGCCTGAAGCCCGTGTTTGCCGGTTCCTGGGCTGCAGGAGGGTGGGTTTGGCTGTCCTCCACAGCTGCACACAGATTTGCTTCTTACACTATGCTTGGATTTATGTTTCTTGCAGCTCCTCCTGTGCCATCAGCAACTTGCAGGCAGGGTTTTACGAGGTAAAACTGTAAGGTATTTTACAAGGTGAAATCCCTGTGTGGATTTGGGCCCTTGCAGAGGTGCCATGGGAGCAAGTGGGGTGTGTGTCACTGCTCCATCTTCCCTTCAGGCACTCACTGCTCTCA
The DNA here is from genome assembly GCF_901933205.1 of Camarhynchus parvulus. NCBI lineage: Eukaryota > Metazoa > Chordata > Aves > Passeriformes > Thraupidae > Camarhynchus > Camarhynchus parvulus. The sequence continues at coordinate 2,119,583 of NC_044589.1, forward strand.
CTTTGCTGAGTTCATGCCGTTAAGTAAAGTGCTGTCTTGGGAGGTTGCTGGGTATTGTGCTGTATGTGTTGTTGATAAGCTCAGGATTTCCTATTCTGTCTCCTAAGGAAATCCTTTCCTGGCTCTCTGAGCAGCTTATGTGGTCCTTCATTCCCACGAGATCCTCCTGCCCCTGTGTCTCCAGCACGTAATGGCCCCAGTGCTGTACATGAGGGTCTGAAATGTGAGGGGAACAGTGACCTCACAGCGTGCAAGGTTTTCATCCAAGGCTTCCCAGGTTCTGGCTGTGATGCTGCCCTCTGGGGAGCTGAGCATCCCTCCTGCTCACTGTGTCTGGCATATCCAGAGAGTCAGTGCAAGTTTCTTGAGGGTGTTAGAATTAGGATGAGAACAGTGCAAGGTTTGGCCATGCAGTTTCAAGAAGCCACTTTGACCTGAGCCTGGTAACTCCATTCAGGACAGACCCACTAGAGCTCCAGGAGATGGGCTGCAGGCCCTTCTCCACTTCCCTCATTAGCATTATGTCTGTCCTCAAGGGTCTCTCTTCACAGGACAGATCACTGCTTCATCTGAGGGTGCTGGGGAATGGTATATTTTAGGATGTTTGGGGTTATTCTGCTCTCCAGAATAATTTCCCTGTTTTGGACTTGTTTTGCTTTGCCACCCCTGTGCAACACATGGAGAGGCTGCACTGGCAGAGTTTCAGTGAAAGCCAATCCTGCAAAAGTCCTGGTTATCTTGGATGTGCTTTGTTATTGTGTTGCAGGGTTTGTTTAATTAATAGCTGGAAGGAGGAAATCTTCTCTTTCTCAGAGCAGCAAGGACAGATCTCACAATCTCAGTGGTCAAGAATGAAGCAACTGCCAACAATACTGCAGTCTCTTTGAAATGTGATTATATGGTTCAAGCCTAGCCCTGTGAAGTGTAATAAAAAGCAGCAGGAGACTATAGCAAGGCTGAAATATCATGCTGCTGCCTGCTTTTACCAGTTCATACTGCCTTTTGAAGAGCTGTTGTCTTGGCAAGAGGTTGGCCAGCAGCCTGAGCAAGGCAGAGCCAAAACAAGGAGAGATCTGGGGTCCTGGAAATAGTTACACCTTTCAAACAGCTGTCCTTGGAGAACAGGAAACATCTAGCCTGGATTAATTATGATGAGAACAGAGAATTGGTGTGGAAAGGTGACAATATTGTGCATTTACAGTTTGTTTTCAAACTCCAGGTGTGTGGATGTGTTGTCTTCTTCTGCAAGCCCTTTGGCAAGTGAGCAGCACAGAGGGCTGCAGGGTCAGACTCTGAACGCTGACAGAGGTGATATCCAGGCACATTACACAGCCAGAGGATTTGCTTGTGGTTTCAGAGATCCTTAATCCAAACTGAGGCAAAAAGGGGTCAGTGTGTTGGCCCTTGCAGGCACAGTTCAGTGGTCTGGGAGGGCTGAGAGGACCAAGCTCCTGTGGGTCCAGGTGGGTGCTGGGTGAGCTGCAGCCAAAGCCCTGCTGCAGAGAGCCAGGGAGGGTGTTTGGCAAGCTCCTGTTCCTTGTTCTGCCCTCTCTCTTGTGGCCTCTTTCCGCCAGGGTTTTTTTTGTGTCTCTCCAGCCTTGGTGCATGGTGTTGCTGAAGTTTCTCTCCTCCCACACTCTGCCTTGCCCCTGCTTTCCTCATACCCAGATCCCAACCTGCCTCTCTGAGACCATCATCATGTTTAGCTCCCAATACCTTTCACAGACCTGTTGCAATTCCAGTTGACACAGATGAGGTCTGGCATTACAGACACATATATCATCCCTTTCCTTATGGTAACTGGGGAGAACAGAGGGTATTTCCCCATGTCCTTCCCTGCAGCCACTGGAGTTGCAGCCCTGGAGGGTGTCCCCTGGAGCAGCTGAGGGTGAGCTGTGGTGGAGTGACTCTGCCTTCTGTTAACACCAGCACTGCCTTTCATGCCCTGTTGCTATTTGTGTTTTTTGATGAATGATTAATTAGAAAAATAATCATTTGTAAATTGTGAGTGAACCAGACGTTTGGCCTTTCCTGTAGGGAAATTGAGGCTCCAAGCTCTGCTGCAGCATGCAGCCTGCTCACAAATGCAGGAGTATTCCCAGGCTAGTGATGAATTTACATGAAGTTCCCTTTCAGCATTTTAATGACTGTTACAGCTGAGTAACTAATGAAAGATATTAACAAACAGAAGAAGTAAATATTTAATTTTTCTATAGCATTTTTCCAGCTTGTGGCAGCCAGTATTTTAAATGTATGTACAGGAGGATTTCTGCCCCAGTCTCTCCACCTCTGCCTGGAGTACAAAGCTTGCTGTATGTGCTGGGCAGGATGAACGCCTCTGTGGAGATATTTTACCCCAAAGTGGGCTGTTCCTCTGCTCTGTCCTGACAGTCTGTGGTCAGCATTCAGTGTGATTTAGCACAGCCCAAAAGGCATTTCCCTGCACCAGGAATTGCTGCAGTTTGTGGTCCCTTGAAGATGAGATGGCCACAACAAGGTCATTCAGTAAACTACAGTGATTAGTGACTCCATCAAGGAAAGCTGCTGAACGCAGCAGGGAACAGTCATTTGAAATGTCTCAACTCCGATAATTTACCTTCTTCCACCCTTTAGTATTTCACCTTCTTCCTTTGCCTGAAAAAGCCTGCTGGGGAAGATTTTCTGTGGGGCCTTGTTATGTCCCAGCAGATTCTCTTGGTTGTTTTTCTGTTGTTTTCCTCTGTGGTTCTCCAGGATGCGATGATTTGGTTTACTGGGGCTTGGGGTCAAGCCGAGGGATGCTCTCCAGCCTGAAAGGTTCTGCCCATGTTCTATTCAGATATGCAGGGAGAACTGGGGCAGAAGATGCCTGGAGGAAAGGTTTGCAAGGAGAGTTTGTCAGCAGCTCCAGGGGTGTTTGTTATTTAGCAAGCATGGGGCTGGCTGTATTATTTTGGCACATGGTGAACCAAAGCCATGCATGGACAGTGTCACTGTGGGGTGACCAGTCTGACAGTCCTGGTGTGTCCAGGAGCATGCCAGGCATGGGGAACAGGGGGTTCATCCCCACCTCACTGCCAGGCTCATAACAGTCCTGGTGTGTCCAGGAGCATGCCAGGCGTGGGGAACAGGGGGTTCATCCCCACCTCACTGCCAGCATTGTGCCTGCTCTGCCATCCAGGCTCGTGGCAGCAGACCCAGCCAGAGGTCCCGGCACAGTAAATTCAACTCTGCAGTTCTGGAGAGCTGGGGAAGTGTTTGCAGGTCCAAGCTCTGAACAAATGAGGCGGCTGAGATCTTTGTCTCTTCGGCATTATGTGCTTTTGGAGAAGGGGGGAAGAATAAATCCCTACTCAAAGCCTGCAGGAGCTTCATCAAGCATTTATTTAAGGAAATGTGGCCACTGTGGTACCCCCAGTGTGTCGCTGTGGCTGTCTGTGCAGGGCCCTGCGTGATGTCAGCCTCTCTGCCTTGTCCCTGGCTTGCTCCTTGTTTTCCACGGGGCTGGTGCAGGCTCCACACGACTGGGATCCAGCTGTCCCAGCTCTTCCCCACGCTCATCCAGCCTCCCCAGCCTGCCATCTTTTACAGCCAAGAAAAACTTGTGCTAAGTGAACCAAAGCATTCATCTGGATGCAGATATATGTGTGTAGCAAGAGTCTGTGTGTGTTTGTTTTTTTAAAGAGCTCATTGGAGTAGGGATCATAAAGGCAGAGTGAAGCAGAGTGAAATGTCTGATTTGAGGCAGTGTGTCACCCTGATTTTTTAAGATTTTCTAAGCCTTCTGATGTTTTTATTCTTGTAACGAACTTTCTCACACACTTTCTGTAAATAACTTATTGTTTTGCATTCTTTTATGGAAGAGGAGAAATTTGATAGACTGTTGGTTTGTCCAGTGTCATTGGAGAGGTGGCACTGTCACCCTCCAATGCACTGTCACTTTTAGAAATCTATAAATGTTAGAGTCAGAAAATAAACTTCACTTTTTTACCTTGAGAACAGCAGTGTGTGCACCTCATGTTATTTCGTGTCCTATAGTGACAACAGTGTTTCTTAAACACTGGTTTGTTGCAGATTTCCTTTCTGCTTACACTTAGGCTTAACTGCCTCTCCTGCTTCTGTCTGTGCACTTTGAAATATGGAAGAGAATGCAAGAACTGAGCCTTCCTTCTGGGGCAGGAGACAGGATGGGCCTGTCAGGATCTAACCCAGCACTTCTGAGGGAGGTGAGGGGAAGGAGGCTGGATGCTCCAAATGCAGTGTTTGATGGCCACATGTGGGAATGTGCATGGACACCCCTGCTGCTCAGCAGGTCTGTGTTCTCCCATCCTCTGCTCCCCGTGCCTCCCCTCAGCTGGTCTCTGTCCTTGCTGAGCTGGGAGGTGATGATCCCTGTTTGATGATTCCTGTTTGATTCCTGTTTGAGTCCTTTTTGGTGATTCCTGTTTGATGATTCCTGTTTGATGATTCCTGTTTGGTTCCTGATTGATGATTCCTGTTTGATTCCTGTTTGGTGATTCCTGTTTGATGATTCCTATTTGGTGATTCCTGTTTGGTTCCTGTTTGCTGATTCCTGTTTGATGATTCCTGATTGATTCCTGTTTGAGTCCTTTTTGGTGATTCCTGTTTGATTCCTGTTTGATGATTCCTGTTTGGTGATTCCTGTTTGATTCCTGTTTGGTGATTCCTGTTTGATTCCTGTTTGGTGATTCCTGTTTGGTTCCTGTTTGATGATTCCTGTTTGATTCCTGTTTGATGAATCCTGTTTGATTCCTGTTTGATGATTCCTGTTTGATTCCTGTTTGGTGATTCCTGTTTGATGATTCCTGTTTGGTGATTCCTGTTTGGTTCCTGTTTGGTGATTCCTGTTTGGTTCCTGTTCAGTGATTTCCTCTCAGCTGCCCCAGGGTTCCTCCTGCTGGCCTGGGTGTCACTGGGCTCTTGGGCAGGACCAGCTCCTTTCAGCATTGGCCTCTGTGCTCACACACAGCAGGGCACATGAGTTTCACTGGCCTCTGCCTGGCTGGTTTTCCTCCCATTACAAGCTCCTAGCAAAGTTGTTTGCCTTTCTAAACAACCCTAGGAAGGTTTTTTTCTTCATTTCTGAAATGCTGAAGGGGATTAGATCATATAATGGAGTATTCAACTGTCAAGTGATTTACAGCAAAGATGCAGTTGAGTTATGAGAGCTGTTAAAATGCCTGTTAAAAGTACTAAATGCTTTTAAAAACTCATATTATTTGGTTGATAGGATGTAAAGGTCTGATGGAGCTATTACTTTGCTCTGTATAAACACAGATTTGGGCAGGTGTTATTTATGTACACTCTCACTGTTGTGGCTTGCAGTGCCCCAGAGCCATTGCCACCAGGTTGTTGTACATCAGCCTGCTCAAGCCAGGCAGCAGCCCCCTTCCTGGTGGACTGTTGGGTCAGAAATCCTTGCTCTGGGGAAATTCAGCTTCATCTTGGCAGTGCTGGGATGATTTGAGGGGTAGCACTGAGGCATGCTTGTGTCTGGTGGTGATGTGTGACGGTGCTTACTGCAGTCTCAGGTTGAGGGAAGAGATGAGGATCTGACTCCATGGTTCAGAAGGCTTGATTTATTATTTTATGATATATATTACATTAAAACTATACTAAAAGAATAGAAGAAAAGATTTCTTCAGAAGGCTGGCTAAGAATAGAATAATAAAGAATCATAACAAAAGTTTCTGTCTTGGACAGAGAGTCCGAGCCAGCTGACTGTGATTGGCCGTTAATTAGAAACAACCACATGAGACAATCACAGATGCACCTGTTGCATTCCACAGCAGCAGATAACCATTGTTTGCATTTTGTTCCTGAGGCCTCTCAGCTTCTCAGGAGAAAAAAATCCTAAAGAAAGGATTTTCCATAAAAGATGTCTGTGACAGGGATGGCTGTCAGTGGTGCCCTGAAGTGATCCCTCTCTTCACTGAGGGCTTCAGTGCCTTGACTCACTGCCTTTCTAGAAGGCTTTGGCAGAAAACCAGCAGGTCTGGTGGCCCAGAAAACATGGATGCATCTTTCCTCAGCACTGATATTTCTCACATCCCAATGTTTCTCATGATGGACGTGGGCAAGCAAGCCTGAATAAACACTTCCAGTGTTTATACTTACTTTAAAAGAAATAGGGTAAATTTGTGGTCTGTGAACTCTGACAGTTAATATTTATTTTTAAAACTCAGTTTTGCACCTGCTTTTAAACATGTTTGCCCAGAAGAAACAGTGGGGAGTCAGTAAATTTACCACAGATTTATGGCTGAGTGTCAGACCTCCTCTCTTCCCCAGACCTTTGTAACCCAGCAGAGTCACTGTGACCTCCTGGTTACCTGCCACTATAACCACTGGACACAGTCCAAGTCTGTTCCTGACAAATAAATATGGCAGTCTTTGCCCAAGTGTGTCTGATGTCCTCTAGTGTACAGCACTCCTGGGTTGCTGTAGCTGTCTGCTCAGGATGCCCTTGTGTCCTACATCTGAATTCAGGGGCTGCTGCATTTGTGAACAGCAGATGTACACCCTGGGATATCTTCCTTGCACTGACAGCCCATGGCTGATCCACAGGGAAAACTTCACACCAGCTTCTCACCCAATGCATGAAAAATTAATTCTTCTGGCTTTCTGGACCATTGTATGCCTAGGAAGGGTTGCAGTGTTGAGCTGTGTAAATTTGTGGTGGTGCACAGTAAATATTATGCTTTAACAGTCACAGGTCTGACATTTCTGTTGAGTTATGTACCATAATGTTCCAACACCATGGGCTGAATTTGATCTTAACTACGTGGGTGCACTTTAGTGCACGCCTGAAGAAAATTGGCCACTAAACTTGCAGGTTCATGTGCACAGTCAGTGATTGAACAATCTGGTGATGCCCCAAAAGGTATGAAATTAATTTTCAGGTACAATAAACAATATTTCAGCCCTGACTGGCTTGACGGAAGCTTCATCTTCCAGCGCTAGGTATTGAAATGGGTTGCAGGATTGCATTTAAGAAGGGATTTGTTCTGCCTGTCTCTTTAGTGCAAAGGAAGCTCATGAAGTTGTGCCCAGGCAATGCTGCTTCACCTGAGCAGCGCCTCTCTGCAGCTGGAGGTTTGGAATTGTCATTACCTATGTTAAAAATTCCTCATGATGTATATCAAGCAGTGATGTTTTTTCTTCCTGTTTCCCTTTGCACAAGCTGGGCATGGCCCAGTCCTAATGAATTTATCATTGACTCTTTTGGAAAAGGGATTTCTGCCCTGTTTCTCCCTCAGCAGCTGAGGGGCTGTGCAGGACCCCTTTTCCTGGAGAGGGGCACTGGCTGGGCAAGGATGCTCACAGGGGTGTGCCACTGCCTGTTTAATTGCAGTGCAAGTGTTGCCAGTGACTGGGGATTTTCTGGGCAAGGAAATATCAGAAGAGGCTGCAGCAGAAAGTTTCTGTTACAGGATGGGATACATGGTCTGTGGTCAGCTGCAAGGAGAGTCCACAGCAGCAAGATGAGCAGACTTGCTGCCAGGAGGTGCTGGACCCTTGGGACAGGATCATTGAGAATGTGCCAGCAGCAGCTGATTTGTGTCTGCTCCTCTGTTAACATATTTGCACGCTTCTCCCCATGTTACCTCAGCTTTGCCTTGGAAGAGCATTTGTGAAGTCTGGAAGCGTGGTAGGAACAAACCCACTTGGATCCCCACCATGGAACAGCCTCTGGTGTTAATTGTTCCCACCTTTGGCTCTGTGGGTGCCATTCAAACCAGGCCCTAGATAAGGAAGTTGGTGTCAGAGCCATCTTCACCTTTCTTGCTTGGATTCAGAGGCTGGGGAAGGATAAGTAATGTATTACACAAATTTAGCTCTTGTTTTTACTCTCCTGTTTATAATTGTCAAAGCTTTGAGCCTTCTGAAATAATAAGGTTAAGTGGCCCTCTCTGACCTTAGGTGAATAGGAAAAAATATAGTTATTGAGGGACTCGGGCCATTACACCTCAGCACTGATGAATCCGAGGCCTTGGAAAAACCTGCTAAATTATCCTGCTTAATGCCAGACACTCCAAGGTGACTTATGGTGCTGCAAAAACATAAACATCCCTAACTGTGACTGCTGCAGGCCAGCAGTGGGTTTGCCACATGCCTGTGCCTGGCTTGGCAGATAGGAGTGGTGGCAGATGAGCTCCTGTGGCATCATCTCGCTGGGGACACTGGGGCTGGCTCCACAGTGGTACCCAGGCCAGTCCTGGGCACGTCCCAGGCTGAGCTGTGCTCTCACCCTTGGTTTCAGAGCCTGTGTTTAGTGTGGAGCCTGGCCAGGCTGCCTTGCTGTGTGGCACGGGGCTGTCACTGCTCCAGGGAACCTCTCCAGCTCTGCCCCAGGGCTCCCTGGCTCTGGGGAACACAGGAATGGAGGGCTCTCTGGAGCTGTGCCCCGGCTCTTGGTGTTTGCTGCTCTTTTTTTATCAACAGTCTGAGAAGGGAAAAGCTTATTTTCTTGTGGGGGTTGCCTTTTAGATGCTGCCTGTCTTGCCCAGCTGAGCAGGAGACATGAAGCACAGCTGTCTGATGTGAAGTTTCATGAAGGCCTTGGTAGCCATAATGTTCTTTTCCTAGAAGAAGAGCAAGCCTGTTGCTAATTTACCAGCAGATCCAGCAAAACATGGAAATGGCACTGAAAAAATCATCCACACCCAAACATCATCTTTGTTTAGATGTGGCCTTAAAAACATAGTAGGTTTGGGCTTGGACAGCCATCTCTCTGACAGGGACTCTGGGGAGTCTCTAGGGACTCAGAGAGATCTCTCTGATATCTCCCCAGATAGGGACTCAGAAGAAGGAATGTCCTTGAATCCAGAGTCTTGGAGAAGAGCAAGCTGTCCCCAGTGCTGGGCACAAACATCTGTGGGTCAGTTTGGCAGCCCCTGGTGCCAGAGCTGATCTGCACTAGGTGAGACCCTGGTTCAGGGTTGCCTTTTCTGTGCACTCCCCTTTATCTAAATTATCTGCAATCACAGAAACTCCTGCTCGCAGACATGTTTGCTGGGACATTTGGAGAAAGGGGGCTCAGAGCTGGGCTGAAATAGACTTGTTGAATGGTGCTGTGTTGTAACCACTCTCCCGTGCTAAAGAAAAGCTTCTTCAGGGAGCACATGGAATAAATCGGCGTGGTTAGTCAGAAACCAGATGGACCTAAATCCAGATTAAATAGCACAGAGTCAGATTGAAAGAAATGTAGAGCAAAAGCATCACTTGAGTTCAGGGCACTCAGCACTGCCCTGAACTGAACAATCATTGTTCCCTGAGAGCCCCAAGAGCCCGGGGAGCTCTGGCACCGCTGCTCTGGTGGAAATGAACTCCTCCTGCACAGCTGAAGAGTCGCTCCCAAAGCCAATCAGCAACACAGGGATCTAATTTCCCCTCTCTGCTGTCGAAATAAAATGCTGCTGCAGATGGAAGGCTCCCTAGAAGCTGCTTCTGGACTGCTTCCACCTTTTTATGAAAGCTCCAGTCAGACGTGGTGCAGTGTGCAGTAACATAACCCATTGAGTGCTGTGATCCTTGGAAAAAATGTAGGGGGGACAGAAGCTGGGAACAAACCCTGAGATTCAGGGTTGGAAATAATGATGGAAGAGCAAAGTATTAATATTTCACAGCACAATCTGCTCTGCATAATGCAAGGGGTTTGGGGAAGGAGCAGATGGAAGGAGCTGAGTATGTGTTTCCCAAGGAGATGGCATTGTGTCTGTTGCTTTGTTAGTTGGAGCTCTAAATACTGAAACAAAAGCACAGAAAAGAAAAAGGCTGAAATTCAAATTTGATGAGTTGCTCTTTCTTTTCAGTTTGGGATTAAGCTGGAGCTGTTGTGGTTCAGTCTGTGCAGGCATTTTGGTTGTGTGTGTCCTGTGTGCACCCCTGTGCACGTGTGTGGGTGCTCTGCAAACTCTGCAGGCTCAGTGCAAGCCCTGGGAGCTCATCTCATCACAGCTCCCTGCACTGAACCTGGCCTGCCATTAGCATTTCTGAGGTAAACACAGCTCTGCAAGATTGCATATTGAATACAATACAATATGGCTCTGGCAGCCACCTGCCCAGGGGCACACTCCATTCTAAACTCTGCAGAAGCTGTGGCTGTGCCCTAAGGGACACACAGGCTGCTGGCCACGTCTCCTGGGGAGCAGTTCCCTCCCTAAGTGCAGACTTGCAGCCCTCAGTCTGCAGGTGAAGGTGCAGCAGAGCCAAGGGGCAGCCCTGCTCCTCCAGCTTCATCATGGCTTGCAGGTTTTGACACTTTCTGACCTGAGCAAAGGTTCAGCTGGACCTTCAAGTCATATTCCCTGTGCCCAGTGAATGCAATGTGGTTGTGCATTAAGTTGTCCCTTCAAATTTTTGATGCTCTGGTTTGGCTATCTAAGAGGAAAGACTGTGTCCTCTTGGGATGAGTGTATCATGGACAGGAGCTGGAGTTACCTCTTAACATGGAGAGGCTGGGAAATGGGTGCAGGGAATGGCCTGAGCCAAGCCAGCTGGTTCAAAGCTTACCCCAAACCAGTAGAATAATTCCTGAAGGATCTCATGGATACTGGGCAGGGTCTGAGCCAGTGTGTGTCACAGTTAGAGCTGTAGCTGCACATTTCAGTGCTGAGTGTGAATTCCTCCCTCTTTAGCAACCAAGTTGTTTGAACTGGAGTCACCATGGTTTTTAGAAGTGGTCTTAAAAATGTTAATTAACCTTCTGCAGTTACAGAGACATTCCAACTGTGGACAACTGTGCAAGGGAAGGACTTCAGGGGTTTTGAAAGACTTATAAGAGCACACAGGGAGATGAATGTTGTGTGGCCATTGGTGCTGCCCTGGAGCCTGGCCTGGTCACTGTGTGTGATAGTTCCCAACTGGATCTTCCATGGATGGCCTTTCTGGTGTCCAGCACAGAGGACTGTGCTCTTCATTTGTGAAATGATACATCAACATACACACTCTGAAGCTCAGCCCTGGGATTGTTCACTGTAAACATTGCATTGTCCCACAATTTACATTAATGAGGATGATTTACATTTATATAGCTCCTTTCATCCCCATGGATCTCTGAGTGCCTCACAGACTAAAACACCCAGGGGAATGTGAGCTGGTTGTGGTGTGAGCCACAGGCAGGACAAGTGAACCTCAGCTTTGCTTTGTCATGAGCAAGAGGTGCTTTGGGAAAACTGGTCAAATATTTCATCCTGTGCAGACCTGGCTGGACCTGAACTGAGATCCAGTCTGAAAGACCAGATGTGGAGAACTTGGTGGTCTTGTGCTTTATCTGTTCGTGCAGCAGGAGGTGACCTGGTGTTTTCTGAGTGTCTCACAGAAGGTGGGATGACCAATTAGTGGTCCCTGAGGTGCAGCCCTTGCCCAGTATTTTTCCAGACCCTTACCAGAGGGAGTCAAGGATCCACAGGGATGAGATGAGGATGGGACTTGTCCTTTGGGGCTGTACTCCTGAAGGCAAGCTGGGGTCTGTGGAGTTTGTCTCCCATGTGCTCCTGCACTGTAAGCATCTTTTTTGGGGTTCCTGTTCACACCTCACATTTCTTCTTGCTGTGCTGACCCCCACTGTGAGCCATTGCCAAAAGAGAGTTTTAAATGTTCACTTGCTTTATTTTTAGGTGTATATTTAAAATACTACTGACATTTCCAGGGAACGTTCGTAAATGAGGGGTCTATGAAAGTTATTTTTGTGCATTAATTCATGAGGCAGCTTCAAAAATTCATGAAGTAAATAGAACTTTTCTGCCAGGAGGCAGGGGGTGCCTTTGCTGCCCTCCAGAGCGGAGCAGACATTGCAGTGTAGCGCAGGAACTCTTCAGCAGAGCCTCCTGATCTCAGTGTGCTGATTAAGGCACTGGGACAGGCTGCAGGGGTGCTTTAGAAGTCTTTAAGATGTCCTTGTTTCACCAGCCTTAACACTGATCTTATTTCAGCAGGGATTAAGTGAGATGCAAAAATATACCTGGCTGGCAGAGGCAGCCACTGTCCCTGTGCTGGCCTGGAGGTCCAGGGCCTCTCCTGGAGGTCCAAGTGCTGTCCTGCAGGTCCAGGAGCTGTCCTGGAGTCCAGGGGCTGTTCTGGAGGTTCAGGGGGTGTCCTGAAGGTCCAGGGTTGTCCTGGAGGTCCAAGGGCTGTCCTGAAGGTCCAGGGGCTCTCCTGCAGGTCCAGGGGTCTCCTGGAGGTCCAGGGGCTGTCCTGAAGGTCCAGGGGTCTCCTGGAGGTCCAGGGGCTGTCCTGAAGGTCCAGGGGGTGTCCTGGAGGTCCAAGGGCTCTCCTAGAGGTCCAGGGGTCTCCTGGAGGTCCAAGGGCTCTCCTAGAGGTCCAGGGGTCTCCTGGAGGTCCAAGGGCTCTCCTAGAGGTCCAGGGGTCTCCTGGAGGTCCAAGGGCTGTTCTGGAGGTCCAGGGGTTTTCCTGCAGGTCCAGGGGCTCTCCTGGAGTCCAGGGGGTGTCCTGGAGGTCCAGGGGCTCTCCTGGCCCCCAGAGGGGCCCTGGCCCAGCTGCTGTCCTGTTCCCAGGCCCATCCCTCCTGCTGCTGTGGCTGTCCATGTGGAGTGTCTCTGCTGGCATCAGCACAGCTCCGGGCTCATGCTGGGGTGACCGAGGGGTGAATTCAGCTCTGTTGGGGGATTATTTCTATCAGGATAAAAGCAGCAGTGATTTAAATGGAGCAGATTGTGCTGGGGAGGCCAGCCTGCACTGGTGACTGCTCTGGTGGGGCTAGAGATGGCGTTGGTTTAAGGAGTCACTCTGCAGTCACTGAAATCATATCACTATAAAACTAATGCAAAAAAAGAGGAGAATTGGGTCTCACGTCTCCAAGATGGGTTAAACTAAACCAGAACAAGCTGGTTTTTCTCTGCAATGAGCAATATTCACATGTGGAATTATTTATAAACAAATCTTCAGAATAAATTCATATGTAGGGAATCTTCTTTCCTTCATATCTTGTAGTAGGATCTTCCTCTAAATATGAAGCTGCATGTTTGGATGTATGAAGTAGGGAATAGCAAAGTGCTTCAGAATAGAGGAAGGACCAGATGAGGCTCTTTTTGATCTGTGAGGAAGGAGTGATGTCCATTTGTGCTGGCTCTTGCCCCAGCTTTCTGCTTCCCTTTGGATGCCAAACCTGCAGCGAGCGTGCTGCTGCTCCTGGGTGTGGGATGCATTTCAGGCTGGACAAATGCTCATTGTGGTTTGCACAAAGGTTGCTTTTTTATGCACAACTCAAGTCTTGAAAAGAGAAGGAAAAAATGCTCTCCAGACTCTCTTGGGATTATTTTTTTTTCCAGGTAGCTTCTGACCTTGAATGATATTCAGTGTTTTTCCATTAACACCAGTGGGGCTCAGGCTTGTGTAAGATTTAGGGGTACTCCCTCCTCCTCCTCCTCACACTAAATGCTTTTTTTATTACCCATTAATGAGTAATCAGGAATTTCTAAAAGGATGTATGGTTCAGTTCTTTCACAGACAGTGGGATCTGTGCAGCTCTGCAGTTTGTAGACAGCTATAAATGGTAATGAAGAGCACATTAAAACCCTGCCTCCATAGCAGGGCTCTAATTGCTGTTGATTTGCTGCTGGATTTGGTGGATTTGGCTGGGCCAGAGCTCTCAGATGTGCCTGGTGAGGAGCACCCAGCCCCACCTGGGTGTGTTTGTGTGGATGCTCTGTTGATAAACTCCCCATGGGCAACGCTCCCTTCCCTCCACACTTACAAAGTCACACAGTCCAGGCTGCTCAAAGGGGCACAGTTATCCCCCTCAGAAATGTCAGATTTCTGTCAGACCTCACAGTCAGCCTGTCAGAGAGCTGAGAGTGACTTCCAAACCTCCTAAGTCTGCCTTTATTCCTGGACTATCTGCTGGATCCCTGTAAACCTGACCTTTCCACTGCCTGACATCCTTCTGCTCTGTGTGTGTGTGACCCAGGAGATGGAGAGCCCTGATGTCTCCAGGTGGCACACCTGGGCTTCCAGGGGCTTTAGGGGGCTCTTAGTGCCCAGGGCTGCCCGGATGAGATTTGGGATGCCATCAGGTGCAATATAAGGCTCAGAAGCTGTGCTCCCTGAAATGCTTTTGAGCATCAGAGAGGAGTCAGGAGCACCTGCACTGTGCAGGAAGGTCAGGTGGGGTCTCACCTACAAAATGGATGTGTTTGGTTTAGAGGCTGTGCTTGAGAAGTGTGGGGATTTGCTTCCCTGCAGTGTTCCCTGGGTTTGTTAAACCTCTGCAGCTGGAGGAGCAGAAGAGCCATTGAATTATTTGGTCCATTGAACTGATGTGCTGTGAAGACTCACTTGTACTTTTAACACTCTGCAAGTTCACCAAAGGTGCACAGCCCAGTGCAGTGTTCAGGAGGGAATGTTGCATATCCTTGGTTCCACAAGGGGAATATTGCATGTCCTTGGTTCCACAAGGGGAATATTGCATATCCTTGGTTCCACAAGGGGAATATTGCATGTCTTTGGTTCCACAAGGGGAATATTGCATGTCCTTGGTTCCACCAGGGGAATATTGCATATCCTTGGTTCCACAAGGGGAATATTGCATATCCTTGGTTCCACAAGGGGAATATTGCATGTCTTTGGTTCCATAAGGGGAATATTGCATATCTTTGGTTCCACAAGGGGAATATTGCATGTCTTTGGTTCCACAGCACCATGGGGGAAACAGAAGAAAGGAGAGATCTGCAATACTTGTTAAATATCAACAAAGGAACTTCATTATTTCTTGGAGGAACCTTGTGATAGTCTCTGGACTGAGGTTGCTCCTGTTTTCCCATACCATCACCCATATATTGAACCATATGTCCTGGCAGCTGCTTGATGAGAATCCACCACACTCCTGTGCAATAAGGCATTTTCTGCAGTGATTTAATGTTTAGATGATTACAGAATGCAGTGGATTACTTGATTACTTTGTGTGTGTTTCTACAGGAAATATGCTGGAGTATTTTATATCCGTTTTTTCTGTTATGGGGGACTTTTTTGTTTTGTTTCCTTAAAAGGGGATGGAGTGCTACCTATAAGAGATTGAGAAGTGTAGCCAATAGTTTTATTATCCTCCCAGTGCTGGCCTCTTCTGTCTTTACAAATGCTCTGAAGCCACAACTCTGCATAAGAAAAATGGATTTGTCACTGAATTTTCATGCTTCATCCTCACAGAAATGTAACTGTTGTCCTGGGCTTTAGCAGTGTGCCTTCAAGCTTGGATTTAATGCTGATCATTATACTTTTAGAGCAGGTTACATAGAAAAATAGAGGCACGGAGCACATCCAAAAGCAAGCAGCCTTGCTTTCACTCCCATTTTATTCTGGTGAGGATGCTGAATATTTATTAAGAAAATCCCACAATCCCACTTTTAAAGAGAGGAAAAAAAAAATAAAATAAAAGACCTCTGCATTTTAGAAAGGAACAGCTGTAAAGTGCAGCTGTTGAGCTTAATTGTATCTCTGAGAGCCCAGTGCTGGGGAAGGAGGAGCTGAGCACGTCCAGGGAGCTGTGGCTGTGCTGGGATGGGGTGGGCTGGGGATCAGCAGGGCAAGGAGCATCCAGCTCTTCTGGGAGCCCAGAGTGTGGCTGTGCTGGGTTGGGGTGGTACTCAGCAGGGAAAGGTGTCACCCTGGTTTTTTAAGATTTCCTAAGCCTTCTGACGTTGACATTCTTGTAGTGAACTTTCTCACACACTTTCTGTAAATAACTGATTGTTTTGCATTCCTTTATGGAGGAGGAGAAAGTTGATGGGCTGTTGGTTTGACCAGTGTCATTGGAGAGGTGGCACTGTCACCCTCCAATCCGGTGTCACTTTTGGAAATCTATAAATGTTAGAGTCAGAAAATAAACTTCCCTTTTTCTTCTTCACCTTGAGAACAGCGGTGTGCGCTTGTGTTCTTTCGTGTCCTGTAGTGACAGAAAGGAGCATCCAGCTCTTCTGGGAGCCCAGGGTGTGGCTCTGGTACCTGATCCCACTGGGGAACAGGAATGGTTCAGCTGGATCTTGTGTGATTGCACAGATTCTCCTCTGCCACGTGAGAAACCTGCTCTGTTTGTTCTCACCCTGCTGTGTTTGGGGGCTCTGGAGAGGGGCAGTGAAGATGGGGGTGGTTGTGCACCTCTCAGTGCCTGCTGCTGCTGCTGTGGTGGGAGTCTCCAGATGGCTCCTTTGACAGTTTTCCCAAGATATTTTTATTTCTGTGTGTTTTCTTGAAAGGAGGCTGTGCTCATTTTTGGGATGTATTTTGTGTTTCAGGTGTTGGTCGTAGCACAAGAGTTAATTTGTTGTTTTGATCCAAGCAGATTTGACCCTGAAATCAAAGCACTGCTGCTCTCAGCTGATGTTTCTGAAAGAGAATTTCTCAGAAACTCCTTTTGAACACCTTTGTTTGGGGATTGGCCTTATCATGTCAAAGGGATAGTTGCCTTGAAAAAAAACCTTCTATTTGACACCTGAGTGATGATGATTTCCCGTTTGTTGAGATTCCAATTTAAATCTTCACAATACCCAGGGTTTGGTAGCAAGCCGACCTAGCATCCCATCTGCTGCACTGAGTGTGCTTGGTTTTCAATGCAAGACCAAAACATTCCCTTGCTTCTGCCCTCCTTGCACACTCAGTACCGCCTCACAGCATGGAATTTCCAGGGGGAAGAGCAGAGGGGCTGAGGGTGTCCTGCTCTCGAGGGCTCCAGTGCAGGAATTCAGCCCAGCACAGCAGAGCCAGCTCAAGGCTGCTGAGATTTGGGCCCATTTTCTTTTCATCTTAGCCAAAGTGAGCACAAAATCAAGTGGAACAGCAAGTAAATGCAATATATTTATTGCATTTTGGTCTGTTCAGTCTTTCCTAAATTCCAGGTACAACGTCCTTTCTTTTTGCTTTGCCTTTCTCCTGGTGGCTGTGTGGTTTAGAAATTGGTGTTTCTGGCACATTTTCAAGCCATCTTTCAAAATAAACACCTTTCCCAGAGGTGAGGGCAACCTGAGGCCCTGACTGCATGAAGTGTCATTAACCAAACAGCACCAGAGACAGAGGTGATTAATACACACCCGTGGAGCTTTGTAGTGAAGCTTAATGGTTTGATCTTGGAGCAAACAGTGTAAAGCCTTTGGAGATTCAGCTGGAGCCCAGCTCAAGCCTGCGTACATTTAGCTGTGGATTTCTGGGGTTATTTTCAACACCCAAATGAGGCACTGGTGTCCTTGCTAGGGGAAAACAAACTGTGCTGCACAGTATTTGCTGTGGGAATTGTGATACCAGTGGTTACAAACCATTCTGCTTGTTCATACAGCAACTGGAGCATGGCCAGGATGGGGTCCCTTTGCTGAGGGGTCACTGACCATCCCCAGCTGACCAGGAGCCCTGGGCAGGGCTTGGTGTTAGAGCCCAGGGTGGTGTGTGGTGAGAAGTGCCCCTGCCAGGCCATCCCAGCTGTGTCTGTGCTCCCTCTGTGATCCTGGATCACACTCAGAGCTCCCTGGGAACAGATGGGCTCATATGCCTTGGGAATGCCCTTGTGTGGGCTGGGTGTTCTGGGTCTCCTCCTTGGAGGAGGTGCAGAGCAGACATCCCCATCCACATCCTCATCCCCATCCCTATCCCCATTCGCATCCCCATCCCATCCCATCCCATCCCATCCCATCCCATCCCATCCCATCCCATCCCATCCCCATCCCATCCCTATCCCCATTCGCATCCCCATCCCATCCCATCCCATCCCATCCCATCCCATCCCATCCCATCCCCATCCCATCCCTATCCCCATTCGCATCCCCATCCCATCCCCATCCCCATCCCATCCCCATCCCATCCCCATCTTCATCCCCATCCCCATCCCATCCCCATCCCCATCCCCATCCCATCCCATCCCATCCCATCCCATCCCATCCCATCCCATCCCATCCCCATCCCCATCCCATCCCATCCCCATCCCCATCCCCATCCCATCCTCATCCCCATCCCATCCCATCCCATCCCATCCCATCCCATCCCATCCCATCCCATCCCATCCCATCCCATCCCATCCCATCCCATCCCATCCCCATCCCCATCCCATCCCATCCCCATCCCCATCCCATCCCATCCCATCCCATCCCATCCCATCCCATCCCATCCCCATCCCCATCCCATCCCCATCCCATCCCATCCCCGTGCTCTGGATCCAGCAGGGAGCCCTTGCTGCTGTGCTTTAGGAGCTGAGCTCTGGAGCAGTGGGAAGCACTGTTACAGAATTACAAAGGCATTTTGCTCCGAGCAGCGTTTATGTTGCCAAAAATGAGGAGAGGATCTAGGGAAGCTGAAGGCCTTCACGTAAAAAAAAAACCAAACCCAAAGGGTTGAAGACTTGACTCGGTGCGGCAGGTGACACTTAAAATAGAAAACACTTATCTGTGTTTCCTTTTGAAATATGTCCTGTATCCTTGGGAGGCTTCTTAGCAGCCTTTGGATCAGTGCCCTGCCTATTCAAAGCCCTTCTCCTTGCAGCAGAGGGCTGTAATTTGCAGCTTGTTTCGGGCGCTTTTTACTCGGTGCTTTGCAGGACTGTGCTTGGCTGTGCTCTCCTGGAACACAGACAAAAGGAGAGGACCCAAAAGGACCCCACCACCCTCCACAGGGGATGGTGGGAGAGGGCAGGCTCCTGGCAGGAGTGGGGCGTGTGGGGCATGTCCTGGACCCTCCATCCCCTTCATCCCTGGTGTCAGAACACTCCTGCTCCTGCTGCACATCCCACGTGTGCCGGGGCACCAGCAGTGCCCTGGGGAGAGGTGCTGTAATTAACCACCCCATTAGGAGGGAGCCCTTCCCATCAGCTCCTCTCTGCCAGCACATTCTCCTCTGCTGTCTCTTTTTCGAGTAGAAAGCTCTTCCTACAAGTGGTACTTGTGTAACTTGGCAAGGATGTTTTGATGGGCTGGCTGCATTGTTCATTGAATTACTGTCTGGCTGGAAAGCCAAGGGCTGCAATTTTCTGTGCATTATTATTCTTGGGATTCAGCCTCTTAGAAATGCAAAGTGGGACAGTTTGCTGCTGGAAACATTTCCCAACAGTTCTGGGCCTGGCAAGAGATGGAGGGATCTCTTGGGCTTAGGTAACCTTCAGGTTTTCACATGCTTTGACATGCATTTTGAGTGAGTCCTTTTATTTATTTCAATAGTTCTGTCAAACATTCCTCCTCCCTTGTATTAACTATGGCTTCACTGCCCTAAAATAACCCAGCAGGGTTAGGAATATTTGCCACAGGAATCTTGCAAATGGCTTGCACATAATTATGTTTTTATTCCAAGGCAAAGGAGATATAACTCTTCAAAATGGATAAAAATCTTGAAATGAACATCTGGACATACAAATTAAATTGCTCTTAGTGTAAGGACAGTACAGTACTTTATTCTCCCTGGCAGGCTTCAGCACACTTGCAGACTCGACACTAATCCACAGGATCAGAGTCATCTTGTAAACTTAATGTCTCTAAATGTTTTCACATATTTTTATTGCAAATCTATCCTTTCAGGACATTAGAGATCAGCCTGAGCCCTGGTAAGGCACACGTAGCCTCTCTGCATTGACTGAAAGCTTTATATACTCAGATTGAGATAGCCTTGGGTCTCAAGAGCAAATCATTCTTCTGACAACAAACCCTCCCCTGCCCTGCACAAGCTGTCACCCTCACCATCAATGAAATTATAGATTAGGTTATTGATTATTTTTCTTTTTTTTTCCCTTCCACTTACTTTCAGACTCTCATGAAAATTCAAGACATTTCATATCTTTCTATTGACAAAAGCAACAACTAAATCAGATTATGCAACTCTCTTAATTCCCAGAAGTAATTTCCAAATTGTTCTTAGGTCCTTTGCCTGTCTGGTGCTTGAATTTGGATAGAGCAAGCTGAGATACTTGCAGCTTGTCATGGTTTAAATCTTAATTAGTTCATGGGAATGCATCCTTTTGAAATGCAATACTTGGACTTTCTCTAGGCTACTCTTTTTTTTTTTTCTGAAAGGAATTAAAATATCCAGTATCATAATTAAGCATTTCTACTCATTTATGTTAGAAGCTTTTGAAGAATATTTAAAGAAAGCAAAGTCAATGGACTAACTGCTGATAGAACAGGGGAGTAGGAGGTGGGAGTTGGTTTCTGGTTTTGGGGTCAGGTCCCCTCGTGTGCCATGGCTGGTGGCAGCAGTGCCATCAGTAAGGCCATGCCACTGACATTGATGTTGCATGTATTTGGGAGATTTGATGCAATTCTGCTGCTTCTAGACAGGCTGGGGGAGCTTGAACTGGCTGAACAAATAATTCTTGATATAGATGCAGAAAGCTGATCATTTTGGGCACTTTTTATTTAAACAGAAAAAGACCAGGGCACCAGTAAATACAGAACTTATCACTCGACCGAGGCAGTAACGTCAGCACTTCAGTCAGGTTTCCAGGGGGAGATTTATGACTCCTGAGATGATGCTTGTATAAAACTTGTTTGGCTGTGATTTTCAAAGGCTGCAGCAGGGAGGAACTGCTGGGGTGGCTGATTGTGTGTGCAGAATGCTGAGGAGCTGGGTGGGAGGTGAGGCTGGAGAGAGGAGAGGCCACAGGAACAGCAGGGGATGGAGGGAAGAAACCCAGGGTGGTGATTGCCCCACGCCCAGATGTGACAGAGGTGCACAGGGTCTGTCAGAGTCGTGGTTATGCCTTGCCCATGTTAAACACTCCCATAAATGCAAAGAGTAAACCCCATAAATCCTGATGGTAGGTTTGATAGTTATGTTTAATATGAATGGACACTTAAACATACAAAAAAATATTTGTTTTCCCATGATCTGCTTTTCTCTGTGGGTGCTGTTGGGCCTCCAGCAGGATAAATGACCAGGATGGAGCCAGCCTTCTGTAAAAGGTGTGAGGGGGTGCTTAGATGAGCACAGAGACAGCTCCAGCCACCAAAGAACTGTCCCTTGCCCTCTGTTGTTGTGCAGTGCATTCTTAGATTAGATTTTGCCCAAGAGCACATGTTGGCTGGTTTCCTCTGTAACCCTGGAGGTGCTGGTCTGGATTGCCATGTCCTCTGTCATATTTCAGTCACTCAGGCACTGGGAAGTGCACATATACACTGTCAGAAGCAGAGGTGTCTTCTTTAATACACTGTCTCCTGGATCTGCCCTCATTTTCAGCGCTTGAGTGGAAACACGGCTGTTTTAAATAAAAATTTGGTTTAATGTGCTTTTAAATTGGAGGCAACTGCACTAGTTATGCAATTAACTGCAAATATTGAGTTCGAGAAAGGGCAATGCAAGTACTTCCAAAATAATCAGAAGTGTTTTTAAATGGATGGCTAATGGAGAACAGACACTGCAGTGTGAACTGCCTGTGTTCCCTAACAAAGCATTCTTTACCCAGGCTCTGCATAAGCTCCTTTTCAGCATGTACATTAGAGCAGGAGTCTGGCAGGCTGTCTCGTCATGTGTCTTGTCCTGTAGAGCCACTTATTGGATTTCATCTGCTTACCCTTGTGTGATCATCAGGGCAGTGCTTAAAAGCAGCTCTTGTATGAAAACAAACGCAGCAGATTATGCAGCCTTAGTCTCTTCATGGAAGAGAGGAGGGGAGAGATGGGGAAGGGAGGAAGCCTCCATTCCTGACCTTTAACTCAGCAGTAAACATAAATCTCCTCTAATGCTCTGCATTAGACCTTTGGAAGAAGGGGCAGCCAACTCAGGCAGACTACAAGGATGTAGTGAGGTTATGCAGGGAGAAAATCAGAAGGGCCAAAGCCCAACTAGATCCTGCTACTGCCATAAAAGACAATAAGAAATGCTTCTGTAAAAACACTGGCAGCAAAAGGAGGGCCGAGGAGACTCTCCGTCCTTTATCTGATGCAGGAGGAAACACAGTGACAAAGGATGAGAAAAAGGCTGAGGTACTTAATGCCTTCTTTGCCTCAGTCTTTAATAGTTGTTGTCCTCAGAGGACCCAGCCCCTGAGCTGGAGACAGAGAGCAGAATAAATAATCCCATAATCCACAGGGAGCTAGCACAGTGAGCATTCCAGTGCTACATGGGCCACCTTCAAGGCGTGCTGGAACGCCCTGCCAAGCCCTAACTCCACAAATGAACCAATATCCCTTTGCTAATTGTCGTGGATATTGGTCAGCCTTGGAAGGCACATCCCAACTGTCTGAGTAATTACACCAAAAACTTGAATTTCTGTATGCAAAATAATGGGGACTAACATTTGTGGTATTTTTGGGGTCCCCAGGATGAAGGAGGAATTGATGAATCTGACTCCATGTTCTTAGAAGGCTCATTTATTATTTTATGTACTTATATTAAAGAATGCTATACTAAATTATACTAAAGAATAGGGAAAGGATACAGACAGAAGGGTACAAAGAATGATAATGAAAACTTGTGACCTCTTCCAGAGTCCCAACACAGCTGATGGTGATTGGTCATTAAGTCAAAACAATTCACATGAAACCAATCAAACATTGTTGATAAATTTGTTGATTGTTGGATAAACAATCTCCAACCACATTCCAAAGCAGCAAAACACAGGAGAAGCAATCAGATAATTATTGTTTTCATTTTTCTCTGAGGCTTCTCACCTTCCCAGGAGAAGAATCTTGGACAAAGGGATTTTTCAGAAAATATGACAGTGACAAACATTGTACTTTGGAGGATCACCTTCTCACCAGTCATTTGCTGTAAACATAAGGCAAAAATCCATTGTTAAAGAACCAAGGATTTCTAATTTTGGGGGTTCAGATGCTGCTTTGGGAAATTCTTTGGCCCAAATGTTCCAGTCCAATACAGGATTGCTGCCATTGTCAGTTTCACCAGATTTACTATTAAATTGCTTTTTGATCAAGGGCAAATCCTTTAGTGGCACACCGAGCTGACAGGTTGAGAAAGGCTTTTCTGGTTCCAAGTCAGACAAACATATGGGATCTGAGCCTGCTGCCTTGGCTAAGGTCACCCAAACATTTGGTTTTGATTGTTCCTCAGGATTCCACAGGTTGTTGCACAGGATCAGTGACCTGCTGCACCCCAGAGACACAAATAACCCGTGGGGCTGGATGGGATCCACCCAGTGGGATGAGGCAGCAGGTGGAAGTGCCCCTGAGCCACTTCCCATCATTTACCAACAGCCCTGGCTAACAGGGAGGCCCCAGGGAGTAGGAGCAATGGGGGTAGGACGGTGGGGATGGATGGAGAGCAGAGATCTCTGCAGCCCGGTCAGGAACTTGGGGTTCATTGCAAAGGGCCTGGGTGCAGGGCCCTGCTGGGAGCTGCCAGCCACAGCTCAGAGCAGGCTGAGAGAAGAGAGGGGCAGAGAGGATGAGAGAGAGAGAGAGAGGATGAGAGGGTAAGAGAGTAAAAGGGTAAGAGTGTAAGAGAGTGAGGTTCCCATTGCAATACCATAAATCTTCTTCTGTGCTGAATATTCTAATTCTTCCTAACCAATCTAGTACAAGATACAAATCCTACAGCATTTACATACAGCCTATAAGAATCACTACATCACCACACTGTGTTACATTTTAAACCCTAAAAACTCCTCTTTGGGCCCCTTCTGCCAAGCTGTAGGGTCTGCTCTGACCCTTGGACCTGTCTGCAGGCAGAGGGTGTTGTTCCATCAAAAGGGGGTCACCTTCAGCTGGCCATGCCATTGTTTTCCAGTTGTTCAGTAACTGAGGTATCTCAAAGCTTGCTTTCATTTCAATCTCACTTATAGTTTCTATATTCTCAAAATCTTTTGCCAGGCAATCATATTATAAGGCTTTCCTGTTTCATCTTCCCCAACAAGCAGGGGTTTAGGCAGGCCCTGCACACCTAACCTGTCTTTTATGACAAGCTGACCCACTTGGTGGCTGAGGGAAGGGGGGGAGTGTCCCCTTCTCCTGTGAGCCGCGGCTGGGGCAGCTGCACTGAGTGCTGGGTAAAACACGGGCAGACGGCTCCGTGGGGTGGGCAGTGAAGGCACACCCAGCCAGAGCTGCTCACAAGTGTGTTCCCTGGGCTCAGTGCTGGAGCCAGCCCAGTTCAGTGCCCTTAGCAGTGGTCTGGATGAGGGGATTGAAGCCGCCTTCAATCAGTCTGCAGGGACACCAGGGTGGGTGGAGAGTTGATCTGCTGGAGGGCAGGATGTTCTGCAGAGGGATCTGGATCCATGGACTGAAAATAAGTCATGGAAAGGTTACCCTCTTAAAACAAGCATGTTTGCTGCTGAAGTTGTGTCCAAAATTAAAAACAAAGAACTAAAAATACTACCACCAGTTTGCTTTATATTATGTAGCTGCCCACCCAGAACATCACCTCCCAGAAGTGGCTCTTTCTCACCTTGTAGGTGATGTTAAGTCGTTCATTCCCTTTCTTTTTTGCAGGGTCAGTTGTGTTTCAGCTTGGGGAAGCTGTTACATTTCCCTGCTCTCCAAGCATGATGTGCAATTGTGATTCCATGCACAGCCCTTCCCCTGGGATGGGCTGCTCTGAAGGTTGCTGTCTTTGGCTCAACGTTAGAGTGGAGATGTTTTGAACAAGACCAGGCTCTCTGTGGAGTTCAGGCTATCTTGTTCAGACTCAGAGATCTTATAGAGCTCAGGGAACTGGAACATCATTTTAGCTGAAATGACATCATCTGTTCTGTTTTGTTTTGATTTTTCTCCCCTTTTCTAGTTTTATGCTCAATTGGTGTTAAAATCTTTAGATGGGAGTAGAGGACCTCAACGCTTGTGGAAAGAGCAGCAGGATCTGGTGGATCTGCTGGCCCTGCTGTCTCCTCTGCACTTTGTCTTGAGAGCTCAGGTGACTTTTTTAAGGCTGTGCAGTGAGCAAGGAACCAGGAATGAATGTGGCTGTCACTTGTGGTCCCACTGCACCTCCTGCACTGCTGTGTGCTGTTCTCACCTGAGCAGCAGCCACACCTGGGCTCTATGGCTGGTGGCTGAAAGGGTCTCTGGTCTGTCCTTCTGCTGCACTGAAATCTGTGTGCGCTGGCACAGGGGATGAAGGTTTCTCCAGGCTGAGTCAGCTTTGAAGCAGGAGATTGTGTCAGTGTATGGGATGTGGCTCAGCTGGGATGGTTTGGGTGCATCAGGAGTTGTCATCCCGTGCTGGGGTCTGTACTGGTGGGGCTGATCCCAAGCCACAGAAAGATCTGCTCCTTCATAGCAGGGCTGGGGTTATTGGAGAGAAAAATCACCCCCTTCTCTAGGGAAGTGGTGCTGGTTGGATGGAAACCAGTTAAAGGAAACTGCCACATAAACTGTGATTGTGAAGTGAAAGAGCTGGAGGAGCTGGGGAAGAGTTTGAGCTGGAGCTGCAGGAAGCCAATAAAGCAACTTTGGCATGCTCACAGGGCAAGTCAAGGAGAAATACATCAGTGTTCAACAGGTACCTGAATGGTCGTGGGCACAGGGGGTGGCTGGGCAGGAAAGGCTGCAGAGGGATGGTGGGAAGCCCACAAAAAATGGAGCAAATCCCAAGGGTGCACCAGGACTATTCATCCTGCATGTGCCCTCCTTGAGCAGAATTCCTGAGGGGAAAGCACAGCGTAAATTAAAAAGAGAAGTGATGATTGCAGAGAAAAAAGCAGGTGATGGATTGAGAAGTTGCTGTACAAGAGGGAGGAGCTAGGGAGATGGGATATGGATATGAAATGTAAATGAAGCTTGGAGGTGATTAAGTGGACTTTTCTACAATCATTTCTTATGCTGGATGTGGGAGGCTGGGCTGACAAAGGAGGAGGAGGAAAAACACAGCTCAGAAATCAGCAGCATTTCCCTGCTGATCATGTAGGCAGAAAACAGGGGCAGCCTCTCTCTTGGGGGGGCTGAACTGAATCAAACCCTCCAAATGCAAACCTTGGCCATGGGACTCTGGTGTCATGCAAAGGGAATCTGCCTTTCCCAGCAGCCCCCTGCTGAGGAATTAGTAATTCCTTATGACATCTCATGGCAAAATGATTTTGTGAGACGCGGCGTGGAGGTGTGGAAAGAGGAAATGAGCGAGATGTTTTTAATTCCAGATAATTTGTTTGGTGTGTAGCTGTGAATTAGACACATAGGGAGTCAAAGTTAATGGATGAAGAGTGTATTAAAAGAGACAGAGTAATGTTACCAAGAGAAGAACAGAATTATTCTCACCAGGCAATGCACTTTGCAGAAGAGAGGACTGTCATCTGGTTTTATTACAAAATAGAGATTAGCAGGTTAACCTCTTTTTCTTTTTTTGTTTTAAATTTTCCTCCCCTAAACCTTACCCATTTGTGATGTTTTTTCACAACAAACACATTTTCCCCTTAAAACTGCAGTTTTGAAAAGAATACAAATCCAAATGGTAACGTAATTAAGATTTCCTGCAGGGGAATGCGTGTTGGCTTTGCATTTCCTGCATGTTTGGGAGCAGAAGAGCAGATCTGGTCGCAGGACGAGCACTTGGATGACATTAATCTCACCTTTATAGACTGCTACAAATTGTCCTGTGGCAAGCAGGCACTGAGGAATTTGCTCAGCATATCAAACAGAAGATCTTTTTCAGCTTGGGGCAAGGAGGTAGGTTATGGATATCTCCAGAGTGCTGCTGCAGCCACGTCACTCCTTGCAGATGGGAAAATCCTGAATCCCCAAGAACTTTCCCTCTGAATGACAAGGTCTAAATCCTGGTGCTTGCAGGCTCTGGATAGTTCTACTCCTCTGGGGCATAATTCAGATCCCAAAGAAAACTCTTATTAATCTGTTCTGCATGTGAAGGAGATGCCAAAGAATACATGACAGCTTCAGATCCTGCTGTATCCATAAGTGATTTCCATGGGGTGTCCAGTGTGCTTGGAGAACTCCAAGAAAAACCTGGTGGAGACCTGGAGCAGTGTTAGTCTTCCTTTTGTTTTTTATTATTTCAAGGAAATGCTTGTTTCAGAGAGAAAAGGCTTTAATCATTTGGCTTGTGAGGGAGTTGTCTCTTTAATCTCTTACACTTTGGTTTTGGCTTCCTTCAAAAAATCTTTGCAGCACTGGTGTCATTGGTGCCTGTTTGCTCAGATCAGGCCTTCCAGAGGGGAATGAAAGCAGTGTTTCCTCATTTAGAAAAAAGAAAAGAAAAAAGAAGTAAAAAAGGACAGAAAAGATTATTGCAGCGCCAGGTTTTTAAGGTACCAAGCCTGGCTTGCATCCCTGAGATGAAAAGGAAATTGAATATTGTGTTTTCTAAAGGACTTTTTTTATCCCTGCTGGATATAGATCTATCAGCCAAATATTGAAATAGAGGCACCTGGTTTGCTGCATGGCTCCAGCTCACATGGAGCCTTCATCCCCCTGCCTTTGATTTCCACAGGGAACTCAGAGCCACAGGAATGCTGAGTACAAGCAAAGCAGTCCTGATAGCTCTGATTTAGTTTTCCCAAGCTTTGGGAAAACATCAGTGGTCTGATGGAGCACTGGAGGGGGGCCTGGGAAGGTGCTCTGAGCATGGCCATCCCCAAACCCTGAGTGCTGGGAGTTCAGGTGTTACATCAAAACCTTTTTTGCCTTTGGTTGTGGCTGGAGCTCTGTCCTTCCCCCAGCCTGTCACTGCACATGACAATAATCTGTGTCCATGCTGGAGGTGTGAAGTACAAATTAAAATCCAAGTTAGTTTTAAAACTGAAAACCACCTTCTGTTTTCAGCAGAACATTTTATGCATCACTAAATTCTTTTTCCTCCCACTTCTTTTGTTCTCCACTTTGAAAATGCACATGAAACATGTCTGGTAATTAACAAGATGGTACCAGGTTTGGGGGGGAAAACAAGTGTGTTAATTCTTTTAAGGCAGTGTTAAAAAAATATTTGAAATGTTTTCCCAGTGGTGGTTGGGATTTTACCTTGTAAAATTGCATGAAAAGCGAAATCCTGTTCTGTGATGATACTAAACTGTATAATGTAAGGTCACAAGGTTCAAGGAAACACGTTTTCCTAGAGGAGATAGAAGTGTTTATCTAGTCAAGTGAGTCATTTTCCTAGAGAAACAAGTTTTTTAACAACTGTAGAAAATTAATTTTCTGTAGGGAATAGTGAACCTTTAATCTCAGCTTCCCTGCTCAGCATTAGGAAAATCTTCACTGGAGAGTGACTGGTATCTGTGAGCCTCACGATGGTAACATTTCTGATGAACACCAGGTTTCTGAGTGCTTTTCTGAACACTGCCAGCATGGAAAATCCAGCCCTGATTTGGATTTAGCAGTGGGGCAGCATCTTCCTTGAAAGCAGCAAGCTTTCATGTGTTTACAGCTTTGGGTTTTGGCAATGCTTGTTTGTATTACCTGTGAGCGAGGAGCCTTGAAGGGCTTTAGAGAGGCGAGTCATGAATTCAACTTCATTTCTTCCCAAGTCTCTGGGAAGCTGAGGCAGGTAACCTGATTCATTTGTATTTTAAATTAGAAGAGAATTGTACAATTTCTGGGGGTTTTAGACAAATTAGTGTGTTGTTACCATTTTTTTTGTTTGTTTGAAAGCAACAACAAAGAATTCTGAGTAATAGTGTTTTCTTTGAAATGGATTAAAGCTGGTTGATAAGAACCAAGTCTCCCAAGACTGGGATAAGTGATGGCTGTGCTGTGCTTGCAGTTGCCTGATCCAATTTCATACAATCACCAACTGGTTTGGGTTGGAAGGGACAGTAAAGATCCTCTAGTTCCACCCCCTGCCATGGGCAGGGACACCTTCCACTAGACCAGGTTGCACCAAGCCCTCCCAGCCTGGCCTTGGACCCTTTATTGGTCATTGTTTTACTTTGCAAAATCACTGCTGTGCAGCAGGATCCAGCTCTGAGTTGTAAAATGATGGCTCACCAGAGAACCTCAGAACAGGAGCAAATATCTGTATGGTCCCCCCAAAGCCAGCAGGGGTTATTGGAACCTGGCATTATCCCAGAGTTACAGATGAAAGGTGCTGTAGACTCTGTGAAGACAGAGGCGACAAGACAAAAAAACCTGGATTTGAGGAGTCTTGTAGTTCAGTGTGCTGTGAGTTAAATTGGTAAAATGGAAAGTGGGAGGTCCTGCCCTGGGACTGACCCACACAGGGGCTGCTCCTGCCTTGGGCTGAAGAATTCACCCCATCCCTTTGCTGAGCTGTGTTACACAAATCCCATTCACCTTGCTGATTCCATGCAGCCATCCCCAGTGAAAATGGGATTTGATGTTCTCTTAGCAAAATTCATGTATAAAGAAAGGAATTATTAAGCCAGAAATGAAATTCCACTTCCTGTGTGTTTTCCAGGCGTGCCTGGAGCTGTTGTGCTAGTTCATGCTGTTGAGCTGCTGCTCACTGCCTGTGCTGCAGCCTCTCCCTCAGCTGTGGCCAGGTCTCTGTTTGATTTCCCTCCTGCTGGAACAGCTGCCCATGTCTGACAGGTCCTTGCAGCCAACACAAACCAGGGATGATTCATTCACAAAATATTTCTGAGTGAGGAGCTGGGCTGTAGCTCTGCTCTGGTTTTACACTGCTTTAACTGCCCTGGTGGGAAAGAAGTGGCTCCTCAGAATGTGGTGGATAACAGTCACATCTCACCTTGGGGTGAAATTTTTCTCCCATCTTGCCCTGCTTTTGGTTCCAGGTAGGGAACTGTCACTGCAGAGTCAATAAAGCAGCTGAGAGAGACTCCTGGGACTGAGGATTTCTGCCAAGTTGGCCTTGGTATGTCCCAGACCAGTAGGGCTCCTTAACATGATGAGTCCCAAGCACTCAGACCTGCCTTGATTCAGAGGGGCAATACCTTCCCCAGTAGCTATCAAGTTTCCACCTGTGTGGGGGATGTTATAAAATGAAAGATGTTTTCACCAAACTCCTTCTATTCTGACAAACTATTGAAAGAATGTGCTGCATTTTCCAGTACAGATTATCTTCCCTTCCACTTGGTTTCACTTGGAATTATGGCAGATGTGCTGTCCTATTGCCTTAGGGAGGACAGACATTTGACATTGTCCAGAGTGCAGGGAGACCTGGAAATCTGGAGGTTACCTGCTCTGTGTTACTGAAGTTTCATTTAAAGCTGTGTAGAATGAGTTAGATCTGCATGGATGTTGGCTCTGCACATGGGAGAGAGGTGAGGAGAAGTGAGAGAGTTGTTTTTCACCCTCTTAGCTGAACAAGCTCATTTGTACAGTCAGATTTTTGGCAGCCTCTTGTCCCTCCTGGTGCTTCCAGGGCTCTGGTGTGTTTCTACAGTGTCATTCATGTCAATAGGTTCAGTGTAATATTGGCATTTGTTTGCTACCTTCTGCCAGAGAAGGTGATTTTTTTTAAGAATAAATGGCTGTTTTGGAGGCTTCCCTTTAGCAGCTCTTCATCAGGAGGATTGGCCCTGCAGAGGCTGTGAGGTGTGCACTGGGAATGCCATGTTGGTAATATTTAGAGCCATAAAATTCTGGCTATTGGACAAGCTCCTAATTGCTTCAATCTCTCTTGGTCTTACTGGAAGTTGGATAGATCATTCAAAACAAGATGGTTGCATTTGCATTAATCTCTATACTTAGGTCAAAGGTTGGTTTTTTTTTTCACCTCAGAGAAAGATGAAAAAATTAATTTTCCACTTGTAGTTTCAAATGACAGGCATTACTGTGCATATGATTGGTTTTGTCATATCCTCCCCACTTATGTGCTGCTCCAATTGGACTCAGCTCAGCAGGGCAGGCCTGTGGTGCTCTTAAAATACTTTAAAATTTCCACGTAGACTTTGCCCTGGATTGGTGTCATAAGAGATGCCATCAAGCAGAAATAAATAAAAGCAATAGAAATGAAACTTTCATGATTCTTTGATTCTTCACATTGCATTTTTTCCAAAATAAGTGGAAGCAAGGTATTCCTTGCAGGTGTTGGAATGGAAGTTATTGCATTCATTCATCAGCAAGCTGATCTCTGTTGCTGTTCATGGAAGGCAGTATCTCAAAAATACATTCTCAATGTCTGCAAAACTGTGTGCTACTGAAAACTACCAAATGATATTCTCTCTTTCTCCTTTCTGATGAGCAGATCGATAAAGGAGGCATTTCCATAACATGGTATTTACCCTCTCTACAGTTGAAATACAATATTTACAGTTGCAAATATTCTTCACAGCTGGTAGCTGGTTTCTCTATCCTGCTTTTATGATAAGTTTACAGTACATTGCTATCGCAATCCAGCCTGCTTTTTTGACTGCCTCAGAAAAAAAAAAAAAGACAAGGCAGCTGCTTTGAGGTCTTGTGTAGTGTTTATGCACAAGATGTGTGTTTATTTGGGTTAAATTCTGAAGGGAACTTTCCTGGAGATGGCCAGTATCTTAAAACAATTACCATTCAAATAGGGTGGAAAGGAGGAAGGAATACTAATGTCCTGGTGATGGATCTGAAGCCATGAAGGGGTTTAGGCTCAGATGCTTGAAGGTATTTAGAAGTCTAAGCCTAGCTTAGGTGGCCAGGTCATTACATGCAGAAATCTCTAGAGACTCTGGAGGCATGGTGAAGGTCACAGGATAAGACTAGCAGCAAGCCAGTGCTCTGAGCTGAGCCCAAAGCACCTTAGTCAGAAGTGCCTTAATTGTTGTGGTGTTTTTCTCCTTTAGCTTTAGTAACGTGGAGGTGCTGCCTTTATTTTCAGAGCTCAGTGTTTTTCTCAAGGTATATATAGTGAATTTAAGCTTGTGGGGTATGAGCTGGATTTTCTTTGTTACCCATCAGAGATCTCCTAGATGTTAAAGGTCCAGCCCTCTGAAAATCCCCGTTATCACAAACTCTACCTTCAGGAGTTTCTTGATGGTTCAGAGAGATGTGTGGGGCTTCATGTGTAAATGTGGCAGTGGGTTTTTTCTCAGGTAAACAAAAAAAAAAGGAAATCATGAAAGTCTGTGATAATGTTATAAGCTTGTCTTTAACTTATATCTAAGATCTGACTTGTATGAGTGTCTTTAAGATGCTCTTCGGGTCTTATTTTAAAGGAATCATTTTCTTGATAAGTTTACAGTACATTGCTATCGCAATCTAACCTGGTTTTTTGACTGCCTCAGAAGAAAATAAAAAGACAAGGCAGCTGCTTTGAGGTCTTGTGTGTTTATGCATGAGGTGTGTGTTTATTTGGGTTAAATTCTGAAGGGAACGTTCCTGGTGCTGCTGGTGCTTCCATGCTGAGTGTGAGCATTTGGGGAGTGTGAGATGTGCTGGGGGAGCAGCCTCAGTCACACATCCCACTGCTCATCTCACTTAACCTGTCTGTGGATTCCTCCAACCTCGTGCATTCAAGTCATTTAGTGGGAGCCTGAACCAAGTGGAAAATGGGAAATTGTGGGGGAATAAAATTGCTGGAATTCGCAGAAAGATGGCATGAGTTGGGTGTTTGGTGACTCTGGGGGCCTGGGAATCTTTGAATTGCTTCTGCAGTTCTCAGTCAAATATTTTTCTCATTTCTACATATTTTTGTTAGTCCTGGTTAAATCATTTATAGTGCAAGAATTATTGGAAATATATATACACACATGTATATAAAATTTACATTTTCCCAGCCCTGTCAGCTTTACAACCTTATTAGAGTTTTCATGTCATCTTTCTAATTAGTAAATCCTTGTCCTTTTTTTTTTTTTTTTCAATATTCAGCTTGCAAGTAAAAGAGAAAGCTCCCTTGGATTAGATTTACATCATGTCTTTCTCTTTGATGAAAGCACTGATTAGCAGGAGTCGTTTGGTGTCGCTCCCCCCCGTGCTGCTCCCCACACGAGCTGTCAGCTTTCATCAGGAGCAGGAAATGCATGTTTGTAAAGCAGAGCTGTTATTAGCAGAATTCAAACTATGGGAAGGTTGGGTTTTTCTTTTCACTGGCAGATGTGTTAGAGGAGTAGGGAAGTGTGTGGGCAAGTGTGCTTTTTGGTTTTGATCATATTTTCTCCCCTGCTTTTTCAGTTATGGCATTGTTGAATGACTTACCACAAGTTCTCCCACTCTGTGAAAAACAAGTACAGTGTGATAATAGGTTTTTGTTGTTGTTGACTGGTACATCAGGTCCTCTGTTAGCAAACCAGTTAAATGGTGAGTCACTCCAGGGAGTAGGAGTGATTGCAGCATGCAAAAGAAAACAGCGAAGGAAATTTTGGATTAATACAAGCAGAGAAACTATCAATAGAAATGCTGACCGTTAGTGTTCCTTGAAGTAGAACAACCTGGCTTCCAGGAGGAGAAAAGAGATTAATGTTGGTATTAGCAATGAAGTCTTATTTTTTTCTCCAGATATCTGTTTGGCCTGTAGAGAGGAGGTGGGGTCTCTGTCACCCATGCTCATGGATGAAGGGACAAACAGCTGGGAGGAGCTGCTCCACTGGGAGCAGAGCTGGGAACTGTGTCCCTGCTCAGGGTCCATCACCTGGGTGTGGGTCTGAGTCCCCTGGGAAAGGCAGGAGCTTTCCAGAGTGAGATCCAGGGTTCAGGTAACCCATGGCTCTGGGGGTGAGCAGAACCTGCTCCAGGAGCACTCGTGGGACACTCCTGCCCTGCCACCCCTGTGCCAGCCCTTTCCCTGGGAGGAGGAGCAGAGTGCAACCCTCCTGCCAGAGCCTCAGGAACCATCTTCTGCTGGTTTTCACATCAGCCAGCAAGTGTCCATTTCAAAAAAAAGGTAGTTTTGAGTGTATTTATTTGGAGTATTTGTGAAAGTTCAAGGCTTTGATTTAATTGGTTTTACTGGTTCTGTTAGCTAATAGAAAAAAGTGAGGTTATGTAATGAACATGGTCTTTTTAATGGTAATATAAATGTTTGCTAATTACCATATGGAGATGAAGGTCATATTAATTACAAAACGGTTCTTGCAACGCTACCAGGCAACCATCCTTTTAATTTTTTTTTTATGGGAATAATTAGAGATAATATGCATTCAGGACTGACAGCTTTTCTTCATAATGTTTTCCAGCAAAACATGTATGGCTCTATTTGAAACTAATTGACTGCTGTGTGCCCTGCACATCTGTGCTGGGTGGTGGCATCGACATCTCAGCTGCACTTTGGCCAAAAAGGGCAATCAAAGCAAACAGCCAGCACAGCACCAGTGCTGGAGCACGTTTGGCCTTCTTAAGCACGGATTTAAAATACAGATGAGAGCTTGTGCCAAGAGGCTGCTTGAGAGCCTCGGGTCTGCTCTCATTACAGACTGTGGGTTACTCTGGTGCCAGCAGTGTAAATACCAACTGCCTGGAGTGCCATGGGCAGGAGCTGCTGCTGCTCAGCCTTGTCCTGTATGGGGCTCTCTCTTCTGGTAGATCTGGAGTGGGATGCAGAGCTTTCCTCCAGGGCTGGAGGAAACAGTGCCAACAATGGCAATGGTGACCTCTTCCCTTGCCCTGTTCCTGTGCAGTCTCTGTGCTGGAGGCATAAATTCAGTTAAAATGTGCAAGAAGAGCTGTGCCCAAGCCTTCCCCCTCCTGGACATGCTCCTGAGGCACCTGGGGCATGGACATGTGTGGGAATGGCCACAGGCAGTCTGGGCAGCACGGGGTGCTGGGTTACAGGGCTATGCAAGGATGGGAGTTCAGGCACTGCTGATGGCCATGAGCAAGCTGGTTCCTCAGTCTGGAGTGGCACAGGATGGCTGGTGCCAGTCTCTGAGGAGGGACAGAATGTAAGAGAATAGTGCAGAAGGTAATCACACACCTGAGGAGTTGCAGCTGTACTAATCACCAAGGATTAAGAACAGGCCTGCCCTTAATAGGCCACAGCTGTGTCCAGTAAGAAGAAGAGTGCAACAGAAGAGTGGGCTAGCTGGGTGAGAAGAGAGCTGGACTTTGTTGGCTGTGCTGTGAAGGAGTCAGTGCTGTGAGGAGCTGCCCACGAGAAATCATCCAGAAGGTGTGGGAGCTTTGCAATAAGATGACAACAAGTCTGGAGCTGTTACGGTTTAGCTGGTGGTCCTTGAGGTGCTCTGGGCCTCCCTGGTACTGTGCTGGTGAGGTGGTGCCCAGCATCTCTTCTAAAGCACACGAGCAGTTGTGGGGGTGCAGTGTCACACTCAGCCTAGGAGAGTGGAAAGGGATTTCTGCTTCTCATGAGCCACAGGTGGTAATTGTAGCCTTGCCTTTGACTGCCATGACTTTCCAAATATCATAGAGAGTGCCTTGGGAACTCGATCAGCAATTCTCTTCTTCAGGACTCCAGGATGCATTTCCTCAGGTCCTATACATGTTCAGGTTCCTCAGGTGGTCATGAACCTGATCTTTGCTTACAGTGGGAGGGACTTTGCTCTCTCAGTTCTTATGCTGTTGTCCCTCCACTCCTGGGAGCTGTGAGCCTCTGAGCTGGTACCAGTGGTACCACTCACCATGGTGGGGCTGGTCTCAGTGTGCAGGCAGCCTCTGGCCCACTGCTGACCTCAGGCCAGTGACATACTGGAGCAGTAATGAAAGAACTGAAGACTGATGATGAGTTTTGTGTTTGGCATCTCCTGGCATGCATGTGGACATTATTTTTGCTTGCATGGGTGTGCATTGGTGCCACGTTGTAGGTGAAGTGAACCAATCCTCTGAAAATTGCAGTGCCCAGGCATTCTTGCTACAAAATGGTCTGGCTTTGTATTAATCAGTGTGAGAATAAAAAGATGGCAAATCTGGCACTGATAGGCTCTGTTTAGGGCACTCCTCCCAGGGGCTGTGCACACAGCTGTGGTTTCCCCTGTGTGTGGCTGTGTCACTTGGACGAGCCATGCCTGAGCAGCTTCTTTACTCTCCTCCTGCCCACACTTTGGAAGATCATGCTGAAGATAAAAGTCAAGAGGAAAAATAAGCCCTTGCCTGTGTTCCAGGCTGTGCCAGGATTTAGTTTTTAGTCCCAAACTCTTTGCTGTTGTAGATGTTTAATGTGTCACTCAAGTTGAACGTTGTGATGACAGCAATCAGATTCACTCGAGTTCCTTTGTGCTGGCACAGTGCTCACCCTCGGATAGGTGTCAGCAGAGGGGATTGAAAAACACCAATGTGCCATGCTGAACTGAGCTTGGAGGGATTGTGTGCACAGAGAGATGGTCAGTATCTTAAAACAATTACCATTCAAATAGGGTGGAAAGGAGGAAGGAATACTAATGTCCTGGTGATGGATCTGAAGCCATGAAGGGGTTTAGGCTCAGATGCTTGAAGGTATTTAGAAGTCTAAGCCTAGCTTAGGTGGCCAGGTCATTACATGCAGAAGTCTTTAGAGACTCTGGAGGCATGGTGAAGGTCACAGGATAAGACTAGCAGCAAGCCAGTGCTCTGAGCTGAGCCCAAAGCACCTTAGTCAGAAGTGCCTTAATTGTTGTGGTGTTTTTCTCCTTTAGCTTTAGTAACGTGGAGGTGCTGCCTTTATTTTCAGAGCTCATTGTTTTTCTCAAGGTATATATAGTGAATTTAAGCTTGTGGGGTATGAGCTGGATTTTCTTTGTTACCCATCAGAGATCTCCTAGATGTTAAAGGTCCAGCCCTCTGGAAATCCCTGTTATCACAAACTCTACCTTCAGGAGTTTCTTGATGGTTCAGAGAGATGTGTGGGGCTTCATGTGTAAATGTGGCAGTGGGTTTTTTCTCAGGTAAACACAAAAAAAAAGGAAATCATGAAAGTCTGTGATAATGTTATAAGCTTGTCTTTAACTTATATCTAAGATCTGACTTGTATAAGTGTCTTTAAGATGCTCTTCAGGTCTTATTTTAAAGGAATAATTTTCTTGATTAGAGAATCACTCTCTTACTGATTTTTGTTAATAAAATGTGTTATTGCTGATGAACCTGAAGGTGACCTTCAAAAGGAGGAAACCCTGAGAGGTCTGTACTGATGCTGTAGCCAGAGCAGCTGGGTCATCACACAGCTCTAAAGTAACACATTGTTCTTTGGGAACATTGTAGAGACTTTGGGGAAAAAGACTTACATGGACATCACACCAGTTCTGAGCTGGCGTGAGACTGAGAGTGCCAGGCTGGTGCTCAGAGCTGGAGGAGGCCACAGGCTGTTTCTGGTTTGTTTGGGACTTGTCTAAGTACCAAAGCTCTTGCCATAAAAACGAGGGAATAACATTAAAATACCAGATTCTCCTGTTTCCTCTCTGTTTGGACTGTCACCCACTTGAATTTTTACATCTTAGCTCCACGTGCTTTCTGATCCCCTGCACTGCTCAAGGACATGTTCCACATGAGGTGGCTGTGTGAGGAGGTGCTTGGCAGCCACACTTGTCCCCAGGCTGTTGAGCTCTTGGGTCATCAAACCATTTGGAGACTGGTTTTAAGTTCAATGCTTGGTCTCTGTCACCTGCAGAATGAAAGATGTTTGTGTGGTCTCTGTGGCCTGCCAGGACCAAGAGCCCAGGGTGTTTGCTCACCTTGCTGAGGGCTGGAGTTTGGGTTTGGGGAGCTTTGTGTCCCCCAGAGATGATGTGGCTGCAGGGAGGGTCAGGGTGATTGTCCTAAAATGATGACAGTGACAATCAGAGCTGCTGCTGTCTGCTGGCTCAGGACTGCTGCAGAGATTAAGGTCCTTTGTGCCAAGTTCTCAGGTGTCTCCCAGGAGCTCCCTGGAGAGCAGATGAGGGAGAGTACTGACAAATTCAGCTGTGAAGGGTGAGATAATTTATCCCAGTTTCAGGGTGTTTGTTTTTCATCTTTTTTCTAGGTTGAGAAGACACCTTTAATATCATTACAGTGATATGAAATTAATGGTGTAGTAGCCTGGGGACTAAAAAGCACTCCAGTTTAAAAAATTTAATTCCTTTGTATTTTAATCAGGTAGAAAATGAGAGCATTGTTAGGCCTGTGTTTTCTTTGTGGCAAAGACAACTTAATGGCAGTCTGGAGTGTGCAGTTGAGCTAACAAAGTTTTAGAAGGCCAACAGAAGTAGGTAGCTGGTGGCAGAAGGACGTGTGTGTGACAGCTGAGTACAGAGGATGTGGTGACAGAGCAAGTCTGGAGATACCGGCAAAGGGAGTCTGGCAGCAAGAAAGAGGCTGGTGAGAACAAAGCAGAGCCTGTCGTGGCACTGATTGCTCGTCCCTTTTGATCACGGGGAGGAGGGCGCTCGGGGAGCAGCTCAGGCAGAGGGAGGGGAGCAGGGCTGAGGGGCTGCAGCTGGGCCTGGGGGGCAGCTCTGCATGGCCCCTTCGGCCAGGGCTGGGCTCAGCACCCACAGATCTGGGCAGGGAGTGCGGCCGGGCCTGGGGAACATCCCTGCATGGCCCCTTCAGCCCGGGCTGGGCTCAGCACCCACAGATCTGGGCAGGGGCTGCAGCTGGGCCTGGGGGGCAGCTCTGCATGGCCCCTTCAGCCCAGGCTGAGCTCAGCACCCACAGACCTGGGCAGGGAGTGCAGCTGGGGCTGGGGGATATCCCTGCATGGCCCCTTCAGCCAGGCTGAGCTCAGCACCCACAGATCTGGCCCGGGGCTGCAGCTGGGGCTGGGGGACAGGGCCCTGCGTGGCCCCTTCATCCTTCAGTCAGGGCTGGGCCCAGCACCAACAGCTCTGGGTGAGGAGGGAAGGGCTTTTGTCCTGGAATTCAGGGTAAAACCCTTTAGGTTTCACACTTCTTGAAGGCATTGCTCAGTTCCCCTGGCCTGGTGGTTGGGCTGGCTTAGCTGTGCCTGTGAGACCCCAAGGGACAGGCTGAAACACTGCGTGTGTAATCTGCACAGCCTCTGCCCTGGCTTTGGGTTCCTTCCAGCCCTGTGGGTGGCCAGGAGGAGGCGGGAGCTCTGCAGTGACACACTGCAGGAGGTTTTGACCCCGGGAAGGACAGAACAGGGATTGTAATGGGCCAGGTTTGCTGTCTGGTGGGCTTTGAGGGGGAGGCTCTCATGGGATGTTGGTTTAAGAGACTCCAGCAATGGCAGTGCCATGGGCCCTATCTGTTCATCTCCTCATGCAGTCCCCCCCCAATCATTCACCATGAGCATGGGCTCTGACCAGGACACAGCCTGCTCACCAAGCTGGAATGACAAACCAGGTCTTCAGTGTGGAATGTGGAAAAGGCAGCAGTGCCCAGTGCTAAGGTAGCCCTGCCTGCTCATTTGACAGGCAGAAGCTGGAAATAAGAAGAAAATT
The DNA here is from genome assembly GCF_901933205.1 of Camarhynchus parvulus. Classification (NCBI taxonomy): domain Eukaryota; kingdom Metazoa; phylum Chordata; class Aves; order Passeriformes; family Thraupidae; genus Camarhynchus; species Camarhynchus parvulus. The sequence continues at coordinate 2,158,605 of NC_044589.1, forward strand.
TTACCAGGGGTTTCATGCTGAGCTTTTCCAGCCTGCAGCATGCTGTTAAGCTTTATTAACAGTGTGGTTTTCGGGTTTTTAAAATTATTTTATTATTTTTTAGACTGCTTGTGTGGGCCAGCCCTGGCCCCACAATGGTGGATTGGGTGGCACACTGGGTGTGTGTGTGTGTGTGCAGCAGCCCTGCTCTCTGTATGTGCAGTCTGTATTCTTGCTCTGTAACAACCACACCAAAGCCTTTTAATCAGCTTTCTTTCACTCAAGTGTACAAATTCTGCTCTCATCACACGTACTAGCTCTCAAATTTACAGGCAGGAACTTCTTGGATAGAGTAATATTCCTTGGCCACCCTAGCATGCAAATTTAAAATTTAATATCTTGCGGCAGGTCTGTTCGCTTTTATGCAAATTCTAATGTAAGATTATGTTTTATAGTTGTAAATTAGAAATTAAAGTAAGTTATGCAGGGGAAGGGTATATAAAAAATGGTAGTCTTGGATTTATATTTTTTTAAATGAGGTAATCCTAGTTATTTGAGTAATACAGAGATGTACATCCTCTTAAAAGGAGACTTGAACAGCAAACATGGTTTAAATGGGTACTTAGCTCCATAGCTGTTAATGAAGAAGTGGTTGCTACAAGACTGCCTCCCTCAGTCTCCTGACTTCTCTGAGTGCATTTTGAGGCAAACAATAGGTTAATTGTTCTGGTGTAGGCAAAAGAAATGAAATCCAGACGTGGCTCACTTTTGTTCCTCTGTAACCCTGCAGCTGAGGAGGTGTGGGGAACCTGCCTGCAGGAGGGAGATGGGCTGGTGCAGGAGGGCTGGGCTGTAGCTCCTGCCTGGAATCGGTGGTTCCTGGAGGATGGCAGCTCCTGACAGAGATCTCTGCCCTTTATTTCTATTCAGCAGATTGGAAACCTCTGTGACACATGGTGGAAGCTGGATCTGGCTGTTCTGATTGTGCCAGGCCTTTACATGGCAGCTTGACCTGGCCCATTCCAGCTGTGCATGGCCAGCCTGGCTGGTGAGCAGCTCCTGCCATGCCATGCTGACAAATGCAGGAAAATCAGGAACAGCACAGGGAAGGGAAATGCAGAACCTGAATGAAATATTTTTTCTTCTGGAATGCTGCTCATACTTGTTCTAGAAGCAGCCAGAGCACTGGAAGAAGTCAGATTCCCTGGGTATTCACACTACACAGGCTGCACTTGTGGATTGGTCTTCAAGAGTGGCCCTTAGTGGCCCAAAATCTGCCATGAGATAGATGAGAGAAGAAGGGGATAAGTCAATAATAGAGAATCCTTTTGTGTATAACCAAAGAGTTTCTGAACACACTCAGTATTTAGATTTGCTTTATAGAAATCAGTATCTCTTAAATCACTGAAGGGTGTGATGGGCTCTGGTGCTATAATATCTATACCCAGCATATTTTAAAAAGACTAAAATCAAAAGTATTTCACAATGATGTTAATTGCATATGGATAAGATTTTGTAAAGCAATTTGGGTTCTGTCTCCCTCACTGACTTTCAGCAGTGCCTAAGCTGTCGTGCTTCAAAGCAGCTTTTGAAAATGGAGTTTCCAGGGTTGAGCCCTGTACGTGCTTTTGAAATCACTCCTTAACTCTGAAATACTTGTCTTTTTCTAGATTGCCTGTTGACAGGGTGTCTTTTTCCTTCCCATAGTGTCTCCACAGGAAATAATGTGATGGAACCCTTGGAGCTTGGGCGTGGGACTGTGCCTGGTCCCAGATGGATCAGGCACGGCCTTGGCTCACCGACACACACAGCAGGGCTCACAGAAACTCCTTCCTAGCCCTCAGTGCAAGGAGCTGAAGAAAAACACTGCTATTATGGGCTGTTCAGTTCATTTCTTTGCAGATCTGAAATGGCTGACATCTGTTTGCTTTTCTTTGTGGTTTTGGAAAAGAAGAGAGAGAGGATTTGGATCCAAAATAGCTATAAGATGGCTTGACATGGAGTAGCATGAATAGGCTTGTTTTGTCTCCTCCTGTTATGAATCACTTTCCATATTAATTTCAGGCTTTGAGTCGATGTGTATCTGGCCCTGCAGAGCTGCACACCACTTCAGCTCATCCTATTGTTTGAAAAGAAACACCTCGTGTTTATTTGCTTGGTATCAGAAACCAGGGTCCACATGGAGGCCTGGAGAGATGGTTTGGTGAGGAGCCCCAGCTGCTGGGGGGAAGTTCAGTCTGTTCAAAGGCTCTCCCTGAGCTGGGGGATTTCAGGTGCGCTCTCACCCTCCAGTCAGAAGTTTAGATGTTTGTTGTGCCGTTTCTTCATCTGCTACCTCTGTCTTTTCTTTCTGTCACAACTCTGCAGGCAGCCCCTGGAGTCACCATGCTCCACATACCCAGGGCAGTGCTCAGTGCTGTGGATGGGCAGTGGTGGGACAGTCCCATGGCCCAGCCTGAAATGTGCACACAGAGCCTGCCAAGGTCTTCTCTTGGCTGCAGTTGCTTGCAGAACCATCAATTAGAGATTTTTGTCCTCCTTTTTTGTTTGCATTTAATATCAGTCAACTTGCAGCGAAGGTCCTTCCCTACTCTTTTGCCAGATGTCATGGATTACTGCCTCTGAACGGCTTTCCCATGAAAAGCATAAATAAACACAAGTCTTCAAGCTCCTGGCAGGAAATCAAGACCCCCTCCTTTGTTTTGTTGAGTTTCTTTTTTTTTTCCCCCTCTATTTCTCAGACAGATTAATGTCTTGTCTTTAATGGCCTATTTTGGTCAAACATCAAACCCACCCATCCTTCTGTGTGTGTGCCTGGAGGAGAACATGGCCATTTTTGGGATGAAGAGGACAGCCATGGGGTGGGGAGCTGAGCACCTGCCCACGGGGAGCAGCAGCTCTGGATTTGTCTTCATTCATTCAGCCTTTTGTGTTGGTCTGGGCATCAGGTGGAAATGGCAGAGGGCTGTGTTGGTGTACAAGCTGTGTTAGGTTGTTGCTCAACAGTTGATCTGTGCCATGAGTTCCTGTGGTGTGTACAAGGGGCTGAAGGTGCAGTGGAGCAAATGGAGGGGAGGACAACCTGTGGGTCTTTTAAGTGTCAGTAATAATGCAGTGCTACTCCTTGTTCTGTATTCCTGCAGGGGTCTGACTGTGCAGTGCTGAGGTTCTTTCTCCCTGCTGGCTGAGGGATAACTGGAGGTAATCTGTGGGATCAGCTCTTTGATTTACAGTGTTTCTATCCCTGTAATGTAAAACTCAGGAGCTGGACCCCACATAAAGGTGTGATACCACTTTAATAACTGTCCAAATGGGAAGGAAGGAAGGGAGAGGGCTTTAAATCTGTCACTGGGTCCCATTTGCAAATCCTTCTCTGATATTTAGGAATTCTTTTTATTGGAAGCTGAGAGTCCTAAACCATGTGGTTCCTGGAAAGGTAGTTTAAAAAAGAGTAGCTGGAGTAAAGAAAAAGCTCATTGTGGAAACCTTTGCAATGAAGTCAGAGGCATTACCAACAGGGCACTAAATGAGTGTGCTGATTAAAGCTGGGAGGAGCTGTTTGCATTTCCTTGCATTTCCCTGGGAATGTAGCATCCCATCCGAGCACAGGCTCCTGCAGCCAGCTGCAGTTTGCTGTCCTTGTGGCACCTTCATGTAGGGAGTATCAGGCTGCCTTTCCAGGGCAAACTGCAAACCTGGGAGCAACACCAGTCACCAGGTGAGGGACCAATAAATTTGAGCACTGTGACGTGTGTAGAAATAAGAATGTTATATATCCTGGTTTGCTACACACCAGCACTCATCCAAACATTACCTGTGGTCACTGTTTTGTTCTGAGCTGCCATCCTTGTGGTGCTGCTGTGCTGGCTCTCCTCTCCCAATCCTTTTGTGATTTGTGAATGATTAAGATGGAGTCAGACAGAAAGCAGAGTTGGCACAGCCAGGCTGTTACCCTATTAGAAGGTCCAGATGTACTGAATAAGGGTTCCTTGTGGTTTCTGATGAGGAAGAAACAAAACAGCGCTCTAGTTAGGTTTAAAGGATTTGGTAAGCACACATGTGTCATGGTCTAACTGCCTTTGATGGGTACCAGATGGCAAACAGAAAGGGGAGGATGGAGCTGGGGGAGGCCAGAGCACAGAGGTGGGGGAGGCAGAAGGATGGAGAGGTCCTTTGTGAGCCTCTGTGGGGAAATGTCACATGCAAAAGGTGCTTATTTACATATGTATATAGGTGCTTGGACAGAGTTAATTACGTATATATGTATAAAATAATTTTTCTGCCCACTGGCTCACTGAGACACAAGCCTGTTGCTTACCATGGCCTCTGTTAGAAATAATGGCTCTCACTGTGATGTATCTCACATCTCTGTGTGGGTTTGCAGCCACCTTCATTTCCTGAGGAGAGTGAGACTGCAGCTGCAGCCCTGGGAGCTGGGAGGTTTGCTGGGGGTGCTGGCCTGGCTGACAGATCTCCCCTGTCTCCAGTTGAGTTATATCCAGTGCTGAGTCTCAGTGTCAGAGGGAATAAGCTGTCACACAGACACAGAGTGCAGGGATGCTGCAGTGCTGCCAGGGGCTGGCTTTGGGAGAAACAGACATTGGGTCACTTCTTACCACTTGTAATTGCTTTCTAAGTCACTGAATCCTTGGGCTGATGAGATTTTCTCTTAAAAAATTACATTTGTATATAATGAGTTGGGAAAGAGAAGACAGCCTAGTGATTTATTTGTGTGCAGTGGTTTAAACACTGTGAGGTTTCTCAAGTCATTCAGTCCTAAAAAAGCCAAACACTGGAAAGAGTTGAAAGGATTGTGTATGGCAAAAGTGCTGGAAGAGATCTTCATTGACATGTCACCCTTTTCCAATTTGCAACCTATAGGACATCGCATCTGTAACCAGATTCTGTCACTTAGATAATTTGGAAAATAGTGAGATAGTAGGATTAAAGGTCCAGGCTAAATGCCTCATCAGTGTAAACCAGCATGGCAGTTTGGCTTCCAGGGGAATGTATGGATTTATATACCAGCTCCACGTCTGCCATGGTGTGTTTTCCACTCTTGTGCTGTAATTCAGTACAGCTTGTACAATAATGTAGATGAACTGCTGGCAGGGAAATGGAGTAGATAAATCTTTTATGAGTGCAGTGTCCCTGAGCTGTGCTCAGCCCTCTGGGGAGCTGCACAGGAGCCAGGCTGGCTCTGGCAGTGCTCTGGTGTCTGCCACAGGGTGAGAAGTGGGAGCATCACCTGGATGTGGTCCCTGAAGTCTCTGTTGCTGGGGTAGCCACTGCTCCATCTGTCCCATATGTATGGGACAAACACATCCCATGTATGGCTCTTGCAGTGACAAAATGGGTGCCAGCAAAGCCCAGAGCATTTTCCTTTTTCTTGCAGGAGCAGGGAGGGTGTTACAAGCAAAGCTGGAAAAATGTTTTGCCAAAACCTATTTGATTAAAAATAAAACCAAGTATTTGATATAAATGAAATGTTTAGAAAAATGTGTCAATTCCCATATCATTTCCATGGAGAAACATTTTGGAAATAAAAAATATGTAGATCTAGAAAATGTCAGAATTTAGCTGGGGAATTTTGCAGGGTAGTTTTATGTGTGTGCCTTTCTCCCATGTTATTTTTGCATTTCATAGTCTGAGTGATCATATTATTGAGCTGGCATAATGTGGTGTGATTTGATACATAGCTAATGCATTTATTTACATTTCTAAAATGTGTGTATTTAGATACACATGATTATTTGTTGAATCAATAAGGGCAGCTACTATTTAGTATGGTCTGAGCCCCCTGCTTTCCTATGTCAAAGTGTTTCATTACCAAAACTAAAATCTGATAATTTTGACATGTCTGAAGTTGAGCTGAAGAATGATTTGAATCACTGAATAGTGAGGGTTAGAAGGGTCTCTGATCCAGCTGGAAGCTGGGCTGCAAGTCCTTTGGTCCAACCCCTCTCCTCAAAGAAAGCCAAGCTCAAGTTTAGATTGGCTTGCTCAGGGTCATACCCCTGTGAGTTTTGAACACATCCAAGGTGCCAATTCCTTGGCCTCCCACTGCAGGATTACTGTCATGGTGAAAATTGTTTTCTGATACTGTCTCCTGCTGCAATGTGCTTGTCCTGGTGCTCTGCTCCTCTCGAGCCTGTCCCTGTCAGCTCCACACCCTGTGTTAGGAGTGAAGGCCCTAAAAAACTCCTCCATCACGTGTTGCAGCCCCAGGGGATTCTGGAATGTCCACCTCACACTGCTCTGAGCTGGGTGCTGGTGACAGTGACAATGCATTGGCACAAGCTGCAGCCTGGGTGGCTGCAGGCAACACCAACATGTGCCCTTGTTGGGCTCTCAGCTCCATCTCCACAGCCCCTGCATCTTCTGCTGCCAGGGCTGCCTGATTAAAGCCTCTTCAGAAATGTTAATTCTCCCTGTGGTCACATTTCCAGAGCCTAGTGCAGCCATGGCCTCTGTGCCACTGTGAGGGATGCTCTCCCTGCAATGCAAATCACAGATATTTTTATCTAGACAAAAAGTGTTTCAATTAGTAATAAACAACAGCTGTCGTGGAGGAATTAAAAATAATAGTTGCTCAACTCATATGGTGTGGTGCCTCGTGCAGAGAGTATGTGGGCAAAAAGAGAACATTCCTAACAAAATCCTGAGAACTTCTGTTTTATGACATTTACTTAAACTGAAACTCAGCCCTTGCAATGGGGGTGTTCTGTGCTGGAGGAGCCCAGGGAGATGTGAAACCCACAGGCACTATTGGCACCCTGCAGCTGGTGCTCTAACCTGTTGTGAGGCATCTCCAGGGTGGGGATTTGCAGCTTTATCTGTTTTGGCTGGGTGGGGATCCCCAGGTGTTGGGGAAGATGAAACAGGAAAGCCTCATAAATATGAATGCCTTGCAAAAGATTTTGAGAATATGGAAACTATAAGCGAGGTTGAAATGAAAGCAAGCTTTGAGATACCTCAGTTACTGAACAACTGGAAAACAGTGGTGTGGCCAGCTGAAGGTGATCCCCTTTTGATGGAACAACACCCTCTGCCTGCAGACAGGCCCAAGGGTCAGAGCAGACCCTACAGCTTGGCTGAAGGGGCCCAAAGAGGAGTTTTTAGGGTTTAAAATGTAACACAATATGGCAATGTAGTGATTCTTATAGGCTGTATGTAAATGCTATAGGATTTGTATCTTGTACTAGATTGGTCGGTGAGAATGGGAATATTCAACACAGAAGATTTATGGTATTGTAATGGGAACCTCGCTCTCTGACCCCTTTTACTCTGTTACCCTCTCACCCTCTCTCCCCCGCTCTTCTCTCAGCCTGCTCTGAGCTGTGGCTGGCAGCTCCCAGCAGGGCCCTGCACCCAGGCCCTTTGCAATGAACCCCAAATTCCAAGCTCTGGCTGCAGAGATCTCTGCTCTCCATCCATCCCCACCATCCTACCCCTATTGCTCCTACACCCAGGCAGCCCAGGAGTCGCTGGGTGAGCAGCACTGTGGCTCTGCAGGTGTTGTCCCTTGTGGCCTGCTCTGTCCCAGCCTCCCTGGCCTGTGTGCCATGATGTGCCAGGGGACACACACAGAGGGCAGGAGAGGCTGAGCTGCAGCTCCTCAGTCCCTGGCGTGGATGGCTGACGTGCATCTTCCCATCTCTGTGCCAGCAGATGCCAGGATGTGAGCAGATCTAACATGGGCCGCTGAAACCAGGAAACAAAGGGCTCTGGTGTGCAGGAGCCTTGGGAATACTTGGCTCATCCTGCCATCAGCAGGCTAAATATTTGTAATTTCTGTCATAAAAAATTCACCAGCTGCAGAAGTCAATAGAGGGGAAGTAGTAAACATGACATGGCATTGCTTTTCTAGCATTGCTGAGAACAAGAAATCTCTTCTTTCAAACAAAAGCCAGACGTTGCTGCCTGGATGGACTTGAATACTTTTAGGATCTTGTCAGGAAAATGTCTGCCCCAATTCAGTCATTTAGAAGAAGATCCCAGGTCTCTTTAGAGTAATAAGGCTTGAATGTAATCTCAAGCACAGTGATTTAAAGTGCAAGGAATGTTTCTTTACCCTGCCTATTTATAGGGCAATGCATTTTTAATATTGAATGATCCAAAAGTCAGTTCAGGAAGGATATACAATCAAAGGAAGGAAATAGGTCATAATTTCTCACGAGGGACTGCATGAAACCTTCAGTCATCTCAAATTCCCCATCCAGTCCATTTCCCTGAATATTAGATGGTGCCAAAAAGGGGGCTTGTTTTGGGGTTTTTGTCCCAGTGATTTGGCAGGGCAGCAGCAGCATATGTTGAACATCTCAGCTGGGGCCTCTGGGGCCACAAAGGTAGAACTCTGCCCCGTGGTGAAAGCAGATGGGCTGGTTTATCTCTCCTTGTGGGAACAAGACACGTGCCATTACTGTAGAGGAGGAGCAACAGCCACCCCCTGTGTTACTGGAAACTTCTCTGGCTCTGTCACTTGAGGTCCCAAAGCCCTTATAGCTTCAGTGAGAAATGAAATTATCTCTCTTATTTATATCCAGTAATAATTGCTTCTTCTAATTGCCCTAGTTTGTGAGTTTCTTCCCAGCAGGTTAGGCTGAAATTTCAATTTAAGTTTGATTTGCATAATCACTTCAGCCTCTTTCCCTTCTTCCACTTGACATCAGGACTTGCTTGTCCTCCCCTGGGCCCAGATGCAGTCCTACAGGTCTGTGCCACAGGGGAGTGGGTTAAACTCAGTCTCCTAGTCCAGTCTGTCTTTCAGTGCCACCTCTGAAGTTATATTTCATTTATGGCATTCCTTGGCAGCTACTGATGCCTGGGCTGAAGATGTGGGTGATCAGGTGTCACATTGTGGGGAGTTTAGGAGTGCTGTTGCTCTTCTTTCTGTATTTTCCTTTCCTAGAGCAGTGTGTTATAGATACAAATTATAATATTGGCTTTTCACAAATATTAAAATAAATTTTATATGTGTTGTGTTAAAGTAACTTTGTTAGAAAGATGTTTGTATTTCTGTTATTAATTAAGTGTAGTGAAATAGCTGATATCAGTATCCTTGTGTTAAAATGCCTACTTAGATAATATCCAATGAACATATAAAGAAAACACCTGCTGGAGATACACCAACTATCAGCACTCACTGTCTAAAGACAGTGAGGACCAAAGCCCAGAAACTAGAAATAATAAGAATAGACTAAAACTCACTATTTTTCTCACTTCTGTCCCAGTCTTCTAAGGTGTGAAGGGCCTTTAGTCAAGCTGGAGGGAGAGAGGAAGGTTTCTGGTGAAGGGATTTGGTTCATCTGGGGGTTATTTTCAAACCACATCACAGATTTTCTTTTTGCCTGTGATTCTCAGTTCACAGGTTGTGATCTGTAGAAATTTTTGGAAGGAGCTGGTATTTTCCCTAATTACAGCAAATGGGTGCTGGTCATCAAAGGCATTTGAATTCCTGGGGGTGGTTTGCAAAGAAAAGTGAGGAGGAGTGTTTGTGCTGCCCCAGAGCCTGAACAGCTTCCAGATGGGTGCTGTCCCTGTGGATATTGCATCCCACTGAGCAGGGTGGGAAGGAGATCTCTGTGGGTAACCCCTGCCTGTGTGTGCTGTGTCCAGTGGACTTGGGGAAAGTGGGAATGGGGAACCACGGTCAGCAGGAATGTTTTGTTACTAACTCAGCATCTGAGCACTCAAGCATCCATCTTGTGATGCTCATTGGGAAGCCCAGGATATGTCTGGCACTGCCCAGGAAGGAGGAAGGGGGATGGTTTGGCTCAGGTGGATGTGGAGGAGAGGCAGCACCATGTATGAGATCTGCCTTGGTTAGGAAACCAAGGAAATGGTGGGGAGTACCAGTTTTGACAATGAAAAACGTTAAAATGCTGCTTTGCAACATCTGCAACTCTGTGTCCCATCTCCCTCCCCTCCTTCCAGCATCCACATCTCCAGATCCTTCTCTTGTGCTGAGCAGGAGCCCTGGATGGCTGCTGTGGGCTTTAGGAGCAGTAGGAGCCTGTGCTGGCTGACTTGGTAACAAACCTGCTCCAAGAGCTGCAGTGATATCCCTTGATGTTCCCAGTGTAATAACAAGGAATTAAATACAGTCATGTTCATTTCAAATTCCATTTGAAATACAAATAGGTAAACCTTTAAATTAAATGCAGAAGAGACAGTGAAAAAAGAAAGTTCAGCGAACGTTTTTTGTTTTAAATCTTCTGAGAAATCCTACAAAGGGCCCTGAGCAAAACAAGGCCAAGTAACAAGACAGGGGCTCTCTCTGCCTTTTGATTCAGAAGCACACAGAGATGTTTAATCCTGGCCTTGCTCCTGGCATGGCAACCTGTGTGTCTTGGGCTTCTCAGGCAAGGGAAGGAAGGGGCACAGCTGAGCTTGCCTGACACCACTGGTCACTTACTGAGTCCCCTCAGGCAACTTGTTTTAATCTTTCTGTCCTTCTGGAGCACAGTAAAATAATACCTGCTGGGCTACTGTGGGTTCACATCTGCCCCACGGCCTCCCAGGGAGGGGAAGTTGCTGTGCTCTTCAGAGCACAGGACCATGCTTAGCTGCACCTGGAATTATTGCTATTGTATTGGCCTCTCTGTGTAACAGCTGAGCCCAGATCTGTTCATGCAAAGCAGAGGAATCCTATTGACTCTGTTGGACTGAGAGTAACCCCTGTGTCCTACCCTGCACAGCAGGTGCTGATGGTGCAAATGGCCTTGGCCATAAAAGCTGCCATGCTGGCAGGGCAGAGGCTGGGTTTGTGTGCTGGGTTTGTGTGCTGGGGGACCCCAGGGTGCTGTGCTGCCCCACTGATGCCTCTGGTTGGCCCTCACAGGACAGAGCAGGTGAGGGTGACAGCTTTCAGCTGCTGGAATTCCTATGGAGACAAGGGAACAGGGGAGGGGCTGGGATTTAGCACAGATTTGCTACAAGCTGGGTTTACAGCTGGATCTAAGAAAGATTTAGCAAGATTTGGTGTGTGCTTTGCTTCAGAGAGTGACATGTAGGTAGCTGTTTTATTCCTGAGTTCCTGTGCTAGGAGGAAAGGCTGAGAGATTTGGGATTGTTCAGCCTGGAGAAGAGAAGCTTCAGGGTGACCTAATTTATGTCTTCCAGTGCCTTAAGGGAGCCTGTGAGAAAGATGGAGAGAGATTTTTTACATGAGCCTCAAGTGACAGGACAAGTGGGAATGGCTCCCACTGCCAGAGGGCAGGGATGGATGGGATATTGGGAAGAAATTCCTCCCAGAGAGGGGGTGAGGCCCTGGCACAGGGTGCCCAGAGCAGCTGGGGCTGCCCCTGGATCCCTGGCAGTGCCCAAGGCCAGGCTGGACAGGGCTGGGAGCACCTGGGACAGTGGGAGGTGTCCCTGCCATGGCAGGGGTGAAGCAGGGTGGGCTTTATGGTCACTCCCAACCCAAACCATTCTGTGATTCCATGATTGACTGATTCCCTGACTGCAGTGTGCGCACAGATTCCACTTCAGCAGCCAGCAAAACTGGTTCCTATCAGAGCAAAATTGGTTCCTATCACTGTTTTATTAAGGGGGAAAAAGAAACGTTCACCTGTGAGAGAAGGAGTCTGTCTCAGGTAAGGGTGGTTGCTGGCAGTGAGGCAGGGAAGGGTTAAGCTGCCCTGGCTGTGCACAGCCCTCCCTCCCTGTGCTTTGCAGCAGCCCTTGCAAAATGAGCCCCAGGTGTGCTCAGGCAGCCCAGCACACAGAGCTCTGTGAGGAGCCCAAAGCACGTCCAGCAAGGAGCTGAGAACCTCTCCCAGGAGCTCAGAGTGTTTCCAAGGCTCTGTGCAGCAGCAGCAGGGGGATCCAGTGGGGTTGGTTTTTGTTTGGCAGTCAGACACACTGCTGGGGTATTGCTGTGCAGAGCTGAGCCCCAAATGTGCCTCTGAGATACTGCTTGATGGGGTGGAGGAAGAGTCTAAAGGGTGATTTAGCAAAACAGCGAAACCTTGTGAGAGCTGCTGGTAACAGTGTGGGATTTGGCTTCAGCTGAGCCATGCATAAGAATAAAGCTCTTGGAGTAGAGTCTCAGGGCTGGTGGTTTAAGAAGTGTCTCTTTGTTTTGAACTGTCCAGTTTGAGCACTGGTAGCTGGGCTTAAATCTTACAGAGCCCAGCTCAAAATTTTCCGAGAACTGAGGCTTTTTAAAGGCAATTTGAGTTCCCCTCCTCCCACCATGATTATGGAAGATCATGGCAGAGGCTGCTCAATTAAAATGTAATTTAGTTTTCCTCATCTGAGATCTGGTCCTATTTATTCCCATAAATAGCCTCATGGCATTCCCTGAATTCTAAAAATCTGAATTTACTCTGGGACCACTTGTTAGAAAGCAGGACAGCCTAGCAGCTCCTGGTGAGCTTTCTGAACATGATCCTGGCTTTTGCTGGACTCAGATTTTTGCTGGAGTGGGTTGTGACAGAAAGGCTTACTTGGGTTGCAACCTGTGAGAAAATTGATTTGTGTGTTCAGTGAACATTTGAAAACCAGATGTCAGGGCAATGGATATGCTGATTATTGGAATTAGGGAAGAAAACGTGCAACTCTCAAATCCATCTGACTAATTTCCTGCCTCTTTTGCCCCAGGAAGCATCCTACATCTCAGACCTAGAGGACTAAATAAAATTATTGGTGTATTTCTGATAATTGACCCCAACCTGTCTGCTTTGGCCTTTCAGATACATTCAGATATTGAATTCAAATTACAATTTCATTTGGATATCAGGGGCAAGTATATAATATATACTTATATATTTGCAAGTATTTGGTTCTCTAAAACCATTAGCAATGCTAAGCAAGGCAGACTGTAGTAGGTGAGTTTTAAGAATCCCCTGATGATATTTTAAGCCTAAGTTAACTGCAAGTGCTTTGTATGATCTGTCAGTCAATCCAAAGAGACTCTCATGATGGATAGACTATGTGTTGGCTTGCCTGACACCTCTCAAAGATTCTGACAGTGACAAGTATCAAACAGGACTGTCTTTCAGCTGCTTTGTCTTCAGCTTCTCTATTGCTGGTTTGTTTATGATAAATTATAATATATTGTGGGATGGCCCCAGTTTGGAGTATTGGGATGAAAATGCCAATGGTGTTTGCATCCAGATGCTGACTCCTGGATGCTGGGTGGTGTGCTACCAGCTCTGAATCCACTTCTACACATAGAGTTTTGATAAAATAGGGATCTAAATGTAGGCCTGATTTAGCTTTCTCATGGTGACCTTAATAAGTATCATGTACAAGACATGCAAATGTGGCACCTGGGGACGTGGGTTATTGCTGAGCCTGGCAGTGCTGGAGGAACAGTTGGACTTGATGATCTGAGAGGTGTTTTCCAACCTAATAAATTCTGTGATTCCCTGTTTCTGTGTCACTAGAAAAAAATCACTTCTTTAAAACAAAGTCAGCTTTGCTGGAGAGTTTTAATTCTGAGATGGAAAAATTATGGTCACCCCGTGGCACTGCTCTTGGGATTTACACTGCATGTGGGTTCCTTAGGGAGATCATCATGCTCTAATTAAAGTCCTTGGAGAATGGGAGTTGGTTTGGTGCAATTAGAATAGGCAATAGCATTTAATGAGTGGGTTGGAGGATTTTCCATGCTGCTCATCCCTTCTTTCTGAGATGTCAAGGAAAGCTGCTTGGGGGGTACCATAGCTGGGCTGCCCTTGTGGGCTGCAGGCAGCTGGGCCTGGGAAGGGGAGATTCCTTCCAGCCCTTTGTGTCTGATCCTGTTTTGAGCAGGGAAAGGTGGGCTTGGTGAGCTCTGCACAAGAACTCAAATTTTTCTCCCCTGTACCCTGACTTATGTGCACAGTGGGGTTGTGAGGCTGGCTGAGTAGTGGTTGAAGTTCAGGTAGTTCTCACTGTTTAATGCCAAAGCCATGTGGGTTGTTTAATTGTATTTTTTGGTAGCTGGGTGATGCTGGAGAACTGTCAGAAAGATTTTTAACAGCTCCTTGGAAGCTGGAGCTGGGCTTTCCAGGCATACACACTCTGTGTGCTGCTGGTATGTAGGTAACGAGAAAAACACCTGATTTTCAGTGACAGTGAATGTCACTCCGTGCCCTCTGATTTGTCTGAACATCCAATATTGCAATTAGACAGAGCACAGTACACACAGATGACAAAACAATTAAACAGCAGTGAAACATAAAGGGAAAAAATTAACAAGTAACCAAATTCATTTGACACAGAGATCAAAACATATCGACGGTGTCTCACAGCTCTGATAATTCCATTGAGCTGTGCAGAGCTCAGCGCTGATGCTCACACGCAACCTCTGATTAACATTAAGTGGGGCTGTCATTTTGACATAGCTGGATAAGCCAATATTGAAAAATCTGTTAAATATATCAGGGAGCACAAACCTTATTATTTCAGCTGTAATTAGGTGGGAGATAAAATCATAAGCAGGGAAGTCCAGTGAATGTTGTTGTGATGGCACAGAGACACCTGGGTGTTTGTAGTTTTGGGGTGAGGCTGGAGGGGAGCCAAGGGCTGCAGGGCTGAGAGGTGACTTTGGGAATCTGCACAGAACAGGGTTGTTACTCCAATGGTGTTAGCTCCAGTTCTCCCTGAGACAATGACAGTTGTAATGAATGTCCTTGCATTTAACTGGAAATAGTATTCAGTGCTTTTAGAACCCAGAGCCTCCCTAATTGCTTCTTTGAATAGATAAACATTGCTATTTAGAAGGATTGCTTTAAGATGTTTTGCATTCTGTTCTGATTAATAATGGAGGTCATGCTACTAAAAACCTTCACATGTGAAAAGTGCAATTTTAAAAACAATTTTCTCAGGAAAACAAAAATAAAGACACCTCTTTCATTTCAAGACCGTTGAGGTGCAAAGCCAGGCCCTCCAGAGCAGGCAGGGGAAGGTTGAGGTTTCTTCAGCTGGAGTTTTGTGCACAGAAGACACAAGTTTAGTTTTATTATGTGGCCCCACCATGTTGTGTCCATGCCAAGTTTGTGACTGGATCCAAGGAACTCGGTGCTGCACCCTGAGCCAGCAGCTGAAAGAGCAGCTTCAAAGGCTTTGAGCACATTTTGTGTGTTGGGGAGCAGAAAGCAGTTCTTTTGTTTCCTGTTAGTGAGGGAGGATTTATCTTGCCTCACTTCAGCTGTTGAAAGGCTGGTGTCCCTGTGTGGCTGAGCTCTTGTGGAAGGTGACTCCCATCTGGGGATGGAGGGGAGCTGACTCCTGTCTGAAGGTGCCTCTCTCCATTGGCAGCAGGAGCTGGCTAAGCTCAGGTGAGGCAATTCCAGCAGCAATGCCTAGTCTCCATTCTGGTTTAATTCCATTCTGCTGGAATTAAAAACCAAAGAATGGCATATTCTTTGCTGACTCACCACCAGTGCCCTGCTGGGCAGGGAGCTGCTGCCTTTCCTGAGCATTTTACAAGTCCAAGCCCTGGGAAAAGGCACTAAGTGAGTGTCCCAAGTTCACACAGGGAGTTTGTGACAGGCAGCGAACACGGCTTTCCCAAATGGCACTGCAATGCACGACTAAGAAAATATTTCTCACCTTCTCAAAGCTTTTCCTTCTCCTCATGTGTCCCAGAGCCCTGTGGTGAATGAGGGACAAGCACCAGGGTGCTCCTCACATGCTGCTCAGCATCCCTGGGAAGGAGCTCCTGGGTTTCCGCTGCGATTCCGGGAGCCAGGGAGCTCCCTGGGAGCTGGTGGGCACGTTGCCATTAGCTTCAGCCAAGCCAGCATTTTATCTTCATCATGCAGCCCTGCCTCATTCTCTGTCCAATGTTTGAACTAACTGAGGCATAAATTCAGCTCTGATGTTGGTTGGTAAGAAGTGAAAACTGAGTTTCTGCCAAACCAGGATATATTTTCAACTATATTTAAAAGGGTCCCATCCCAAGAGTTCAGGACCTCTTTCTAATAAAGTTTATGATAATAGATTTAACTTCTATTAGTGTACTTGCCTTAGTGTTTGCAGGGAAAGAGGCAATTTAAGAAACAGAAATGATCTATGTCAGGCATAGAATGCTTTGCTCTGTCTCATGTACTTTAGTGTTGGAAGAATGAACAAATAGTCTGCGAATAAATAAGGGAATATTTATATTCTTTCTGGATCTCAACTGCCTGACATGTTTCCTTCTGGAATGCCAATGAGTTCTGAATAATTCCTGCAGGCAGTCATTAATCCTGCCTTCTCCTTTGCTCAGAGCAGGGACACCTAGTTCAGATATTATTAAACCTGGGGCCATTGGGTGGACATTGGAGCTGCCCCAGTTACAGCCCAGCAGTCTGAAATGTCACTGGTGAGAGGAGACTTGTTGGCACCCAAAGCACCATCAGCACCTCCACGTTTTGGCAGGGGGATGTGCTGAGGGACAGAGTTTGTGGGGGGCTCTGTGCTGGGGAAGGGGACTGGCAGGTTTTCACACCTCACCTCTTCACCATTACAGGAGACAGAGTGAAAGTTTGGAAGGAGGACAGAGGACACTGATTTCTCTGGGATATAAGTCTGATAGCAATCTCTGCAAGCAGAACCTTGTCCTGGTGCTGGATAAATACTTGTGGGATAAAATACTACATAGTAAGACATCACAAAGCATATTCCCAGATGGACAGTGATTTTTGGAACTCCACCTTTTTTTTATGGTGGCAGGAATACCAGAGCAGGAAGAGTTGTGTGGATATTTAGATGCTTTTGGGACATGGTTTTATTTCAGAGTAGCTCTGATGGTTTCACCTTCTCTTGCGCCACCACCAAACGTGCACAGCCAAGCTCAGAGCTGCTGGAAGGACATCTCGAGATGGTGGTGACACATTTCATGGTGCCTTCTCTCTCTGGCTCTGCTTATCTGTGTCCTCTGCAGCTGCTGTTAGTGTGAATAAGGGGTGCACAGTACAAGCATTTTACAAACTGAGTGCAGAGCTGAGCACAAAAGCCCAGGCTGGAGAGCAGTCCTGAGCTGATAGAGTTGTGAGGAATGTGTCTCTGACTCCTGAATATGTGGATGTAATCTTACTTGCTGAAATGCACCAACAGAAATGTAAACACTAGTGATCATTAATTTTATTTTTTTTTCCCTTTTAAGGAAGCTTGGAAGTGCTGTAAATTTGGATTTGAACCATCAGTGACTAGAGTTCAAAACATGGGCTTGACTCTTAACAAGATTTATGTGTGTGCTTAATGATTCTCTTGAAAGAGTTTCCAAGTGGAGCCTTGCTGTCACTAGATTCGAAGCATGTGTTGGGGGACATGTCAAGTACATGTATGAGGGCTCCTAATTCCCATTAGTGCACAGTGAAGAACTGCACTGGCTGGGAAGGAAAACCATCTCTGGCTGTTTGAATTGCACGTACCATGGAGCCTGCTGGACACGCAGCAAGACCCAATCCTTGTCTTCCCTTGTTTCCAGATTAACTAAATGCAGCTAGAAGGATTAGCCAGTGATTTAAAAATCCACTAAAAGCAAGCTGTCACATTGGAAAGTAACTTTGCAAGGGCTGTGACAGAAATCTGCAGGACACAGGGTGTGTGTGCCAGGAGCAGGAGGGCTGAGAGCAGCAGGATGTGCAACAAGCTGTCATGTCCCTGCCTGATGGGATCCTCCTCAGCATCACAAATTCTCCTAAGCCTACTCAGTTGGAGAACAATGAATTTATTTATTGCTTTCAAATATTACTGGGCTCAGAAGAGCTATAAGGCTTTAAGGAGTGAAGTGTGCCCATTTGGATGGAGAGCAGAGATGGGCTGGTTCTGGGTCTGTTCAGCTGGGAGAGCTGCTTGGGAGGATGGAGCTTTTGTGGGGAGGGTGAGGAAGAGCTCAGGGAGAGAAAAAAGGAGTCTAAGCCCATAAATGGGAAATGTTGGTGTTGGTGTGCTCAGGATTAACTGCAAGGCATATGGCATGTAACTGCAGTCAGGGATGATGTTTCCAGCTACTTTATGTATTTGTTCTTTGGGAAAGTGGATGAAATAGTGAATGTTTAGTTAGAGCCCAGCCTGCTCTTCCCTAGGCTGGTTATTACTCCACGACTGACAGAAGTGCTGAGGAACAGGTAGAGAAAGGAAGCAAGGGAATGTATCAACAAGCAGACAGAAAATTTGCTTAGGATGTCAAAGATAAGCATTTTCAACCCCCCCAGGTAGAAGCCCTGGTCTCCTCCCAGCAGCCTGGAGTGCACCAGCACTTCTCAGGCTTTCTCCAAAGTGGTTTATTGTGAATGTCCTGCAGGAGAGGACTGCATCAGGAGATGGTGCAGGTGCTGCCTACAAGGATGACTTTGTTGCTCCAGGTTATAAAGGCTTCATGAGTGTGTGTTTTGCCAAGAGGAAGCACCTGAAGGCTCTTCTGGGATCCTGTTTGTGTAGGGCTGTGGTGGTTTGATTTCTTTCCTTGAAAGCAGGAGTCCCTGGATGCTGGAAAAGAGCCCCTGTGGCCACGTGCTGTGCTCCTGTTGCTGCCTGGCTCTGGAGCTGAGCATTTCCAGGGAGATTTCCAGCATTCCCACAGCTCTGTGCTGCACACAGAGCCTTCACTGTGGGCTCCCACTGCAGCCCTGGCTCCAGGATTGTTCACTCATGGTGCTGACAGCAGCCGTGCAGGCACCGTGCTTACTCAGACTCGGAGCAGCCTTTATTTATACAGCCACTGCCTCCTCCAAGCAGGCTAAAAATAAAAAGCTCGCTCTGAGTAAGCAGATCGCCTCTCTGTGAGATGCTGTGATGTAACTGGGGTTGTTTCCCTGCTGCAGGGAGCAGGGTGTCTCAGGAGCAGCGTGCCCGGGCTGGCTGTGCAGCAGAGCTGACAGTGTGACAAGTGCCACCTCCCTCCCTCTCCAGAGCTGACAGTGTGACAAGTGCCACCTCCCACGCCGAGGCACTTGTGGAGAGGCCCCGTGGCACAAGGAGCTTCACACTCACTGACTGCCATGGGTAGCAGCTCCAATCAGGCCCCAAAGCTGCCAGGGAAAAGAACATTTCAGGGCAGAGCCATGTCAGGGAGAGAGAGGCAGGGAGCAGGGCAGGCTGACAAGTGCTAAAAGGGCCTGCAATCTGCATTGTGTCATCATTAAAGTGCCTGCCATTAGCTGGCCGTGCACATTAGGGAGTGATACCAGGCACATCCAGCCTTTTGCTCCAGTGCCCTGAGATGCTTAGGAAAATGAGGTGGTTTCAGGGAGGCCCTAATCACATTGTGCTTTGCACTGCAGAAGTCAGACCTGAGCTGGGTACATCAGGGTCTGGGGAGCTGCTGTGTCAGGTGCTGCAGAAACACGGACCAAATGGATTCTTTGCTTGGCCAGGGGAATTCCCCAGCCAAAATCCACCCAGCACCCCTCAAACATAAAAACAGTGAAGGAAGCTGAAGGATAGAGAAATCAAATTGCACATCCAGGGTGACAAAAGCAAAATGCACTGAGTACTGCCCAGTTCTGTGTTCTCTTGGTCACAAAGTTTAGCAAGTCAGCTTTGATTTGTATAATTAATACCCTAAGCTGCTCTCAGGGAAATTCAGTGGGAGGAGAGATCTTGTTAGCTCCATCCTGAAGCTTTGCAGAAATCCTGGGGCTCAGGGTGATGTTTTATAGAGTGCCTCTTCATTTTCTTGAAGACCTTGATGCATCATCTGTGCAGTGAGACCGTGCAGACTCCCCTTTGCAAGCACATTCTGCTTGGGTGGTCAGAGAAATGGGTCCTCACCTTGTAACTCTGGTGCCCCAGAGATCACAGCATCATTTCTCCTGGCAGTTCATTTTCCTAGATACTTCTCTCTCAGAATAACCCCAAAATAGGAAAAGAAAAGGCAAGACTCATCCATTGGGTTCCATTTGTTCCTGTTCCTTTCTCTGCTGTGGTTCTGAGCTGTGCAGAACAGACACAGGGTAGTTGTCAAACTGTTTGCCCTGGGATGACTCTGTGGCAAGAAGTTCCATGAGCTAATGTACTTACACTGAAAATTGTATTACCTCTGTGATTCCACCAGCTCCCTTTTGCTCTTACAGAGAAAGGAGGTCTTCTGGGGTCATTTTCTGATGCTTTCAGCAACTGAAGAGATATAATTGCCAAGGAAACACCCAGCTGTAGGGCAGCCAGCTGCCAGGGCCTGAGTGGAGATGGCTGAGGAGCTGTGAAAGCACAAAGGCTGGAGGTGATGGGAAGTGAGGAAATCTGAGAGTGCAGGACACCCTGAATGTGATGTGCTTGGGAAAGTGCTGCTTTCCTGGGAGTTCTCTCTGGGGAGTCTGGAGTGGAAGGGGAGGCAGGCCACTGGATCCCATCTCTCCCCATGTGCTGCCCAGCAGGAGCAGCAGGGATTGCCCAGAGCTGCTGTCCCATGGCATGGGGACAAGTTGCTGTACCTGGTGCCACATCAGCTCCCTTAAAGCCCTCTGCAGCCAGGCCTGCTGCTGGCTCTGCAAGAAGCCTGCCAAACCAAGGCATTAATGGTACTCTGTGGAAGGTATCAGAGGATCAGTAAAGAAAATGGATTGTTATAGACCTTCTGATAGTACAGAAATCTTTGCAGTTGGCTGTTACGGAAGTAGAATTTTGTGTAATGATGAGAACAGACATTAGTATACACCAGACATGAGATTTTACAATCAACTTTATTAATTTTAATTGATTATAAAATAATGGGGGATGCATTTAAGAAGACTATTTAATTCACTGTAATTATAATATGCTTAATTATTAGAAATTTGATGGTGCAATAAAGGTATTAAAATAAATAGAACAGTAGAGGTTCTCATTAAAATTGCATCTGACCTCTGTGCATTGATATGTGCTGGAGTGAATGCAGTAAAATTGGCTGCAATGTGGGAGCAGTGGGAGCTATTAATTCCCAATTCACAGGTCTTGGCAAGCACGATGCAAATAAAGTCAAATTTAACTATCTGTCTCACACGAAAGACCAGAGAGGGCTCTGCTGAGAGAACAGCAGCCTGTGAATCACTGATGATTCCAGTTGTGCAGCTGCTGCAAATGTGGGGCTTGTGGCACTGGAACTTTGGACGCTTCACAGAAATTGCAATGATGCCCTTCACAGTAAGCTCCACCCCTGCAGGTGTGTGGCAACTGCCGTGGTACAAGTGCTTGTTTCAGAGCAAGATTTACACATTTGGGTGCTTACCCTGACCCTGAGCACTTGGACTGGAAATCTCCCAAGAACTGCTGTTTGAAGGCTATTTTAGATTTTCACTGCCACACCCAGAGAACATTTTGCAATCTGGAAGCAAGCAATGATTGAGGGCCAGATTTTGCAATGTTTTATTTTCCTTTGGGGGGGAAGAAATTTGTTTTGCTTCTGTGGTGTGGTAATTGTCTCAGGTTGTTTCCATTCCCCCTATGTCCTTAGGTGCTGTGAGCACCCAGGATGGAGCAGGGCAGACACATGAAGGCCTCAGCTGAGTTAAAGTAGCAGTGCTGCTCTGCTGGGCTCACTGCTGTCTCTCCTGGACATTGCTTGCTGTGTCTGAATGCCCTGAGAAAAAGCTGAAGCAAGCTGGTGTATGTCACAGCTCTGAAAATGTGGATTTTGATTTTTGCAGTGGACAGTGTCCACTCTGATATAAGCCATTGGGCAGTTATTTAAAACTTGTTCACACATATTCCTGAAAAATTAAACTGCATAGATTGGAAAGGAGGATGTTACAATGGTTGTAAGGAACCTGGTGTACTACAGGCCAGTTGTTTCCATTGAGATGTCCAAAAAAGCAAGCACTCCTCTTGTGTAGTGTTTTATATAGGTGAGCAGTTCTTCTGGAGGATGAGGGCTGGCACTCAGCTCCCTTCTTCCCTGTGAATGTGGTGGAGGAATGGTAATTTCCATATTAAATGTGAAGGAAGCATTTTATCCTATGGCAACTGCACCTGCTTTGCACTGATCTGGTGAGAGGGCATGAGCACTTTCTGGGAGTGAGGAATGGGCCTCAATAGGACATTCCTGTCTCTGAATGCAAAATTCCTATTTCTGCCTGCTACAGCCCATATATTCAGGCTCATTTCTGCATGGCACTTAAATGGATCTAAATATTTCACCAGCTAGCAAGATAACATTACAGCTTGTTTGGTATTTGGTAATCAGTTATTAGGACAGGGCTTCAGTGAAATAAAATATGAGGGCAAAGGAAAGTAACGTGCCTGTGGCATTAGAATGCTGTTAGCAAGCTTGAGGCATATCAGAGAGATTGGTCCTGAGAGTAACATTTGCTGTCTTTCTGCTTTTGAACCTTTTTTTTTTTTTCCATTTGCCTGTTTCTGAGGTCTGGGATTTATCCTGAATTTAAGAACTGACAAGTTTTGATCATTTGAATAGGTATCACTGTTCAGCAGGGAATACATGTGCCAGCTGAGTTGTCTCTTAAAGCCAATTTGTACTACCAGTTGTACAAGATGATTTCTGGAGACTGGAATGAATTTCAGCTCCAGATTCTCCACCTGTGCTGTGGCTGCTCCTCTCTCTTCCCCACCTGGGCATGGCCTTTGATGTGAATACAGAACCACAGAAAAATGACACTGCAAGGTTGAGAGCCTGACTTGGATTTACTAAAGCAGAGCACTCTTAAAGCTGAAGTAATTTCTTAATCCCAACCTCATCGTTTTGTGCTGAGCTTGTGCAGTTTATCTTCATGAAAGCAGAACCACCCCTGCCATAGAATCTCCAGATTTCAGCATTTAGCAGTTCCTTGAGCTTCTCTCTGTATAAATGATGGCTCAATTCCAGTGTCCTCACTGTGCTGAAGAGCAGAAGAATTGGGTTCATAGTTACTAATAATGGTGCACAAACCAGAATTATTTCTAGGTAATGCCTATAAAGAAGACTTTTGCACTGTAGTAGTGCTTGTTCATGACACCTTCTCTGATGATGACATTTATGCTCTTTGGTAGGATGGCTGTGAACTGTAAATGTGGGAAGAGATGCCCAAGACTTGGAATTCAGGTTACTGATACCCTGAGTTCCACATACTTTTCATCTGCTTGAAACTTGGTTATTTCCTATTGTGCTCCTGAAGAGTTGGTTTTGTGGGAAGCTAGGAAGGGAAGGGATGATTTCAAGCTTTCAGCCTGAGAGATAAAGACTGTTCATGCCTTATACAGTATAATGTATATAATGTAATAATATATACAATAATAATATATACAATATATAATATATAATTTACACAGATGTACATTATATATACACAAATGATACACAAACCCTGGAGAAATTGGTGGGAGTGGAGGCAATTTTTGCTGGCTGGCCAGAGAAGCTGCCTGCCCTTTTAATTAGAGCAGGCATTTGCCACATTTTACCTCCCAGTTATTGCCTGTCTAGGGAGATGCACTCTCTAGCTGCCCCCCAGAGATCCAGTGGCAGTCACTGCTGTCTCCACAGCTTGTACAGAGTTATCCATGAGCTGTGGGGCTGCACAGCCCACATGGCCAGTCCAGCCAGACATCTCTCACACGAGCTCAGTTAGTCCCAGCTCACTGGCAGCTAGTCTGGGTTTGTTTGAACAGCAAGTGCCATGTCTGTCACAAAAACCATAAATAAATCAATCTGCAGCCCTGCCAATAACACACAGAACACATGGCATGCTTGGGCATACTTCCTTGATCCTTGTGCACCCAGCTTTGCCCCATTTCCCATGCATCTGTCCATAAAGAAGAACCATGAAGGGAAAGGAATGGCAGGAATGAAACATTTGAAGAATGCTTTCAACGAGCCCATTAAACTATCCTGCTGGAAACTGTAGCCTGGTGTGATAGGTCTGGTTCAGATTTTCCATGTATTTGAAGTCTTATGTTGAAGAATGAAGTCTCTGTTTTAGAGAAATGAGTCCCTAAGTGGAAAAAGAAAGAGCCCAGCTGTTAGTACGGCACTTAAGGTTATTTTGCTTTTTGCTGGTTTTTGTTTTGCTCTAAATCCTTCCAGCAAGTGTAGCTGATGCTGCTGGTTCTCAAGCTGCTTGGAGAAATCAGCCCTGGCTGAGCTGAGCTCAGCTGGTGGGTGGTGAGGTGGGGAACCTCAGCAGAGGACAGGCTGCAGCTTCTGGGTGTCTTCCTGCAAGGCCTGGGAGTGAATACTTTAAGTAGGGATGTCAGCTACATCCCTGGTATCTGCAGCAACAAAGAAAAGGAATGAGACACCAGAATATTCAGAAGTTTAGTGTTTCCCAAGTGTTGGTTTGAATGGGTTGAACTTTGCCTGATGGGAGAAACATCCATCTTTTGGTGCATGTTTACAATCAATCTTGTGGCTCTAAATCCATCCCCTTACAAAACAAATGCTTCAAGTCCCTGAGTTCTTGATGGTACCTGGTGACCATTTTAATGATGCTTTGCCCTTGCTCCCTGTCAGTGCAAGGCCATGGGTGAGCCTGAGGTGGTGCAGGAGACAAGGATGCCTTTTGTGGGCCTTGATGTATTTCCTCCTGTGCTGCCCAAGGAGGGGCCACGCCGCCCTTGTTATCAGGCTGTCAGGAGAATTCCGAGCGCAGCAGTTGCATGAGCAGCAGGATGATTGAAGGCTGGTTTCCGATGGACTTTTATCTGGTAATTGATTTCCTCTGTGGGTTTGTGCTGTCTAATGAGGTGTGAGCTAACAGCCAGCCTTCCCCGTGGTGGGAGGTGAGGGAAGCCAGGCGCCTCTCCCTGCACAGCTGCAGGCTCCTCACTGAACTTCTGGGAGCTTGGCACTGTGGAGACCTCTGCCCTGCTGTCACATTGACTTGAAATTAGTGGCTTTCAAAAGTTATTACAAGGGGGACAGATAGGGAAACACACACAGGCAGGATGAACTTCTGTAGCCCTGGCTCTTTGAAAATTAAGCTTAAGAAAAAAAAAAAAAAACGGAGAAATTGCTTTGGTCTTAAAAGTTTCCTTTGTCTGTGTTAATCCTGGGGTGGGGGAATGGGCAGGGAGGGGTTATGGAGAAAGTGGGGCAGGAAAACCTGGTGCTCATCATGATTGTAATTCCATGCTAAAATACCTTCTTGTCCTAACTGCTGAGAAGTGTGTTGGTAACTGCAGAGGTTCCCAAGGACTTGAGCAAATAAACAAAACACAGAGTCCTGGAGCCATGTTTGAGAGTGATTTAGTTTCTGGTGCTGTGAGAAGCCAGAGAAAGCTTCTCCCTGCCTGTTGCTCAGCTTTCCTGGGGTTGGCTGATCCCTGCCTGCTCTCCCTGGATATCCATTTGCTGGGAAGACTGGAAGTAGGTTGGATGTTCTGACCCCATTGGAATGGGGAAGAGCAATATAATGGCTATTAGCACTTGAGGGTTGGGAAAAACTTTGTTTTCCTTTAACCCTGGAGTACCTGGATGATTACACAACGCTTGGAAACCCTAAATGCTTTATTAAGCCATTTCAGCTTTAAAAGAAAAGTTCCTAAATGTTTGGATACAGCATAGAATTGTCCTTTCATCCATTAAGCAGTTTGTGTCCTCAGGCATCCATACAGTTAACAGTGTTAGCCCCAGTGGAAAGCCTCTGGAGGCACTGCTGACTGCACTGGAAAGCGTGGATCATTTAAACATTAACAGCTTTGGTTATTAATTATTGTGGAAAGTGTGGGGGTGGAGAATGCTGAACTGGAAATGCTGTCCCACGCTGTATTTTTCCCTTGCTGCATTATCAAATCCATTTCTGCTGTCAGCTCAGTGCAGTGCTTTCACAGCAGCCTGATGGGGAGCAGAGGTTATTCTGCCTCCTGCTTGGCTTCCAGGTTTTCACTTGACAATGATGATGGTGTCTTTTCTGCAGGGCGTACAGATGATAGGCTTTAGCTTCATTTAATTTAGTGTGAACTCTGTTTTCAGCCAGGAGGAAAATGTCTTGTAAAAATTGTGCCCCGAACACATCCTGAGAGAAGTCCCAGCGTGGGGACGGTCTGGAAAATCAAACCTCTGTTAGTGCTAGAAGGAGAGACTTGAGCTCTTCAAAAGCTTGATCTCCTTGAGTGTTGATACCTTACAAATATATCCCCATGTCAGAACTCACAAGGCTTCAAGTCCTTGTCACCATCAGCAGGTGCTATGAGCACCTTTGGTTCTTGGATTTGGGTCAGCTTTCAGCAAAGCCTGTCCTTGCAGCAGGGCTGGGCTCTGGAGGATGCCCAGGGTGACTCAGCCACAAAGCTCTGCCTCTTGCTTCATTTGCATCCAGCTAATATAGCTGTAATTACTGAATTGTATTTCCTGGACACTTGGAAATAATTTAGCTCCATATAAAACTAATGTGTCTTGCCAAATTTAGGCTTCAAATTGTTTCTACGGTTGAGTGCAGTAATCTTCTATTAGATTTAAGGGTTTTTAAAAAAATATTTTACTAGTGCCTGGCTTGATTGGCTCACAATGTTGTAAGGCTTATTTGTGGAGGGGGTATAGAGATATTAAATGAATTTGGAATTAAGTAGGTGCTGGCTAAATCCCTGCTTTACTCGAGCCCTAGTGATCCCAGTGATACAGAGTCTGGGCATGCAATATTGTTCCTGGCTTATTGAAGCTGAGTGGAGGTATAAGCTATGAGAATATGAGAGACTGGGTTCTTGAGGGGTTTATTTTTGGTGCTCTTTCAGCAAAAACTAGGCTTATGTGAATAGTGTACTTAAAAAACCACTTTCCTCTCCTGCTCTCCTATTAGCTAATGGCAGTACTCAGTGGAGGTTAGAAGGAGGGATTTGTGATTTCTGATTCCCCACCTCCTCAGGAGAGAAGGTGAAGGTGCAGGAGGCAAGCAGGTAACTTCAGCTACAGAAAGCCACTGGAGATGCAGTGGGATGAGCAAAGTACTGAGCAAGTCCTGGCATAGATCTGCTGTAGGAGAAGGGTTTTGGGGAGCTCAGTGCTGTTAACACACGGGCACCTTGACTTGCCTTTGTGTGAAGAAGTGCCCATGTTCAGGCTGAGGTAGCTTGTACCTGGACACTGGCCCTGTGTGCTGCTTTGGGAGCTCTGTGAATTCACTTTGCATGGCTTCTCTCTGGTTTGTGAGCCATAATTAATGCTAATGAGCCCTGGAGACAGAACCAAAGGAGTGCCTGGATGTGAGTGCCTGCAGCCCCAGCCCTGGTGAGCAGCTGGAGCGGGAGCAGCTGCTCTGCCCTCTGCCCAAGGGACTGGAGCTGCAGGACAAGCCAGCCACTAACAGCAATCCAACATCCCTGTCAGCAGCAGGATTAGGCACTGTTTTACTGGATTTGTGCAGGAAGAATTTCTGGGGAAAGCAGATATGATTTTTTTGGAAGAGTTCCTTATTGTGCATCCTTATTGTTTCGTATGTTGAAGGGTTTTCAAGGTTGATTCCAGTTTTAGGTGTTGAGTGAGGATGGAATTATGCACTATTATGTCAGATTTTTGTGATTGTAGGGATGCTTCCTGTCTTTTTTTTTTTTTTTAATAATTTCTGGTGCTCTGTTTGGTGATGTGTCCACTCAAAGATTTGTGTTTTAAATGCTGTGTCATGAATGGGTTCATGGTGCTGCTTTGCTGGCTCAGTTGCTGTGTCAAGCTTTCAGTGTGACTGAATGGTCAATGCTGAGAATTGCAATGTTGGGATTATAGATTTTCCTGCAGTGCTGTGTTCTGTACTGCAGGAAAAGGCCTTTTGCTGTTAATTGATTTATAATTTTTTTTTCCTGTGGTAAAAATGGATACTTCTCTTTAAAAGTGTTTAAGTTGCATGTGTGGCTACATTTGGAAATAAATTCCTCATGTGTCTGTGCATGTGTGCAAGCCATGCCCACATGGAAGTGTGTAAAGCTGCTGGGCATTTGGCCCTGTATTTTTGGATTGTACAAGGAAGGACATACTGAGGAAGTATGTATTGTATTAATACATCTGCTAAAGGACATAAAAACATGTAGCAGTGGTGCTTTGTATGGAATGGAAATGCTGTTGTTAACATCCAAACCCAAACAGCTCTGCCTGGAAGGGAACCATCCATCAACTAGACCCCACCTTGGACAGATTCCTATAGATCATCCCCCCTCTGTCCCCACCACTGGCTGGCTCAGCATCTCCAAGCCAACCTCTGCTGTATTCCTGTCACTGTTAAGAATAGGACTTGAATTATTCAGAAAATCTGAGTGTATTGCTACTCTATTACTTATATATTTATTTATTTGCACTGAACAGTTTTTGTTTTGGGTATGCAGCAAAGCAGGAGCCTTCCCTGACCTTGCAGGGATTCAGAGATAGATGAAGGTGCGTGCCTGTTCTTTGGAATTGATGGTGTTTGAAGAGACTCTGGCTCCAGTGTGGGTTGTTGGCAGCAGTGCTGATAATCACAGTGTGATAACAACTGGGCTCTGTTATTTCAGATGTGCTTAAATCTTCTTTTCTTGTGCTGTAAGGTTGTGTCTTTGCAGACTACCAGAGCTCAGGAGGGAGAGAGGAAAACAATCCCAATCCAGGAACCTTTGTTTCAGAAGGTTGCAAGCATTTTCTGTTTTGTATTTGATCACCTGATACATTTCTAGATCTTAGGTAAAATGAGTGAGCTGTTCATATGGTGTACTGCTTGCTTGTCTAAAGCCCATTAGTATGAAACAGAGCATTCTTGCAATCTGTTGGAGCAGTACCTTGTTAATTCCCTGGATTAGCAGACCTCTCATGTATGCTTGCATTTTGAGAGTTAGCAAATCTGGTGAACAAATGTTTCACAAAAGCCAGGAAAATGCATCACAAACCCTGTTCCATCTCTTCAATATTCACAGTAATTGCTGCCAGTGATGCTGTGTGCAGGATGCAGTGGTGTAGCTTGTACACACAGTAGGAGAGCAGTAGTACATGTCCTCCAGCATTTGTTTCTGAACCACAGAGGGGAGTTAACAGCAGCAGCAAAATGTTCTGCTGATGTATTGTTGATCAAAAAATGTGTAGCAATGGCATCCCTAACGTGTTTGCATCTGAGACTTGCTCAGTTATTGGGTGTGCAGCCATGTGGGGGCACCTGGGATCCCCACGGGGCCCTGCAGCCACACACTGGGGTCAGACACTGAGTGACACCTGCACAGGCTGGGACAGACACACACAGTGCCACCTGCACAGACACACAGAGCCCTGAGTGCCACCTGCACAGGCTGGGACAGTCACACAGAGTGCCACCTGCACAGACACACAGAGCCCTGAGTGACACCTGCACAGGCTGGGACAGACACACAGAGCCCTCAGTGCCACCTGCACAGACACACAGAGCCCTGAGTGACACCTGCACAGGCTGGGACAGACACAGAGCCCTGAGTGACACCTGCACAGACACACAGAGCCCTCAGTGCCACCTGCACAGACACACAGAGCCCTGAGTGCCACCTGCACAGGCTGGGACTGTCACAGAGCCCTCAGTGCCACCTGCACAGACACACAGAGCCCTGAGTGACACCTGCACAGACACACACAGCCCTCAGTGCCACCTGCACAGGCTGGGACAGTCACAGAGCCCTGAGTGCCACCTGCACAGGCTCCTGGGGCTGGGACAGCACCAACCACTGCGGGGTCACTGTCCCACCCAAACCCACACCCCCTGTTAGGGTTTATCTGTGCACAATCTTTATTTTCAGCTGCAGAGGTGTGTGCTGTGCAGCCTGGAGGGTTTCCTGGCATGGATGGATGGGTGTGAACCTGTCACATGTGGTGGTGACAGTGTGTCCATGTGGCAGGGTTCAGTTCAGGCATTTTAATGACACCTGTTTTAAAGGCTGCGAGTTTCAACTCTCTGGGATTTTAATGACATCTCTGTCACACCTGAGAGCCAGAGTCTGGAGCAGGCACTGGGAGGGAGGAAGGAATGGGTTAGAGGGGATTTTTACAAGACAATACAGACATGAGGTATTTCTTGCAGAGGTAGTTTTGGAGTTTACCTCTTTGCAGACGTAGTTTTGGTAGTTTTGCATATTAGATACATAAAATATATGTAGCAGAAGTTGATTAATAGGTATCTCTGACATAAAATGTCCATATGTATTGCTCATCAGGGTGTTTTTTCATATGTTTTTCTTCTAGACTGAATTCTTTTTTTTTTTTTTGCCTGATGGAACTGTATACTGCAGATTTGGAATTCAGGAAATATCTGGAAGGATTTTTTTTTCATTTTAGAGTTAGGAGTACATAGATTTCATTTCTTTGGTCTGGGTTTTGGTGTATGTGAAATCCACATCAGTGTTTGAACTTGCAGGCTTTTGGTCTGGCCCTTGTGGCTTTCCTGGGTTGTAAGTGATTTTTACATCTTGGAGAAATATGGATCGATAAGCAAAGAAAAAAATCTGGTGTCAGGAAAACATTGTATTTCAGGGTCTATCCCTAAAGGAAAAGCTGCATGGAATTATGCAAATAAAACAATGTGCTTTCTAATTGCATGGACAGCTTAATTACACTGCTAGAGCAGGTACCTATTTACATCTCAAAACATACAACTGAATTTAGGAAATAATCCATGTATATACAGTACTTTTAAATTCTGTGTATATTATATAAGCATAAAATGTGTTAGACACCACAAAAGCATTTAGGGGTTTTAGCTGCCTTGTGGTTTCCCACGTCTATTCCCCTGCTTTCCCCACCCCAGCAGGCACAAATCCATCTCCTTGCTGTCAAATGGAGTGAGCACAAGGCCTGAGGTTCCCTCCTACAGGGGATTTAAAAACCTGTTAATTGTATTCATTATTGAATGGGTCCCTGGCCATGTGTCCCTGAGGGTCCCTGCAGCCATAGTGGGGCCATGTTTGGGGCTAACGAGGGGACAGGCCCATAATGAGGCTGATGAACATGCTAATGAGGGCACCTGGGGTGGTGAAGGTGCTGTGCAGCCCCTCCTTGTGAGGGCAGTGCTGCTGCCTTGGGTTTGGGAAGGATCTGGGTCACTCAGTGCTGAAGGTTTGGGAAGGGTCTGGGTCACATCCTGAGCTGAAGGTTTGGGAAGGGTCTGGGTCACATCCTGAGCTGAAGGTTTGGGAAGGGTCTGAGCTGCATCCCAGGGGTAGAGGGACGTTGGTCCAAGTGGTACCAAGTGTTGGGAATTGTGTTTGTGTCGGCATCACCCACCAGCCCTGGTGCTGGGTGTGGGGCCTTGCCTGGCCTGGCCCAAATTTGGGAGCCCCATTTGTTGTGTTTCCCAGGCTTAGACTGCAGGAGGGTTTTGAGTTGTCACTAAACCTTGGCACTGGAGAGGTACTGGGTAATTTGTTGATTGGCCCCTGATCTCCCCAGGATTAGAGACTGGATCAGGATTAGAGACTGGATCAGGATTAGAGACTGGATCAAGCCTGGCTGTCACAGGAGTCAGGGTGTGCAGGTTATTCTCTCTTCAAGGCTTTATAGCACTGCAGGGTGAGGCTGTGGTTTCAGGAGTAACTTGCTGGGAAGGGGTAGAAGTGATAACACAGACATTTAATTCATTTTAATGAGACTCCTTCTCCAGGTGCTCCCGTGTCAGGTCTTTGGAGATGTGCCTTTGTGACAGAAGCACTGTGCTAAAGAGGATCTGTGCAGGTAACAATAGGATGTCAAAATGAAGTGAAACAAGGGCAGGGCAATTTTATGGAGATGACATGACAGGAGGAAAGTATGGGGGGGAAGAAAAGAGAATTTAAGATGTCAGTACAGATTTACTGAAGGCTTTCCAATGTCAAGTAGAAGAAATGTCAGCAGGACTGACTTGGCAGTGTCAAGGTGATGGCAGGATGAGGTCTGATCAGCTTGGGAAGCATCTCACACTGCAGCTGTGGAGACGAGCTGCTGTCAGTAAAGATGATGTCAGGCTGATAATTATTTTGTACATTGTGGTTTAAGTAGGGCATTGTTTCTGTTGAGGTATTTTGAATTCAGCACAAGGAAAGAGAATAGTCATTCAAAGATAAAAGACTCCAAACTGTTTCTTCTTTTTGTGAGAGTGCCAGGAGCTTCCATCCCAGCCTGGGAGCTGCTGCAGTGAAGCTGCCCTGGGGACTGGGCACTGCCTGCTCTGGGTAGAGTCGAGGGGACTGAGCTCCCACTCTGCTTGGCTTCCTTTCATTTCTCTCTTCAAACTCTGCCTAGTAAATTGGAGGGCAGAGGAGAAAACTCTCTCTTCCAACTCTGCCTAGGGCAGAGGAGAAAACTGATGTCACATGGGAGCGCAGCCATGATTTCAGGCACGTGGGTTGGAGATATTTGAGGATGAACAATTGTAATTCACAGTTGCTGATGAAAATACATGCAGCTGTGTGTAATACTGTGACATAATTGGTGCTGAAACAGCTACCTGTGTTGAAAGTCACTGGGTGTTGGAGATGGCAGAATAAAGTGGCAGCAGAGGCTGTTCCCACCTCTTAGGTTTGTTTTAGGATGCCTGTAGAGTTAAGTGGAGTCCTGAGGAGTGACAAAAAGGAGTGTAACACGCTCCTGAAATGAAAATTCAGGCCCTTGGCTGTTCTGTAGTTGTAAGGTATGGGTTTGGGAGTAAATTGTGCCACATGGTAAATAACAGGGCTGGGGTGCAGAGCTTGCCAACAGCTCACCCTGCCAGGCTCTTCCCACTCCCAGGCACTTCCCAGCATCCAAGTGCTGTCGTGCCTGGCACCCTTTCCAAGGAGGGAATCCCCTGTTAGTTAAATTGCCCTCACTCTCTGTGTGTCCTTTATCACAAAACAAACAAACAGGAAAAAAAATGTGCTGGAAGAGCCAATCTAAGGCCTGGCAATCCGATAATAAATCCCCTGTCTTTCCACACACACTCAGTGCCAGCTGTAGGCTAATTAAACTCAATAGTTCACAGGTGTTCCTGGGAATGACTGCAGCAAGAGCACTCTCCTCTTTAGGGCTCGTTAACATCTTTTTCAGAGCTCTTTAAATTTCATACACCAGCAACACTGAGCTAAAGCAGATGAAAGATAGCAGGAAGGGACTTGAGCTATTACAGGAGTGCTCTCAGTGTTAGTACAGGCTGTGGCCTCTCTCAATTCAACAGCTTATTTGTTTTGATGGGTGAATCTCTTGGAGACCAGTGTAAGGAGGAAAATGGCTTTCTTAGAAACACTCAGCTTTCTGTAGCCAAATAAAATTCTTGTTCTGGAGCTCATTATGTAGCTGTACACACTGTCAGGATGTCCATGGGCTCTACACACATGCAGGGGCTACAGAAGAAGAAAGTTTGTGGCCAAATGAAGCTGATTTAGCCATTTTGTCAATGTCTAAAACCTTCCCAGGGAGAACCAAATGGAAAGCAAGGCTTTCTCTAGCCTTCCTTGCTTATTGAATCTTCTAGGCTTTGAGAGATGCAGTTTCTTTGCACTAATATTGGAGCACTGTCTCTCTGTAGGCTGATTTAAGGGGACAGTTGCCATGACAAGCTTCCAGTTCCAACCTGCTTCCACTCTGCTGTGTGGAGCAAGAGCTCTGGTTTTAGCAGATCTCACAGCCTTGTGTAGTTCTGTGGCTGGACAAGCTCATCTGTTCATTCATCTACCCATCTTCATGCTCCTTTTGCCTAACAGAATTGAATTGTAATTTCTTGGAGAGCTCTCATAAGAATGGAGGAAAGAAAGGAGGCTTTTAGCATTCTCTTTCAAGGTTCCCTAAAAACCTCCTCTTGTGGAACTGGGCCTGATTCCACTTAAGTCTGATGTGCAACTTTCCTTCTTGGAGAAAAAGCACCTTGACCAGAAATGCAGTGCCAGAGCAGGCAGCCCAGAGAGAGGAACTGGTGTGCCTGGGTAAGATAGTGTTGGTGGGATAAAAGCATTATTTGATCTAGCTTGATATATCTGATCCCTTGCTTTACTGTCCTGCCTCAGCCACGTGCTTTGCAGCAGACTGGAATGGTTCATAAGTGGACACACTAGGCAAAAATGTTCCTGTTTTAGCAGTTACTAATTGAAAGTCATTTCTATATTTCATAGCTCTTGTTCTCGTGACTTCTCATGCTTCTGTTTCTTCCTAATGATATTTTCAATTGTGCTCTTTTACACTCTTCCCCTAGACAAGAAAACCACAGTGATATACCACAATCTTACATGGTTTTATTGCTGATTTATGCTAAATTGGTATGCCTAAATCAAAATAATATTTCCTACATGAGTCGACTGCACCATTTTAATGAAATAATTTTCTCAATCAATTCTATTGCATCACTGCAGTTTTACCCTATCCATAAAATCTTACTTAAACTGCTACAGCCCTTGGGGTGTGGCTATGAATGGGAACAAGCTTTTATTCTCCTAAATGTCAGATCTAGGGGAAAAAGAAACTGTTTTCAATTTTAAAAAAATCTATTCAAGTGTAGTTTGCTCTAACTGTCCTTTTAGCAATTCTCCTCTTTCCTGAGTCACTGTCACTGTCAGTCTCATGGTGCTGCACAGAAGGACAGGATTGGGAGCTGATGTTGTACATTTTGGGAACAGGTACAGACTGAAATGACATTTCAGTTCACTGGCCTGGCTACAGGAAGCCAAGAGCAGGAGTCCAGCGCTCTCTCCAGTGCCTCCTCTGAACACTGCTTGGTTCCAACCATGCAGGTGAGCTGAGTCAGTAATTTCCAGTCAGCCCTGGATGAATGGTTTGAATGGGGCCTGCATAAATCTCATCCATTTAGAAAAAGTCTAAAACTCTTTCAGTGAATTTGCATTGAGATGATTTTATGTATAGAAGTCAGTTTGAGGTGGAGAGAAAACCAGCAGGACAAGTACATGTTTTCATAAGGATTTGATTTGTTTGCATTTAATGACATTATTTTGTCAATAACAAAGTAAAACCCCAAAAGGTGCAGTGCACAAAGCTGAAAGTGTTAAGCAAAAAGTGGGCAGAGTGTAAGAAATCCTTTCCTGACCCCAATCCCTGGGTATCACTGCTTGTGACATTGATTTGAGGGTATTTAATAAAGAAAAAGACTTCATAGTTTCTGTGTTGGAAACTCCTCTGTGGCTGGCATCCAAAAGCTTATTTGCACACCAGTGCTGAAGTTAAATAAATTATGTGGCAATCAGTGTAGCCCTAAGCTGAAGCACTGATATGAGGGGGAAGGGCTGTGCAGAAAGCACTGCCTTGGTTTCCTCTCTCTTTCAGGTGAGGGAATGTTTAAGAGCAAATGAGTGTGGAAAACTTGGGATCCCTCCATGTGTGGGGCTTTTTTCAGTGGCCAATTAAACAATTCCCCTTGTTTCAAAACTCAAATTCAAGACTAAATGAGCAGGTCTACTGTTGAGAAAAATACCTGTCAGAGAGGGCAGCTTTAGTGGTTAGATGATTGGTACACCACCATCAATGGAGTTTTAAGTTTCTCTTTGGTAAAATATAAAATAGGAGCCTCCATCCCAAATTGGGTGTGCATATGGACTTCTTCAGATTACTTGCTGCTTGATAACTGAGCCTGTCTTTGGTAGGAGACTGCTGTCATCAGATTGAACTAAATGTGTGCTGTGTAGTTGTGAAGAAAGATGTCTGTGGGGGTAGGATTTGGGGAAACTTGGATTAACAGAGCATCTGAAATGTTCAAGGGCCCAGATGCAAACTCCAGGCAGCTCCATAGAGATAGACAAGATTTCCCTTCTCTCTTTTTGCAAGCATATTCTACAAACTCCTCTGAATATAAGTTAGTTTAGGAACCAATTAATTTATGACATGCATTAAGCACCACGTGACTTAGTACAGTGTCTGCTCCTTATCTGCAGAGATGAAAAATTGTGTTGAGGTGACTCTACAGCAGTAGTTTCAAGATTAGCTCTTTCTCCTTAGGAGTTAATAGGAAGTGAGATCTATGTCTATGTATGTGATAAAATTAATTCCTGTATAAGATGAGAGTAAGAAGCCCAAATACTTGGAAGTTTAGTCTCTTGATTTTATTTCTTATGAAACTGAACCCTCCTCCTCTTCTGGATCCAAGGAGATCATATAATTCTGAGATATAACTTCAGTTGTTTTCTCAAAGGGAAGATTCAAGCTCTTCTTTGAAGGCCAACTTACTTCTATCTAGCTGTTAAATAAATCCTAGAGCAAATAGCAGTGCAGCACCATGCCTAAAGCATTACCCCAATCTGGACAAGTAAAATGTTAATTTCTGCATTGCTTTATGCTTTTGATTTTATAGCAAACCAAGTACTTAATGTCAACCCACAATTTTTAAAGTGCCTGATGATTTAGGGGTTTGTATATTATGGTTGTGCAGTACAAAGCAGGTGGGTTGGTTGGGCTGGGTGATCCTGGTTGTGCCCCTGAGCCAGCAGCTGTGTTGGTGGTGAATGAGCCACTTCTCTGAGGTTGGGTGCTGTCCCCAGCTCAGGGCCCCTGGCTGGCAGGGCAGGGAGGGATGTCACAGACACATTTTATGAAAAATCCTTTCCTTAGGAGGATTTTTTCCTCCTGAGAAGCTGAGAGGCCTCAGGAACAAAATGTAAACAATGGTTATCTGCTGCTGGGGAATGCAACAGGTGGATCTGTGATTGGTCTCATGTGGGTGTTGCTAATTAATGGCCAATCACAGTCAGCTGGTCAGACTGTCTGTCTGAGCCACAAGCCTTTGTTATCATTTTCTTCCTTTTCTATTCTTAGCCAGCCTTCTGATGAAATCCTTTCTTCTATTCTTTTAGTATAGTTTTAATATAATATATATCATAAAATAATAAATCAGCCTTCTGAAACATGGAGTCAGATCCTCATCTCTTCCCTCATCCTCAGACCCCTGGGAACACGGTCACAATGGGACAGCAGCTCTTGGGACTGCCCCCAAAGTGGGGACACCATCCCAGAGCTCTCCTTGGGCTGGTGCTGCCAGGGGGAGCAGAGCTGCTGATGGCTTGAAGGCCTTGGCAGCCTGGCAGTTTGATTTGTGTGGTGGCTAATGGAAAATAAGCAAAAGGAGAGAAGCAGGGAGGAGGCCTCCCCTTTCTTGACAGTGCTGCTTCTTGTCAGGTTTTTTAGTTCTTCTGATGCCTTGTGAAGGCTGACCTAGAACAGAGACTAGACAGAGGTAAAGAATAAAGTAGGGATTTATTAAAATGCCTCAATAGATCCACCTTGGGCATCACAAGAGCCCAGCCAGGGCTGCACCCCAGGTGAAACAAAATGGCCACAAAATGCACACCCGCTCATGGGGTCTCTCACTTTTATAAGTTCTGCTCCATTTGCATATTGGAGTTAATTGTCCAATTCCAGCTTTAGCCCATGCAGTCCCATCCTTGTTTTTCTCTCTTCAGCCCACGGTGTTTGTGCTCTTGGGCCTGAGATTTGGGTCATTTGTCCTTGGTCCCCAGCTGGAGCAGGAATTGTTTTGTCTCCCTGCTCTGTGCACAGAGCTCACCATGCCCTAATGTGGAGCCCAGACCCACACACTAAAGCAGCACAGAATGTGAAAAATAGAAAAGCTAAAACCTGAGGCATCACCTCCACCAAGCAGAGGGCAATACACCTGCTCTGGGTTGCTCTCATGGGTGATTCTGTGTGTGACTGAAGCCACATCCCTCAGCCATCCCTGTGCAGCTCTGCATGTGCTGCACAGCTTGTGTCCCTTCTGGGAAGTGCCTGGCCTCTGCTTTAGCACAAGTATCTATTGCTGCTTTTGATTTTCTCCTAAATCAGACCTGATTGCTTTCTTAGCTGCAACACCAAGAATCAACTTTCCATAACTTTGACTTTTTTCCCCCCCTTGTTTCTTCTTTGTGCTTGGTTTTGGTTTGGGTTTTTTTGGTTTGTTTTAAGCAGTGAAGAATTGATCCAAATTCTCCTACTACCCAACAGACTTTGAATCCTGACATGAAAAGACAATAACATTTGTTATCTTAGCATGATTTGTTAATGGTTGTAAGATGTATTGACACAATTGGGTGGAAGTGACCAGGACTATCACTGAGATGTGATCAGTTTACATAAGAAGTGACAAGGCAAGTATGCCCAGAAGGCTTGTTATGATTATGATAATTTTTATTATTAATATTATTACTATGGCTGTTAGCTTTATGTCAGTGGATCAGCAGCAAAACTTTGATAAGCAAAAACCCTCAGATGTTCTCTCCAGTGAATTCTGGATTCATCCCACTTAGCTGAATTTCAGTGGTGTCTTCCTATGGATAAGGCTTGTCATTTCCTTTTCTCCCCTGATAAGTCACTGCAAAGGTTTTTGCTTTGTCCCATCTCACAGGCAGCTGCTCTTCTATTTTGGGAGAGCTATTACTTTGGAGGGTCCTTCTGGATGAAAAGCAGGAAAACTGCTATCATTAAATAATAATTCTGTGGAGCCCCAAAATATTATGTGTTTTAATGCTGTTGCATAATCTTGGGGTTTATTGATGCTTTATGCTCCTATATAATAGCCTCAAACACACGAGAACTTTGTGAAATAGGAACAAGGAAAATGCTTGACAACACTGCATTTTTAAGCTAAAAATGCTTAAAGCAATCTTGCCTGAATTCTTCCACAGATTAATTAGGATATTCTTTCAAAAATCTTTAAAGATGCTGGACAAAGAACAGTGTGATGCTCTTTGCCCAAAGTCAAGTGTTAATGGGGAAAAGCATTATAGTGTTTTCCCTTTATCCCTGCTCCTTGCTCCCAGTGGTGCTGTGGATCTGACCTGCAGGTCAGGATGGCAGCTGGGGATAGTGCACACGGGTCTGCAAGCAGAGAAGGAGCTGGCCTGGCCATGGCTAGTCATGAATTAGTCATCCCCCAACACCTCCAATTAGCTGGGCTCGTTTCAGCGGGCTCTGCTGTGTTCATTTATCAGTGAATATGAAGCTGTGATTGAGGCTGAGCTCTCTGGTAGCTGGAAAAGTTCTTCCCCACGTGGTTGGACATGGTTCCTGTATGGGGAGGGACGTTGTCAGCCAGTCCTTGGGGCTGAGAAAGAGAAATATCCAGTGTGCCTTGTAATGTGGTCACAGAGAAGGGTGAGGGTTCTGTCCTAAAATGGAGCCATTTGTGGTGCTTGGTGGATGGGGGTGTTTGTCACCACCCAGCTGTGTCAGAACCCAGGACATTGCTCTGGCTGCCCTGGAGGACTTGAGCCCCTGTCCAGGGGCTCAGAGACCTTGGCACAGAGCCCCACACCCCTGTGCCTTTGATTTAGCCCTTGGAAAAAACAATCACCAACCTTTATGAAGAATTACAAGCCACGAAAGTTTAAGTAGAATGATAGTGAATTTATCACAAGGTGAAAAAATAGATTTTTGGGGGTTTTTAGAATGGGGGTTCAGGGGGCAAGATGGAGTAATCTGGGCATGTCCAGCCTTTCTTCTTCTTCTTGGCCTCCATCTTCTGCTGTGATGGCGGCACTTTTGGATTGGTTTAGAGTAGAAGCTCAGTGTCTAACATAGGTGATAGGTATTGGGAAGTTGTGGTAAATATTGTACAGGTAGTTTTTAGTATTAAAAGACAACACTGCCCCTGGGGCAGGGAGAATGCCTCTGACTGTCCTGCTGAGCAGACCTCAGCTGGACAGGAGAAAGCATTTTATAGATAAGATACAATAAACAGCCTTGAGACTGAGAACTGAAGAGCTCTGACTCCTTCTTTAACCGCTGGGCTGGGAAAAGAGACTTTGTACCACACCTCAGGGTCACTGTGACCGGCAGAAATCCTGAGACCTGCTGGGAAGGGACATTGCTGATGGCCCTGCTGAAACGTGTTCTGCTGCTGGTGTGTGCTGCAGCAGGCACAGCTCCCCTCGTGTGCAGGGAAAAGAGTCTCTCACTGCTGAAATGCCTCGTTTTCAAGGGAGGTTACAAGGCAGAAGTTGGAAGCAATCAGTTAAAGCTCCATTTCCACAGTGCCCTTCATGCCAAGCCTCTCAAGGCACTTAAGAAAATACTGGAAGCTGTACAGCACAAAATAAGCATTGGCACATTGCTCAAGAAAAACAAACCTCCTGCCTGGATTTGAAAATTGAAAATTTACAAGACTGATTGCTGAGCTTCCAGGCCCAGGAATGGAGTTAGAAAAAGGGCCCTGTGAGATCAGGGCAGTTCAGGGGCTTCTTCAGTGATGGGGATGACATTTCCATCAGTGCTGATAATTCTTCTGATAGATATTTCTGTTTTGCCATCACACCATCTCCTCCTAACAACCCAGGCTGTAGGATTAAATTTCTCTTTCCAGAAACAGCAGCACAGTGAACCTTCTTTGGATCTTTATTTTTTTCCACTCCCTCGCTTCTGCTAATAGGATTCTGATCCTGGAGATAGCAGGTCCAAGCTGAGTTCCCACCTGCAGCACAGTGTTTTGCCTTCTGATACTTTGAGAATGTGGCTCTCCTCCTCCCCAGACTGTAAGCAGGGGAAATGTGACAGTCCCAGAAGCCTTGTGCTGGATGTATATATTTACAGAAGAAGTTGACTGCCTTGCAAACATTTCCTCTTTGTGCAGCCCTGGTGTACTGGATCTCACTAAGGACACTTGCTGGGGGATGAGTATGTGAGGTGATCTTTTCATAATAAACCCTTCCAGTCTGAGTGGGCATTGCTGCAGGCAGCATGGATTTCTGAATGAATGTGGAAAAAAACTCAGAACTAATAGGAGTGTTCCTAATAATCCTGGTGCAGAAAGTCTGGTGGAAAAAAAAAAGTTAAACCAGTAAAGATTTTCTGGTTTTATTGCTACAAACAGTTTTGTCTCATGGGTTTTAGCCCATTTTATTTTCCTGAAGGGATGTGGAAGTTTGGGGATTTAATCTTTGCCATTGTGGGGGCTCTAGAGGACCCAGGCTAACCATGAGAGAGCTGCTACTTGTGGTGCAGGGCTGCAGCAGATGCTCTCAGAGGGCTGATTCCTCCTTTCCAGTTTGCCAATGTGTATTTTTGCCCATGGAGTTGGGGAACCTGATATAAATCCACTGGCAAGAAGTTGTTCCTCTCAGTTGCCTTTTTAAGAATTGTCATCTGAGTGTCCCCAGTGATATCTGGAGAAGTTCTGGGCATTTCTTGTCATTACTGTTGGAGAGCAAGAGAGAAAGGGGTTGGTTTGGGCTGTAGGTTGTCAGGAACAAAAGAGGAAACCCATCTCTTCAAGGGAAACAGGAGAGATTAAAAAGAAGAGCAAAATGCTAGAAATGGGATGCTGCTGAATATGAATGTGTCAGGGAGCAGCTCCATGTTGAGAGAGGTGGCAGGAGGTGAGGAACCAGTGACAGAGCACTGAGCCTCAGTGAGCCTGGCATGAGGAAAGTTCCTCTGGCACAGAGGGGATCACCTTCTTTCCTCAGTTGCAAAGACACTTCAACCATCCCTGTTCAAGGCATGAGAGCAGCCTGCAGGCAAAAGCCAAGGTTGCATCCCATGTGCCTTTGGTAATTACTCCCAAAATAGCCGTTTGACCTTCATCTTCTTAAAGCCTGCCATGAACCTCTGCACTGCCTGTGGAACTACTTTTTCATATGATGAAATAGTGAATAATTGAATCATATCAGTTTGTGCAAGTCTGATAGAATTGGAACTGATAAGCACTTTTTATTTTCTTCTTTTCCTTTTTTTTTTTTTGTTCTTCTAGCAGGGCAAAATGAAATTACAAAACTCATGTGAAACTTCTGCAGAAGTCAGAAGTGTGAGTCTAAAGAAGCAGTACAAGAGGATTAGACCCTTAGGAAGATTAGTGTCTATTAAATGTGATGATCTGGATGTAGCTTCCGGCTCTCCAGGCTGAAAATTGCTGGGCTGAGTACCCTGGGACAGAGGGCCAGGGAAAAGGTGTCCTTAAACTCCCTGCCAGCTCCCAGCCAGCATGACTGTGGGGCTGGAGAACAGGGTTAGGGGGAAGCCTGGCTGCTGGATAAGCAAGCTGCAAAATTCTGATGTTTCAGCAGACTTGTTCTTGTCTAAAATTATTCTTCATGAATGCCCCTCTCCCCAGCAGAACACCCCAGAATTGATGTGTGCTTCACAGAACCCATCCCCACACACTGGCCACGAAAAACAGGCATTGCTGTGCAAAGGGAGAGCTGAGCTGAATCCGTGCTGGGTGCTTTCTATAAAGGCTGGATGGTGCCACTGGAGAGGAGGGCTTGGTGGGCTGGGGAAGAAACACCTTGTGTGTCCTTCTGTCCCTCCAAAAGTTGGGTTGAAGTGCCGGGCTGCTGGAAGGGCTGGGGCGTGCCAGGAAAGTGTCAGCAAGCCTCATTTTGGCATTTATATACGAGGAGTAAGCACAATCCTTCTACTATTCCAACGAGCTGCTTTTGCCAAGAAAAATCATTTGTAACTCTTTCTTCCTGCTGCAGTGCTTCTCCAGCAGGCCTGGCTGGGATTGCTTTAACCCCTGGAGTGCCAGCAGGAGCTGCAAGGCAGAGCAGAGCCTTGTGCACGTCTTGGCAAGTCCTCCCACGTGCCAAGCAGCTCCGCAGCAGACTGAAGCCTTGTCTGGCAGTTAGCTTTTCTTTTTCATCAAGTCTGTTCCTTAGGGCTGCTGCTGCTTTTTTATGTTTTTATTCCATTCCTGGGGCTGTAGCAGAGGAGGAGGAGGAGGTGGAGGCTTGGGAGGAAGCTGCTTTTCAGAGAGCTGGTAACCTGAGGAAGGAGAGGAAAGAGGGAGCAGGGAAATGGTGAAGTGGTTTGACCCTTGCTCTGTTGTGCTGTCCAGCAGGATGCTGAATCAACAGCACAGCAAGGCTGCCAGTGTTATGTGCTTTTAGAGATTTGCTCACCTGCAAGTTCAGAAGCAGCTCTTCCTCTATTCTCTCAATAAAGCCTCAAAGAATAGGAGATGCCTGTGCCTTTTTGTGATGTACACTTCAGCTCTTGCAGTGTTGCATATATGCGCTTTTACCTTTGATCATCATTTGGAGAGGTTTGCAAGACAGGTTTAGTTGTGTGAGAAATGGATGTGCTCTTTGGAATGAGTGATTTCTCCCCCTCCCTCTAGGTGCTGGCTGAATTTTAAGTTTATCACCACCCTGAGCTGTGAGCAGAAAGGCTGTTTGTTCCCTTTGTGTGGTGCTTTACAGGAGAGCTCTGCGTTTACCCTTTTGTAGAGACTGGGCAGCTGCTTTGCTGCTTTGCT
The DNA here is from genome assembly GCF_901933205.1 of Camarhynchus parvulus. Classification (NCBI taxonomy): domain Eukaryota; kingdom Metazoa; phylum Chordata; class Aves; order Passeriformes; family Thraupidae; genus Camarhynchus; species Camarhynchus parvulus. The sequence continues at coordinate 2,201,516 of NC_044589.1, forward strand.
AAAATCCTTGATGAGATTTAGCAATTCATGTTTCTCTACATAAGAAGTTGAAAAAGACAGTAACTCCTTTTGTCTATCTAGTGGGTGCTTTTTTTTTTCAATGGGAAAGGAAAAGAAGCAAATTATTTTGTTTAAAAAAATAACATTTTAATAATGTAGTAGTCTAACCTTTATGCTAATTGCCCCAGGCTTTTAATGAAGCAGCGTAAAATTAGTCCTGTGAGTCTTCATTAATCAAATATAGGAGCTGATGGTATAGTAATAAGATGCTGTGCTGCCTCTGCTCCCCATGCAATGTTGACATTTGCTTATATTAAGAGAAGAAAGCAACTATATATTTTTTTTGGTAGCTCATTAAAATAATTAGCCATGTTTGGCTTTTTTTTAAAAAAAACCCTTCTTAAAAAATCCTTTTAATGAGGAAAGATGAAAACAGACAGGATGGAAAAGTCAAAAGAATCAAATTAAGATAGAAAAACTGACTGCTGGAGGCTTCCTTTGAACGGAAGATTTATGTCTGTTAATGGCAGCTGTTGGCTGGAACCTCTGTGCAGACACCTTGTTTGTTATTTGCAGAACTTAGAGCAGAGACAAACAACTTCAAGGGTCTCTGTTGATTTGTTTTGTTCCAAATTATTTCCCAAAGGTGCTCTAAGACTCTGGGCTGTGCCTCTGCTGTGTCCCAAACCTCAGTGCTTGCGTGGGGGATGTGCTCACACAGCCCCTGTCCAGGTGAGTGAGTTCTGCTGCCCTGGGCTGGCTGAGCCCAGCTCCCCTCTGAGGCACGGGCTGTGCTCTGACCCTGGTCTGCTCCAGCTCTGGGACCATGCTGGTCACTGCTGAGTCCTGGCCTCAGGACAAATAGTGCTTAAACACCTCTCACAACAGACACAACCCAGTGGCAGGCATTAGGAGAAGTTTCAAGGTGTTTTGGATGAGCCAGGTCCTGGAGCTCCAGAGCAGAGTCCCATCCCCATCCTGGAGCTCCAGAGCAGAATCCCATCCCCACCCTGGAGCTCCAGAGCAGAATCCCATCCCCATCCTGGAGCTCCAGAGCAGAATCCCATCCCCACCCTGGAGCTCCAGAGCAGAATCCCATCCCCACCCTGGAGCTCCAAAGCAGAGTCCCATCCCCATCCTGGAGCTGCCGAGCAGACTCCCATCCTCACCCTGGAGCTCCAGAGCAGAATCCCATCCCCATCCTGGAGCTCCAGAGCAGGATCCCATCCCCACCCTGGAGGGAGGGCTGGGCATCTGCTCTTTCGGTGCCATCTCCCCTTCAAACCCTTCTCAAGCAGTATTTTCTGCTCTGGCTGCTGCCTAAGTACAAACTGCTGTCTCCTATAGGGGAAGAACGGCACCAGAGGATGATTGCTGTGTTTAAGATGCTGGAGCAGCAGCTTTGGGTTCCTGCAGGGTGATTATGACAGGCTGGCCCCAGGCAGGGGAGGGCCGGGCTGTTGGTCCCTGCCGAGGCTGTGTCAGCCCCTGGTGCGGCTCTGTGAGCAGGCAGGGCACGGCTGCCCTCGGGAGGGCTGCCCTGGCACTGTGCCCTCTCACTGGTGCACATGATGGCTCTCATTGCAGAGTTCAGGCCTCAGTGGCAGGGCAGGACAGAGTGCTGCTGCTGCTCCTGCCTGTGTGCACACACGTGCGCGTTTCCAGATGGAAAACCATGGTGGTGCTCTGGGGATGTGGCTCTAGTCTGGGAATCAGGGAGCCTGCACTCAGTTCCTGTGCTGGCCAGATGGGATTAGCAGGCCAGCTCTCCTTCCCCTTCCATTTTTCTCTTCCTATGCTGCCCCTTCCACAGGCACAGAGTGGAGACGAGGATATCTCTTTCTACTAGAAAAGAATTTGGCTATCAGTTGTTGATGATTTTAAAATGAACACTGTGATTTCACACTGCTTAGAAATGACTGATAGTTCAGCAATTCAGGCAGAAAGGAAGCTGGATTCCCCTCCACATACCACTCCTCCCCATTTCTACCCATGTGCTTGCTTCCAGATAAGTCACATTTAATTTCTGATCTGTTTTCTAGTGTGTTCCAGCATCTTTCTCATTGCCATATTAACAGCTCTTCTCTCCCAGTAAAATCTTTCCCTTCCTCCTGTCCAGAGAGCTCCATAACAGAGAGCTTGTGTTTTCTGAAAAGCATTAAAGTAGGTTACACAGCACTTGGACAGCCTGGGGTGTAGGGACTGTGCAGGTGAGGGAGCAATCCATAACAGAAATAATGCTCCATTTCCTGCACTGAAATTCTTTGTAAGAGCCTCAGCAACCTAAAATAGCTGCCTCCAGAGGACTCCCACAAAAGTCTTATCCTCAGCTTGTTTCACCTCCCAGCCCTATGCAGCCTTCAGTTTAAAACTCTCTCTTTTTTCCCAGCCAATGGGGGTTTCTCACCCCCTTCCCTTTCTGTTATCCAGTTCTGTAAGCACAGAGTGTGCTCCACAGTTATTGGTGGAATGTAAAAGAAAGCAGTACCTGAAGCTCAGCCACATGCACTGGTGCAGTTATTTCTCCCCCTGCACAAAGTCCAGCATGTCCCAGGGCTGGGAGCAGGAGACACCCCAGGAAAAGCTGCAGGGCTCAGAGGGTTCATCCCCAGGCTTGCAGGGTGTGTGATTTACATGAGGAGCAGTGGCTCATGCATATGCAAAACCTCCCTGATGAGGTGTGGGGTTTTATCTCTGCTAATTACAGGGCTCTTTCTGATCCTCTGGCTGGTGGGGCAGATCTGGTGTGGCACTGTCAGCCAGAGGCTCTGCCCAGCATTCCTAAGGCAGGAATGAGCTGTCAGGGCAGGGCATGGACAGCAGGGCCAGGCTTTGGCTTTGGGTGTGGATTAAAGCAGGCAGGGAGCTCTGGGGTGCTCACTGAGCTGCCTCTGGGTGCTGTGCAGGGGGAGCACTGGGGACAGAGCCTGCAGCCACAGGCCTGGCTTAATCCCATCGCTCACCCCGAGCTCTTGTGACATCCTTGGGCAGCACTTCATCTCCAAGCTTTAATTCTGTGTCTTTATCCACACTTTGGTGAAGTGCTTAAAGATCAATAGGAACCAGTTCAAGGTATTATGGTTGTTAATGTAAATATGTGTTATATCACAATATCTTCTCCATGTTTATTCCGTGGAATATATTTATCCATAAAATTCTGTTACATTTATATACAGCTCCAAACACCCTGGAAGCAGCTAGGTGTTGACAGAACAGCTGCAGTCTTTTACTATGTTCAATAAATACAAATGGATATAAACAGTATCCATCTGTCAGGCTCAGTTAGATGGTTTAAACATAAAGCTATTTTGTTCCTGTAATTGTATTTAGATCTGAAATGATAGAGGTTTGATTTTTCTTTACATAGTGATAAGATACAAATTCCTTTGAATTGCTCTGACTCCTGATTTATTGCAATAAATTAAATAATAATCCATCCTGTCTTGTTTCACCCCTTCTCCAAGAAAAGAGAGCTCACTGCTCAGGCTCTGAAGCATCCTGCTTACAGTGAGCCACCCTTCCCATGCTCAGAAGCACCTGGGCCTGTGACCTCTGTGTTTACAAGATATTTATTGCTGCTTGCACTTCCCACTGCTACAGTGTTATCACTTCAGTGCCTTGTAAAATTTGATTGTGTTTAATAAATGTATTCAGCGTTATTGCTGAGCAAGTCTGACGATTTACCCTTGTTCCCTCCCTCCCTCACACACACAAACCCAGACACCTTCATAACCCACATATTTCCTTAGCTACGTGTGTGATTGCTTGTGTTGTATCGGAGGCAATTTTGGATGCATCTCAATTAGATCATTTTTCTAATTAAATAAGTGCTTGTGGTTGTAATGTGAGCGTGTCTCTGAATACTGAGTGAGTGTGATTCACTGCAGTGATTTTTCCAACTTCTGTGTGATGTTTGCTTTATAAAACTCAGCTCCTGGCACGGAGGCATCTCATTACCTTCCCCGTGCTGACCTCTGGGGCTGATGTTAGCCAGATGTGTCCAGCTCCCTCCTTCACCCCAGGCTTCCTGTGTGACAGCAGGGAGGTCACTTGGTCTCACTGTGCTGTTTCTCCCTCTCTAAAGCAGTTACCAGAACCTTCACCTACTCCTCAGAGCTTTTGGGGAGCTTGGGCTGTGAGCACACGTGGGAGTATTGTGTCAGAGGAATGTCTGAAAAGCTGTGGTGTTCTTCACCTCCTCCTCTTCCTCACCATCGTGTACCTGAGCATGGAGGGATAGTGGAGCAGGGTTGCTTTTCTTGTGGAAGAGGTGGCTTTTGATTTCTTTGTCTTTTTGTGTCCTAGTGTTTCTCTTTAAGAAAACGGTATAACAAGATGAAAACTCTGTTTTGTGCACCTGAGGGGGTTTAGGCACCATCTCCTTGATGTGGTTTCTTGTGGGTCTGTTCCTTGTCAAAGTAGTCTTCACTGCTATCCTGTTACCAGCAAAATTGCATGAGAAAAGAGTGCACAAACAGCTGCAGGGAGAGGCAGAGTGGTGCTTCTGTTACCTAATTTTTAGCTTCATTTTGTGAGGAATATCTTCCCAAGAATGAGAAATCATGGATAGAGAGGGTTTTTTTGCTTCTGTAAGGCTGGTGGAAGCTCATGGGTGTGACTGGAGCATGTTTGGGTACCCTGTAAGCTGCTGAACTGTGCTGTGTGAGTTTGTGCATCCTCCTGGGTTCTAAGGAACAGGCAGATGCCTGTAAAGTCTCATTGGGGACTAAATATTTTTATTTTCTATATATAAGGAGAAGAAAGGATTTTCTAATTGTCAGAAGTGAGAAAAAAATTGCAAAGTTTAGAAAGTTAAAGGCAGGCAAAGAGATTCTTGTCCATTTCTTCTCTTTAAACATCCATCTTTTAACTATCACAAACTGCATCACGTGGCTTCTTGCTCTTGATTAATTGTACCTAAAACAAACAATTGAGTCCACACAGGCCAGTGTCTGGTCCTGGTGTCATTTGTGGGCTGTGCAGCTCAGGATGTGTTCAGCTGGAGCAGTCCCTCAGTACCAGGCTGTGCCTAATCACACCAAAGACAGGATCAGCCTCTGGGACATGTGGGAGGCACATCTGTCACCACAGCAACCTGACATTGGGCTCATTCTCCTCCCAACAAAGTGAATTGTTCTTGTATTTTATGGAATTTGGCTGAGTTCTTGGAAGTCAAGAAGCACTGGTTGTAAGAAAATAATAGCTTGAGGTGGTGTCACTAAATAATAAATGTGAGCACTGGTGGAGCAGAAACACAATGTACTGTGCTGTCATTCATGGAGGTTTTTCCCCCTGCCAGAGTTTCAGATGCAGATTTCATCATTGGGCCAATTCAGGTGTCTGCTATGAGAAAATCTTTTTTACCCAAAAAGCAGCAGAGTAACAAAGAATAGGAAAAACTCCCCTGTGATGGTGCAGTGCAACCTGCATTAAAGCCTGGCTTGTGTGGACTTTTGCTTGGATTTGAAGTCATTGCTTCAAACAGTCTCCAAGGATTTCAATAGATAGGTGACAAGTATGTAATGGAAGACCACTGCTAAAATTCACAGCTGTGCTCAGATTGCGTTTTCTTATGGAGTCTGGCCCTTAATAATCAAAATTCCATGGACTTTCTGATACACTTGAACATGAAAACTGCCTTTGAAAATAGATTATAAGCCCTCTGAAATACTCTTTACTAGTTACTGGACATCTATTTCTGCCTTCCTCTGAATTTTTTTTATACTTTTAGAACACCAAAATCTTTTTTGTTTCTTTGAAAGCAAGTGTTTGTCTTTTCAGGGAGTTACTGTAACTGACAGCATCATTATAGAATAGGGGATCTTCTATAACAATAGAGGGAATGTAGAAGATTAACAAGTATCAGTGTAGACAAAGTGTCAAAAACAGAGACTGAAGGAAACAATCCTATTTTATAAAATTCATGCTTGCAGACCAGGATATAAAATCCAGTGCTCCTGAAATCTCAGTCTGTAATGGACTTTCTTCCTGTTGGCAGTGGGAGGTTTACACAGAGATCATGACCTTTATGTAGCTATGTTATTATTATTTATTCAGAGCCATCTTGTCACATTCAAAGGGAGAATTTGCTCATTGTTTGACCAGCACCTATTCTGATCTTTTTCTTTTCTTCCATTCACTGTGTCTCCTGCTCTGCTTGTATTTTGCTTTGCTTTCTGTGCTAAGCCTCTGTGCTCTGCTGCTTCCCTGCCCCTCACCCAGAGGACATCCTCCCCCTCAAAGCCTTCCCCATCTTGTTTGCAATGACAGAGCTCCAGTTTAGTTGGGCTAATCCCAGTTAGGCCTCCATGATCCAGCCTGAGGACAGCTTGGTCCTGCCCTAGAGGCAGGGATCTTAAAGCAGCACCAGGAGACACCACCAGCAGGTACTGCTGAAGGGCTCTGTGGCTGCTCTGAGAGCTCTGTGCCACCCCTGCCATCCCCAGGGACAGTGGGTGGCTTGAGCCTCCTCTCTGAAGTGTGCTCCACATCTTCAGCTGGTTTCAAGGTTTTCACATCTTTATGGACCATGTGCTGCATCTGACTGTGCAAACCCAGGGCACTGGGAATATTTCCCTGTCTGCTCTGGGGTGCCCTGACCCCCAGGGCAGCGCTGACTTTGACCCTCATTCATGGAGAAAGTTTCCTAAACTCCAGAATAGACTGGAATCCACTAAGGTGTGATGCAGATTATAGAGAGCAGTGTAGATGTATCACTTAGGTTGGAAATTTAGTTTTTGGGATTTTTAGTATGTTGTGGATGGAAGCAAGATGGAGGGCACAGGGTGTCATCCTGGGCTGCTTCTTCACGCTACTTCTTCCTCCTTCTTCATGGGTTTGGGTGGCATTTTGTAATTGGGCAGAAAAGTCCTCATTGTGGCTCTGTGGGATCAGTTATTGGGTTAAAAGGGGAAATAATCTAGGTGTCAGCTCTTAATTGGATAGTTTAGCTTTAAAAGACCTTGTACCAAGAGATTGTTGGCCATTTTTGTGATGCTTTTCCAGTGCGCTGAGCCTGGTGTGGACAGTGTGCAAAACTCTAGATAAGATAACAATAAACAAGAACCTGAAGACTGAAAAGATCCAGTGCATCTCTTTCCTGACACAGAACCACTCCAGGAGGGTCTCCCCCCACAGGGGAGCCCTCTGGGAAGGCCCAGCCAGAGTCCCAGAAGTCAGGGATTAGCAACAGGTACCCTGACATCTGATAATTGCAAAAGGTCTGGTTTCTTTAAAGCTATGAAGGGAAAAGGGAGTGGGAGATGGAGTCTGGGGTGACAGAGCCAGATGTGAGCATGAGGATGTGGAAGCTAAAGACAGACCAGAAAGCTGTCATGCTCTGGGCTGTGCTGATTTATCTTGCACTTAAAGTAAATATTTCTGAGTAAACTAGAAACTGCACTCTTCTGTGCAAACCTGTGTGCTGTGGCAATTATTGTGAGCAGTGAGCCCTCCCTGCCCTGTGCTGAGCTGGGAGGTAACAGCTCCTGCCTGAGCCTCTCTGCAGGACTGGGTCAGTCCTGCAGGGAAGGATGGGAAGGTGGGAAAAGTGCAGATGTGTTGCTCTTGTTTGTATGCAGCTATTCAGTCTTTTCCTACACTTGAGACTGAAACCTGTTTTTCTGGCACTGACCTTATCGAATAAACATTGATTCAAGAGCTGAATGTCCCACTTATATTTTTCCATTTGACAGCCAACAGAAATGCACAGGCACAGTGTGAGCTCTTTCAAGGAGGCAGAGTGAGAATTTTGTGATTTTTTTCACTTACAGTCCAAACTCCACTATTAAATACCTATTTCTACTGCTGCCCTTCTCCCGCCCTCCTGCTTCTCTTGCCCAAGCCTACTGCTCAGCATTCATTTTGGCCTCTTTTTCCTGTCAGGGAATATTTGTGTTTAGGACCTTTAGAGTGGCAGCAGTGGAAAATTAAGTCGTCATTTTGTCTGCAAAGCTGCCACTGTGTCCCTGGGCACAGGGCAAGCTCCCTGCCACTGACTTCAGCCTCTCTCTCAGAGGATCTGCCTGCTGCAGGTGCAGGAGGTAATTCACATTCAGTGCCCATCTCTCCCTGTTCTCTTGAGGTGCCAATTATCCAGCATTGTGTCAAGTTAGATCTGGGGGTGTGTATGGAAGGACCACAATTAGCTGGTGCAGGGCTGCAGAGCTGAGGGTACTGACAGTCAGATTGCCAGTGAGATGAAGTGGGGAAGGACAAAACAATCTGGATGCAATTAGAGTCCTGCCCACCTTCTCCCACAGCCCCTTTCAAACACAGAAATGTGCATCTTCCTTCAAGGATAGAAAAGTTTGGGCTTCATCCTCCACCTCCCACTCCTCTGTGTATGTGTGCAGTTGTGCTGTCCAGTGGGGAAGGAATGTTCAGCCCCACAGGGAATTGTTCCTGCAGTGGCTCTGGCTCCGAGCAAAGCTGGAGCTGGTGGATCTCCCGAGGGAAATTTCTTCTCAGGAGGTTTATGGCTCACTTTTGCAGATCTTGGGGAGGCTGCTGCTGTTCAGAATGGGAGATGGAAGTCGAGAAAGCAGTTGGAAGTGCACCTGCTGCAATGTTCTTCCTGCACCCACACTGATTAAAGTAGAGCCTACTTCTTTCTCCTGCTTCCCTCATAAAAGATGCGTTGGGTGGAGCTCATCTGTCTAGAGGAAAGGAAGGCAGGGTAGTGGAGACTGGATTCTCTTTCTGTCTGTCTTTTGATCCTCCTGGGTAAGTTGAAGGTTTTAGATATTATTAAAAGCTTCATGCAGGGTGAATACTTTCAGAGAAGACTGAACCTGCAGAACTAAGTTCCAGCTTCATGGTTCTCTCACAAGCTCAAGGCTGGGGTATTAAATCCCATCACACTAATCAACATGGTCAAAAGAGCAAGATGAGTGTGGAAGTGGGTTGACTTCTGCACATTTTCAAAGCCTTGTTTCATACTTACCCTTAACAGCTTTTTAGGAGAGCCTCTCAACTGGAGAATGTAATGCTGATTGAAACAGCTTTCTGTGATGCTGAGGTTTTAGGCACACAATTAGCTGCTCTGCTCTCTAAGTGGCCAGAAAATAGCTAATACCTGGCATGGTGACGTGGTGCATTTAATCCTCCTGATTAAAAAATGTTATCCTTTCCCTTTAGTCTTTCTGATAGGCAGCAGTCACCTGTCACTCCTTTTTAGCATATCCCACACATTAAATGAATGCTTCATCTTTGATAGTAATAACAAGAACAACTCTGCACTTCAGTTTAGTCTGTGGTTTCCAAAGTGCTTAAGAAACTCACAGCTAATTCTGCCACTGTGTATTTAACTGAAATTTTACATGCCTGGAAACCTACACACTGATACTAGTAAAGCCTGTAGTCATAAATTGAGCTTTTTGGTGAAGAACTCCACTCTAAACTGATCAGGCAGGTTTTTTTCTAGTAGAATAAATTGATGCTAAGCTGGGAATGAAACTCATTTCATGAGGAGTGTAGGTTTTTATTCTAGTCTCTAAGTGTTACTGTCCTTCCACCCACAAGGTATCACTGCTTCTGTCTCAGTAGCAAATATTAACCCCCAGCAACATTCCAGAGTTGTAGGAGGAAGCTCTTCCATCAGTCATTTTCCTTGCTAGAGTACAGGCTGCAGCCAGTTTAAAATAACCAGCCATTTCTTGTTATCTGCTTTAAATTGCTGAATCCAGCAGCCCTGAAGAACGAGGCCACGTCTGGAGAACCTGCCTGTGCTGCCAATGTTCTCTGAGCAGCAGGGAGGAAAGAGTCTCTCCTTCTGAAGCAGCATCAAAAGAGCTGTCATGTGTCTAATGCCCTGTCTTCCAGGCTGCAGGCTCTGCAAGTGAGATCCCCTTTATCATAATACAGTAAATCATCTCAGAAACACGCACTTGGGCATGAAGAGGATTATGTTTTTGTTAGTGTCTGATTGCCTTTTCCAGCAATCCTTTCTCAGCATTAAAGCCGTGGCTCTTTGCGAGCGCTGTTGTTTTTGGGGCTGGCATGTGGTGGATGGGAAGAAGCCGTGCTGCTTTGTACCTCAGACCTGCTCAAAGCAGCCTGACCATCTTCTGTTGTGACAGTGCTAAAGCTGTCACCCTCCACCTCCAGGAACAGACCTAGAACTGAGCTTTGTGGGTGTTCTCACTTAGGAGGGTGTCAAGACATTAAGTTCAAGTCTGTTGTATGTGCTGTGAGATTCCTGGGCAGAGCTTTGAAGCTCTGTGCTAACATTTCCCCTCTGTTCAGCAGGGACAGGAGGCGAGCAGACAGCTCCTGTAGGCTGGAAAAAGTTATCAGTTCCTGTAGGCTGGAAGAAGAACTGGAGACATTCAGCAAACTGTAAAACAGGGCTCACCAACCCTTCTGTGTCCACTGAGCTCATGCCCAAAGCTCTGTGTGGCTGGAATGACCACTGTTGGGGAAGATGGAACAGGAAAGCCTTATAAATATGATTGTCTGGCAAAAGATTTTGAGAATGTGGAAACTGTAAGTGAGATTGAAATGAAAGCAAGCTTTGAGATCCCTCAGTTACTGAACAACTGGAAAACAATGGTGTGGCTGGCTGAAGGTGATCCCCTTTTGATGGAACAACACCCTCTGCTTGCAGACAGGCCCAAGGGTCAGAGCAGACCCTACAGCTTGGCAGAAGGGGCCCAAAGAGGAGTTTTTAGGGTTTAAAATGTAACACAGTATGGTAAGGTAATGATTCTTATAGGCTGTATGTAAATGCTATAGGATTTGTATATTGTACTAGATTGGTTAGTGAGAATTAGAATATTCAACACAGAAGAAGATTTATGGTATTGTAATGGGAACCTCGCTCTCTTACCTTTTTTACTCCCTTACTCTCTCACCCTCTCATCCTCTCTCCCCCTCTCTTCTCTCAGCCTGCTCTGAGCTGTGGCTGGCAGCTCCCAGCAGGGCCCTGCACCCAGGCCCTTTGCAATAAACCCCAAGTTCCTTACCTGGCTGCAGAGATCTCTGCTCTCCATCCGTCCCCACTGTCCTACCCCCCAGTGCTCCTAGAACCACACACATCCCATGTGGTTTGCAGAGCCTCAGGAGGAGTGTGTGAGGAGGAGATGGTCCTGATTCCTCAGGGATCACTGGCCCAGGCCAGGGCTGCACAGAAACCTCTCTCTGGGCTGCCCTGGCTGTCGTGAGCCTCAGCAGCTCCTGCTGGCATGTCCTCTGCTGTGACTGATCACCCCCCAGCTCTCACTCCGACACTGCCCCTGGCTGCTCCACCTCAGCGATGGGGACCTGCTGGTGTCCTGCTGGTCCCACCCGAGGCTGGCTGTGGCTGCTCCTGCTCTTGGGAAATGGGACTGCTGATGCATTTTGTGAGGACTGGCTGATGTGATAGGTTAGACTTGTCCATGGCACTCTCTTACACTGCAGCACATCCTACTTCAGTGATGGCACACCTCTAGAATACAATGATTTTTCTTTTGCTATTTATTTGCCATGTCTGCTTTTTGGTCTTTTGGAAATGAGTGAGACCTTTGTTGCAGCTCAAGAGGGTAAAACACAATGATCCTAATCAGGAGAACTGGAGCTATGCTAGTTACTGAAGATTTTCATGTTTTCTCTAAGGTCTTCTCTTTTTAACAGTTTTCTTCATTGAGGCTCAGGAGTTAGTTAACCATCATCAACGTTTGCCCCAATTAGAGACTGGGGAGAAAGAACCATGGCAAACTGGTGTTTGTAATTGTGTGCTGAGCAATTACCCTTTGGGACATTTGGGCTGAAGTGGCAGGCAGGGCACAGTGGAGAGAGGCATGCTGCTATAAATGTCCCTTTAATTGGGCTGCCTGACACAGGAGGAGTTTGACACTCAAGAGGTTAGACCATCTGGTGTATGGGAGGCCTTGCTTTATAGATGTTTAACTTTTTTTTAAAGTACACTGAAGAAGCATTACTGATTCCCATGTCATGAGGCTGTTAGACATGGAAAGCCTGGTGAAAACACTTGAGCAGAGGCTCTTGAAAGCAGAAAAGTGGTCTCAAGCAGTTTAACTGCTACTTAGAGTGTGCAGTTTGCTGTGGCACGTTCTCTTCCTGCCCCCAATCCAGCTGGGTTTCTGCAGGGAATTATCTTAATGCTGTATGGAAAGACACATAAATAACTAAGCTCGAGATTCTGCATAAAGCACAGTCTGAATGTGCATGTTTTGCTATATATGTGTGTGTGTAACTGTAAATATTTGTGAAATAGCAATATAGCCATGGCATGCACAGTCTTGGTGAGGAGTTTAAAATAGATCAGCTTGTGTAGGAATCGGGCTTTCCTAAGTTAAGGCTAGGAGTACCCATGAACCAAACTCTTCACTGTACCTGCAGAAGTCCCAAGAAGTGCAGGAGGATCTGTTTTTCCTCTTTAAAGAGATGAAAATTCATACTCTGTCAAGTATGTGTTTTCTCATCAGAGTCTGTTTTCTTTTCCATAAATATGCAAGCGAGGCAGAAACACATTCATACTCAGATTTTGTATATTTTGTCGTGGTTGTGTAACTGCTCTGTGTGATAAAGCCATGGAATGCCTTGGATTGGAGAGGACCTTCAAGCTCATCTCACTCCAACCCCTCTGCTGCCCATGCTGGGGGTCAGCCAGGGCACAGGGGGTTTCTAGGGGCCAGCACATGGCCAGGGCATGTTGAATTTCTGTCCATCAATACCCTGAAGCCCTTCTCCTCCATCCATGCTGCACCTGCCTGTATTTGTGCTTGAGATTGCCCTGGCTCAGGTGCAGGACCTTGGCATGGCTTCCTGGAGGATCTGTTCCATGGTATTTCCTGGCACAAAGATGAGACTGACATGCCTGTAGCTCCTCACCTCTTCCTCATTTCCTTTTTTACAAATCGGAAATCTGTTTCCCCTTTTTCAGTCAGGGAGAACATCACTGGGCTGTCACACTTCTCAAATATTATTTATATGCATTATTTATTATTTTTCCTAATCAGTAGGATTTACAGTGAAGCAATGTGCATGCACACTTAATTATCTTTTGGTGTTCTTTGGGTTTGCTTTTGTTTGTTGGTTCGGGTTTTATTTGTTGGTTTGGAAGTTTGTTTGTTTGTTTGTTTGTTTTAAGAAAGGTGGGACTAGCATCAGTTATTGCTGAGAGCACATAGCCAGCATTCTTGTTTCCTGTGATTCTCACCAAACTGGGAGCCTTGGCTGTTCAAGGAGGAGTGAGACATCATAGAGAAGAGGAACTTTCTAGAGTAAAAGGAATTCAGGCAGCAGAGTCACTGGAGCATGCAGAGTCTGAGTTAATTGCTGTGTTTTAGGTGTAAGAAACTGTTCAGTGTAATTTTAGAACTGAGCAGCACATTCATGTGGGTCCAGGAGCATGTCAGGCTCCTCCATAACCTCCCCCTTCCCTGACTGCAGTTGCACTGTGTGACTTTTCTATGATTATGGTTATTTGTGTCTGTAGGATTTACAGTAACAGAACCCTGATCTTTGACAGGATTTCTTAGAGCTATTGCAATGTGTTTTGAAAAGGAAATAGTAATTTGTGGTGGCCTCAGTTTTGATAGCTGAAGGTTTCCTATGGTTGCAGTTATTTAGAAGACTGAGCTTTTGTGTGGTGGGGTGAGACTCCTGGCTTAGAAGTCTTTTTTGCATCTGGAAGTTAAAGGTGAAATATTCCGGCCTGTCTCTGTTGTGCAGCTCTCCTCCATGCTGTCAACAGGGCGCCTGCTCACAGTGTTCTTTGTTGCTGCTTTTAAAAAGAATTCAAGGAAGAGGAGAGCAATCATATTTAATAATGCAATTACAATCAGGGGAAGATGTTTATCCTGTAAGATTCCAACTGCTGGAAAAGCCCTAGGGCATTCTGGGAAATGAGATGCAAATATCCAGGATTACCTCTTCCTAAAAATACCAGAATCAAACAACAACAACAGTCATTGCTCAGAGCAGTGTATTAAGTGATTAGTCTGTTATTGCCTGCAAGAAGCTTTGGGTTCTCCAGCCAAAGGGCCAGTCCAAACCAAACACTGTGCTGGCAATGGGACAGTGGCATGGGGGCTGCTCCAGGCCCCCCATCCCTGCTCTGCTCTCTGTGCTGCAAAAACAGCTTTTAACAGCTTGGCAGCCACAGCTGAAACCTTCACACAGGTAAAAGCTCTGCGAAGAAAAGAAACCACATCTCGTTTTTCTCTATAGTCCAAAGGCTCTTGGTCTGGCTGGTGGCAGTTTGTAAGTGAAGACACATCTTGGTGGCACTTTGTGATTAAATTCATTTGCAAAGTCCTAACTCCTTCTCTAAGTTGGCCATGGGAAGTATTATTCATGGGGTGGAAGTTTTGAAGAAACTTCAGCTGTGGTACAGCAGCAGCAATGCATCCCATGCAACTTTGGGTCCACCCTGTTTCTTTCTGTTTGCTGGTTACCAAGCAGTGTTAACCCTGATGTCAGTTCTTGGATGACAACACTTGTATTCTATATTTAAAGTAAGATCAAATATTAAACATAAGCATTTCAAGAACTAATCTAAATTTAATTTCAGAAAAATGTTAGCTGCGAAAATCTTGATGTTGGCTCTCTGGATTTAAGGCTTCATTGAATCTGAGCTAAATTACAGACCAAGCATGTGAACTAGGGCCAAAACATGCTTTTCAGTCCATTAGATAAAACAAAAATAATTTCATATGGTACTGAGCTGAACTCCTGTCTATCCAAACTGAATTTACACATTTAAATCCACTTCTTCTGGAAACAAAGGATTCAAACACCCATTTTCCTCTAAGTGCTCATTAACAAGGGCATGATCACAGTACTTTCCATTTTATATGCTGGGATTCAAGCAGAGAGATTAAAGATTATTTGGAATTAATTAAAAAATACATATTTGAAGATGTTCTAATGGTATTCTTGTACTAAATTGCTATGATTTTTTGGAGATTTCTTCAGAAGATCAAGGTCCTTAGTTTTCATAAGCTCCTTTTTGGGGGTAGTGTTTTACACAGTCTCATTTCATTCAGGTCCATTCCCTAGGAGAAGCTGCACTTGGCAGGTTTGCTGTGCTGTGTTATCACAGGGGAGAACAGGAGGTTTCTGTGTCTCATGTGTCATTCATGGCTTTGTTCCCTTTCATTTGCTCTGTTGTGTGGAGAGGGCAGCGCTCAGGCAGGGGCTGGCTCAGAACCTCTGTTCTGTTCCTCTGGGAGCTGGGGTTTGGAGTGTTTGCTGTGTGCAGTGACGTGTGACTGTCTCATCACTCACCCCTGGGAGTGTTTTACCCACTGGTGCTTTACCCCTCCTCTGCTGCTTCTCCTGGGGTGCTGAGCCCTCAGCAGTGAGGGAGAGTGAGCACAGAAACCACTCAGGCCATGCTGTTTCTCCAGGAACACACTCACACATCTCTGTGTCCTCACCTGCTCTTGTTCCCTTGCTGCCAAAAATCCAGAGTTAAGCTGGCCAATTTAGGGTCTCTGAATGCCACAGGGTGATATTGTGGGATCATTCCATAGCTTGAGTCTGCTGGCTGAAGGGACCCCATGAGAATGGTGTGCCATTGTGGGAGACAATGTCCACGTGCCTTAAGGAAGTAGAGACTTTAAATGAATGATGGGCAGGTGCAGCAGCAGAAAGGGTAAATATTATGGCAGGAGTTATTAGCATCTATCACACTGCACAAAATGAAATGTGCAAATGGCATGTAAACTCAGTTAATATATCTGTGTTTGTGTGTATGTGACTGTTTTCTGGATATGAGGGTATTGATCGTGGCTGTTGTTTGCAGCAGGGGAGAGCAATCTGCACTGCAATGGGAAATGAGCTGGGGAACAGTGACAGAAAGTGAAGTAAGAAGACAATAAGAGACAAAAAGCAATAAGAAGTTCAGACATCACCGTGTGTCTGGAAGGGGCCATGACCTGGCTGTGGTACAGAACACATTGTGGTGAGGTTTTTTCCCCTCAACACCAGGAAACCCTCCAGTTCCCTTCATCTGAACTGCCCTAGGGAAAAAAAGGAGACTTTCTTCCTTAGGACATCAAGCCCTTAGAAGTGTTTGCAGGTTTTCCATCAGTTAAGTAGTTTATGTACCAGAGGGACTCTACACACCTGCAGACAAGGCCACTGGTTTGTACTTCAGCCTTTGTGGCTCAGCTATGACTTATGGGGCAGAATTTGGTTCTTGAATTAACAACCAAGATCAACCTCTGCCTTCAGGCACCTGTTCCTGGTACAAGGGAGGGAAAACCTTGAACTTCAAACTTAACACGGCATACAACATCCTGCACTGTGCGGTCACTCAGACTGCCTTCACCATGGGATGGATGGCAATGCAGAGACCAAAGAGCCCAAGCTGGAATGGAGCAAGGGAGAGCCAAGTGTTTGTTACCCTGCCTGCTCCCACTGTGCCTGGTGCCACAGGCAAGGAAAAGCACTGACAGGGCAATGAGATGGGAGCTGCCTCTTCCAGGAGCCTTTTCCCAGCCCTGGAGATCTCTGAATCTGAGCAGAGTATAAATATTTCCCCTGGACCATGTTGCTTGTAGATTTGTCACGAGTTGCTATTGCAACTGCACCAGGATTAACGAGTGAGGACAGAAGGAGTGAAAAAAAGCCTGTATAAATATTTTCTGACACTTGGTTTAAACATGCAGAAGAAGTCAATCTTGTCAATATTCCCATTGAGATCTTTGTGCAACTGAGGCTTAGGGAAGAGCTTTCCTTGCCACATGGTGCCTACTTTAAGCTACAGCAGTTTATTGAAGAGGAAGAGATTTGGAGGTAAATGCCAGGTGATCATTCTGTCTTTTGTAGGATAGATCATCCCCAAGACTAATCTTCATTTTTACCACTAGCATGATCAAAGAGGGAGGAAAAGAACCCCAGCTGTTTCTGGGGTATCTCCCTGGCCAGGCAGGAGGGAGCCATGCACTTGATTATTCCTGGTGTCAGAAGTCAGCACCTGCTCTGCCAAGTTCAGACATCAGAGGGGCTTCCTTAGGGGAGCCAGCCGTGCAGAGCTGCTCAGCTGGAGGGACTGAGGAGATGAATTGGTCTGTTTGATGGGTTTGAACTGGGAATTTAAGTCTTGATCTCTGCATACACTGTAGTAGGGACAAGGCAGCTGTGCTTTCTGCTATTATTGCAGGGCTGCTTTTGGAACTGTGTAGAAAACACCCTGGGTTTTATGTTACTAAAAGAAAGAGCAGGAGGGAAGAATTGTACCAATCTAGTTGTGTTTTATTAGCTGCTAGCAGTGAGCACAGAATCTATTATGTTGCTAAGGTGCTCTGATTCCTTCCAGAAGAGGTAACATGTGCCTGCATGGTTGGTAAACTGAGATTAATTTATTCTGTGGCCCTGGCAGGCTCTGGTAAACTGCATTGCTACAGGGAGTTATGGGGAAGAGTATCAGATGTCAAACTCAGTTTGGTCTGACAAGACAAAGAGTTTTGGGGTTGTTTAAGACGCTTCTCACTTTCTTTAATATTTAATATTTGGGCTCTCATTTGGGTTTGTTTGTAAGTGTGAACACAGTTCTGCTCTGTGTGTGTGTAGGCAGTGGGAGGGTTCCTCTGTCCGTACAAAGACAGGTTACTGCAGACATCCACTTGCTTTTAAGTGATTTTGCCACCCTTGTCTGAAGGGTGTCAGGCTGGCAGTGCAGATAGCCAGCTTTTGAGTCACAGGAATATGCAAAAAGGGACCTTGTTGATGTACTGACCTTTGGATAATTATCTTGATTTGTTGGCGTGTGACTTATTAGTCAAGGAAAGACTGTTATTTAAAGTAAACCAATAAATAAGACAAAAAAAGGGCAGTTCAGTCCTTGTCTTTTGTTAGAGCAAGAGCCTAGCTTTAAAAGCAAAACCCTTTAGAGTGGCTCAGCTGTGAATTGAAAAAGGGGAGCACTCTCAGTAGGTATTGACCAAGCAGAGTACTGGGGCTGTTCTGCAGCCTGGAATGCACATGTATCACTACAGAAATGCAGACTTCCAAGCTGCTGAGTTTGGGTGTAGAACTGCATTTTTCTCTTGGTTGAGGTTCAGGTTGCCTTGGCTTTTCTCTGTGACTCATTTCAACCATAAGTGTGTGCAGATGCTTGTGACTTCCACACTGCTGGTGGTGTTCTATTAGGTAAAGGGCTTGCCCTGCTCCAGAGCAAGGGAATTGTTGTTGCCCCTGGTTGGATCAGCCTGGGATTCTCAGATGCATGGGATACAATGGCACTGTCATGGTTGGTGCCTGCCCAGGGGCTCTCCCTGGCATCCTTTGTTATAGTTGCATAAATTCTTTTCCCATTAAAGGAATTAATCCTTGCCTGATCAGCATTTAGAGCCAGGAATAAATGAAATACAGCCTTTTTGTATTAAACATCATTGTGGGTTGTGGGAGAGTAAAAAGCCCATCCCTTATTCCATCAGGGAAAAAGAGAGCCTGCTTTTCCAGCTTGGCTGAATGATTCTATGGGTATGTCCCTAAACCTGAAAACTGGCATTAGAGCCCAGATCTTTCTAGATTGTGCATTTATGTATCAGTGTTCATCCCTGCAATGTCAGTGCAGCCACAGGTATCCCAGTGGTGAAATTTTGGGCAGATGCTTTGGCCTGCTGCAATCCCACTGCAGGTCATGGGTGTCCTGGGTGGGAGAAGTGGTGGTCAGAGATGCCTTCTGCAAATCCCTGTACAAGTGTCCACAGCAAAGCCAAGAACCTCTGGCATTTTTCCATGCACTGCTTTGCTCCTTAAGTGTCTCTGTATAAGTGTTGAGCTCACTGTTAGAGAGTCATGATGTGAGATCCAGGCTCTTAGGATCCGTTCCTGTTTAGTTCTGATCTTCCCCCAACATTTGTTGCCCAGAGCAGCTGTGGGTGCCTCATCCCTTGGAGTGTTCCAGGCCAGGTTGGACAGGGCATTGAGCCCTGGTCTAGTGGAGGGTGTCCCTGCCCATAGCAGGGGGAGGAACAGCATGACCTTTAAATCATTGGATGTTCACCTCCTCTGGAAGTGCTGGAGCTTAATTCTACTTTTATTTTCCAGAGTATAATTTGGAAGCAACTCCAGTAGTGGTAGATGGCACCAAACAGATGTCACACAGAAGAATTTAGCCCTAAGCTAACAGAAAATTTGTCCTCCTGCATGTTCTTCAACTCCACGTGTGAAAGCTGCAGAATAGTTTGGAATAATATCCACTCCCATTATTTAGCTGCATAAAATACCTTGAAGGCAAATAGCACATCTATAAATTAAGCTTCTGAAGTGTTGGTCAGGTTACTCGGGGAGTTTTTGACAGTGAGATTATTGACGGTGTAAAGTGATAGTTCTGCTCTTGAAAAGCTCATTCTCCCAACACAAATCACAGTGCTGCCAGGATTTATTGAACTGCCTGATGGAGGTACCATGCAAGCCTCTATTAGTCCCTTTCCTCAGCTTTGCCATCAGGAGGCTTTAAATAATTGTATTTGAAAGAAATGTCAGAGTGACAGAATTGGGTGCAGAAGGCCATAGATATTCCCTCTGCGCTCCACCCCGCCCCTGTTCTTTCTCTCATGCTCTCTCTTGCTCTCTCTATTATTTGATGATTTCAGAGGGTGAGGAGTTCCCCAGTTGCATAATTGGAAGGTTTCAAGACATTGTGTCTGCTACTTTAGGAGTTTCTCAGCTTCATGCAGTGCTGCAGATCCGTTTGGACAGCCAGGGATGCTCCTGCCAGGGTTGGGGCTGCCATGGAGGGTGGCAGTAGCAACTGCGAAAAGAACAAAACCCATAATGGTGGCACTGTGGGGATCAACAGCCTCGGGGAACAGAGGTGCAATCCCTGGAAGGCAGCTGGGGAGGCAGAGGCTGCTCACCTGGCCCTCTTTTAACTGGCTGGTAGTGAAGCCTTCATATGAGAGGAAAGGCAGCTGGTGTGCAGGAAATGAAACAAGGAGGTGTTGTGCCTTTGAAAATAAAGGACACTGAGTTCATGGGATTATAATGTTCTCAACTGCAGCAGAGCTTGGGAAGCTCTCTGGTCCCACGAGCAGCACTCTGCTGCCTGTCACAGCCTGGCATGGCCAAGACCCCACAATCCATAAGGACAGAGCTTCCCTGAGGGCCATCCTGGTGGATCTGAGAGGAGAGTGCAGGTGCCCTTGTTCTCCCAGTTCTGTGCCTCTCCAGGTGTGTTCCCAGGACGTGTGTGTGGTGTCCCACAGTGCTGGCACTGCACCCAGGGCCTGTGCTGAGCCCGGGGCCTGTACTGAGCCCGGGGCCTGTGCTGAGCCTGGGGCCTGTGCTGAGCCCGGGGCCTGTGCTGAGCCCGGGGCCTGTTCTGTTCAGCTTTACTGGGAGGGACAAATGGCTCTCACTGCAGCTCTGCCCGGAGTGCCCTGGGTCCATCTGTGAGCTGGGACTGCCCTGGAATTCTGAGGGGCTGTGGCTGAGCTGGGAGTGCCCTGGGTCTGTGTGAGGGCTCTGGCTGAGCTGGGACTGCCCTGGGTCTGTGTGAGGGGCCCTGATTGAGCTGGTACTGCCCTGGGTCTGTGTGAGGGGCTCTGATTGAGCTGGGACTGCCCTGGGTCTATGTGAGGGGCTCTGGCTGAGCTGGGAGTGCCCTGGGTCTGTGTGAGGGGTTCTGATTGAGCTGGGACTGCCCTGGGTCTGTGTGAGGGGCTCTGGCTGAGCTGGGAGTGCCCTGGGTCTGTGTGAGGGGTTCTGATTGAGCTGGGACTGCCCTGGGTCTGTGTGAGGGGCTCTGGCTGAGCTGGGAGTGCCCTGGGTCTGTGTGAGGGGCTCTGGCTGAGCTGGGACTGCCCTGGGTCTGTGTGAGGGGTTCTGGCTGAGCTGGGAGTGCCCTGGGTCTGTGTGAGGGGCTCTGGCTGAGCTGGGAGTGCTGTAGCTTTGTCTGAGGTGCTCTGGCTGAGCTGGGAGTGCCCTGGGTCTGTGTGAGGGGCTCTGGCTGAGCTGGGACTGCCCTGGGTCTGTGTGAGGGGCTCTGGCTGAGCTGGCACTGACTGTGGGTCTGTGTGAGGGGCTCTGGCTGAGCTGGCACTGACTGTGGGTCTGTCTGAGGGGCTCTGGCTGAGCTGGGAGTGCCCTGGGTCTGTCTGAGGGGCTCTGGCTGAGCTGGGAGTGCCCTGGGTCTGTCTGAGGGGCTCTGGCTGAGCTGGGACTGCCCTGGGTCTGTGTGAGGGGCTCTGGCTGAGCTGGCACTGACTGTGGGTCTGTGTGAGGGGCTCTGGCTGAGCTGGGAGTGCCCTGGGTCTGTGTGAGGGGTTCTGGCTGAGCTGGCACTGACTGTGGGTCTGTGTGAGGGGTTCTGGCTGAGCTGGGAGTGCCCTGGGTCTGTCTGAGGGGTTCTGGCTGAGCTGGGAGTGCCCTGGGTCTGTCTGAGGGGCTCTGGCTGAGCTGGCACTGACTGTGGGTCTGTGTGAGGGGCTCTGGCTGAGCTGGGACTGACTGTGGGTCTGTCTGAGGGGTTCTGGCTGAGCTGGGAGTGCCCTGGGTCTGTGTGAGGGGCTCTGGCTGAGCTGGGAGTGCTGTAGCTTTGTCTGAGGGGCTCTGGCTGAGCTGCCTTGCTCCAGCTGGGTTTTAGTTGTGTGCACGAGAAATTGAGGTTAATGGTGTTGGATAAACATAATACCAACCTTTAGTGTGACCTAAGTGACAGTAGGGTCAGCAGGGATTTATCCTCAGCCTTTCTTTGTCCTTCACAATGTTGGGATTGTGCTGATCTGTCCTATTAACAGACCAGTGAGGTTGAACTGGCCACAGCACTGAGGATCCTGCCTCACTACAGCACTGATGTATTAAATGTATTTAAGCACAAAGGCTATAATTGATCCTCAAGGACATGAAACTGGGATTTTAAGTTATTTTTCATGGCATCTTGCTGCACATTCTGCACTGTCTTTTAGAAAATTTTGTCACAATCCACTGTTCTAGGATTCCTTGATTTCTCTGTGGTCTGTCATATTTCTGAACTGTTCCTTTCCCTGGAGACAAAATAGGGGGGGCTACCAAATAGTGGTTCTGCTGCAACTTTGATGGTGTCTGTGATGCCTTTTATTTCATAATCTCAAGGTAAGCAAGGTTCACAACTTGCTGCAGGTGTCGGAAGCTGGTTTCCTGAAGCTGGCAGCACTTTGTCCTGCCTATTTGGAAAAACAGCTGAGTTCCCTTTCTCTTAATGCTTTGACTGTGGAATTCATACAGAGGCTACTGAAGTCAGGAGATAATAGATTGTATTTGTAACACTTGCATATGGGCTCCTTGTGTCACAGCAAGAATCATGGCTCTCAGGGTTTGAACATGAGTGTGTTTGGAGGAAAGCATCTCTAATTTATTCTAAGCAGACAGAAAAGAAAGTGGCATCTTTTCTTGCTGGTGAAGTAATTTGGAACTAAATGGACATACAAGCATAATAAAACAGCTTTTAGAAGAGAGAAAACTCAGAGTTATGATTTTTACAGTAAAAAAACAGAGAAAATAAGAATTAAGATCTTGTTTTTACAAATTCTCTTACAAAGTTGAACTGCAGCTGCATGATCCCCTCCCATAGCCTGCTTCGTTTGTCCTACAGTGTTTAAGAATCTATTTGTGCTATTCTGCCAGATTGTTCCAAAGAGCTGCCCTTTTACAGCAAATGGAAAATAAACACATAGAATAAGGTACCTCGGTCCTTCCCAGGGTGTAGTGAAGAAATGGCTCCTTTTCATTTTCCCTTTTTTTCAATGAAATTGGCCCTTCAGAGGATGTGGGATCTCAGAGGGTTGACTCCTGTAGAAATTGGGAGAATTTCTTCTTGTCATCAGTCCCCCTGGTTAGATGTAGCTTTGAAGTAGAGATCTCTGGTCCCAAATGAGGAGATAACATTCCTTTTCCTTCACTTCAGTCCCACTTTCTCATACCCCATCTTGGTGTGAATGGCAGAGTGGTTTCATTTGCAGAACACACCTGATAGGATTTTGACTCCGGAGTGTTTCTCTTGTAGCTTCTTCACACTCCCAGGCAGCCCCGAGCAGTAAGGAGCTGTAAACACATGGTTTGTAAGCCTATTACAAGCTTCCCCTGTTATAATACAATTAGTCAGCACTGACTCATTTCTTTGAGAGAGGCAAATGGAGGAGATTCAGGGATTTGTTTATTTGGATGTACCAATGTGTTGCACAGTCTAACTTGTTTCAGGAAAGGTTTTCCTGCTCTTCAGCTGGCTTCCCTTTTTGCTGGGAGACTGCAGCCTGCACTTGCAAAATCCTGCTTTCTACCAGCATTACCCAGCTTGCCTGTGCAAAGGAAATAATGTTAAATGGAGCTTTTTATTGAATACAAACCTTTTCCATATAACTCCAGAGAGTTAAATGTGGCACAGAATGTAAATTCTGAACTGTTCTCCATAGGATGTCCTTCTCACTTCATCTTGAGGTAATTATGTCAAAATACATGCCACTGCTCCCATGGACTGGTGATCCAGCCTAGTACTTAGTGTCTGAATTAATGTTTGGAATTGTTGCTGCTTTCTTTGTAACAGAGACGAGAACCCAGCTGGTTTGGGTTATTGGTAATGGATTCCAGTGCTCTGAAATCATTCACTCAAATCCAGCTCCAGCCTGTAGTAACCCAAAGTAATTATTATTTGATTGCTTCCCGGTGATGTAAACTGAGCTGGTCATCCCAGCCTAGGTGGACAGATGTCCAAGTTAAACAGCACCAGCTTAACTAGTGCCAGTGGCTCTTTGAAAGTCTGAAAAGGATATTGCTGAAGACACTTAGATAAATTGGGTTGGGAGTTTTTCTTGCTTGTTGTTTGAGTGGAGAAAGCAATCCAGAATGGAAAGCCAGCAGAGCCTCTGAGGACTCTTACCTGAAAATGAATTCTCTGGGATCATGGTTGAGGAGTGCAGAGTGGGAGGAAAAAGCTTATTGTCTCTTATGGTCTCTTATTGTCTCTCTTCTGTCTTGTATCTTGTGCTGGGGCAGTGTGTCTAAGGCAGTGTGGTGATGTCACACCAGTGTGTGCTTGTGGAAGGGCATGATAAGGTTTTTGCTTTTTAACTGTGGGGGTTGGTGTGTATGCTTTCTTGGAAGCTGTTTCTGTATTTAGCCTGGAAGCGTTTTAAAAGGGGAGTTTAGAAACCACCACACTTTCAAGTAATTTGTAGTGTGTTTGCTCCTTTTTTTTATTACTTTTGATAAGACAAAGAAGTACTGGTTGTGGGAGTGTGGCAGTAAGAGATTTTGGCCATGCAGGGGCCAGCAAAAGGCCTTTGGAAGGTCTAAAAACCCATTTGTGTTCTCCATGCAAAAGATTATGCAGATGCATCATAAATGGTCACATAACTTTCACAAGTCTCTTCTGGAGTACTTTTCACCCTAAATTCCTTCAGAGATGAGAAGCTTTCCTGTCTCCTCCTGGCTCTCCCTGAGCTGAGCAGGGATGGTTCTGCTGTGCCTGGCTTTGGTGCATTGCCCCCATGGTGTGGGCACTGAGATGTGAATGTGTGACTGCACTGCCTGCAGATCTATTCATCACATGTGAATATTGCCATCACCTGACAAAAGCAATATGAAACAAATGCCTTTGTGGCACATCTTTCATCACATAGCTGGGAGATACAAAATCTGTTGACCTTTTTAGCAGTCTTTTGAGGCAGAGTCAGGAGATGTGCTTTACTTGACATGAAGGTTCTTTTCCTGCTGCTGGAAGAGAAATGCTGTTGTCGGCTGAACTTTTGGCTGTGACTGAAGGTCTTCCTTTACTGTCTTTTATCTCTGAGCCTTGGCTCTTGGCCATGCAGTTGCACTCCCTTTGCTTGCTCTGACTCTTGTTGTCCTCTTTGGATTGTCAGAATCTGAGCCAGAGCCACTTCTCTGTTCCTTGTGCTGGAGTTGAGGTTGTGATGTGGCTCAAGAGCTTTTGCAGGGCAGTTCTTTCTCAGGGGCTCTTGTGCCCAGTCATGGGCACTCAGGTGAGTGCTCACCTACATCTCCTGACTTGGGACAGCCTGAAGTGTCCCCTCCCTCCCAGCAGACCCTGCACCTGCCCTTCAGAGGGAGGTAGAGGCTGTGGAGAACCTCACAGCAGTTGGATACACTCATTGGTACTTCCTGTATTAGCATATGGTGAAAATAATGCTAAAGTGTTTGTGTTAGGGGAGGGGCAGACCTTTAGGGCATTTCCCTGTGAACTGTGGAGTATTAAAGAGTGTGAAGAAACACTGCTTCAGAAAGTACCATACACTAATGCAGCTCTCCCTCCCAAAACCAATTGTCTTGGCTTGATTGGTTGATATGCTGTTGTGAATTAAGCTGGCATTACACTCCACTTGAAATTCCCAGTTGTATTAAAGGTAATTGGTGATGTTAGTACTAGAATTTAGGCTTGAAGTTTCTACATGCATTAGTATAAGCTTCCAATGACCATATGGTCATTCAGAAAAATCTCAGCATATGAGTCAACAAGCCTGTGAGGGAGGAGTAAAATGAGTAAAATTCAAGTATTTTGTTCCCAGACCAGTGATCTCTGCTACTGAAATGGGATCTCAGTTCCTTGACCCTGAAAACAGCAGCAACAACAGGAGAAATAAATGCTGTAAACAGCTCTATAATGAAACCTCTCAGACAGCCTGTCAGCATGTGCTGATCTTTTGCCTTCACTTGCTGCTATGGCAAATGAGGTTGACCTTTCCTTGGTAGCATCTTAAAAAAAAAGGGGAAAAAAAAAGGTGCTAGGATTTAAAAAAGAGCCTAAGGGAATTAGGTGTACCCAGTGCTTATTGAAATTCAGCTGAAGTTGGGCATTTAACTCTCATAGCTGCCTTTCAGAATCCCACCCTCTCTAAATTACACCCTGCCCTAGAGGTGGTGAGAGTACAGGGGCTGATGGCACAGGGCTGTAATTTAACCAAATTATGAGATATACTTGAGAAGTCAGAATTGATACTTTCCACGAGTTAGATTAGAGAGGCACTGGCATGAGAATTAACAGCAAGAGCTGGTAAATAAAGTTTGAGAAATTGCTGATCTCTGCTTTATGCCTCTCTCCAGAAATCCCTGGGCCCAGGGCAGCGCTCGGCAGTGATTGAGAGCCCTGCCAGGGGCTCCTCCATCACAGCTCGCATTTCTTATCTGCACTCACAGGTTCCCAAGGTCTCAGTCCATCCTGCCTTAGATTTTCCAGCTGTCATGTATCTTTCCATAGCTTACCAGATGATTTCTGTCACTCTCCCCACCAGTCTGGGGTGGCTTTGCAGTGTTACCTGAGACAGGACTCAGATGAAAACACCCAGAGCAGCAGCAGGGGCTCGAGGCTGTTGTGTTGGATACCAACAACATTTATCCCGTGTTTTTACAGTGCACCCTGCCATGGCCTGTAAAAGAGGATGTTACTTTGCAGAGATGGAACATTTCTCCTGATGCAACTGTAATTAGGACTGATGAGCATCCTTGGGGTCCCGCCTGGCTCTCATTTAAATCAGCAGGAGCAGAGCTGATCCCCTTCAAACAGAACTGCATTTGTGCTGCAGCACAGTGATGGATTTGGTTGTTTTCCCTTTCCTTAACGACAAAGGAGGAGCGAGAAAGATAATGTTATGGCGAGGGGAGGGGTATTTGTCTTGGAACAATGATGAAGATAAAGATGGACAAGCAGGGCAATTTGTGAGTTTTATCCTGTATCCCACTTAATGGGCTGCAGTTATATAAAGAAATGGAGATCTCAGTTAATCTTTATACTGTGTCCTTCTTTAGGAACACAGTTACTTCAAATTAAATTAGCCTTTTGCCTCTTGCTGGAAATGATAGGGTTTCTTTGGCGTCCTTGTTTATTTTTCATTGATCTAGAGAAAAAGAATTTCTCTCCTTTCTCCCCCGGGATGTTAAAAATAAAGGGATCACCTTTCTGTTTTCAGCTGCCATGGCCTAAAAAAAGTATAGAAATGAGGAATAAATTCACCATGGTTTGAAGAAATCCTCTTCAAAAAATCAATGGGGAACATGACAGAATTAGAGAGACCTCTCCCTCAGAAGAAGAGTAATATATATTTTATTCTCTTATTAATATTTCATTGGCAAGAAGGTCAAAATCTACATTTAAATGGAAATATTTAAAAAGCAGAAGCATAATATTTGACTATTTGGAGCTTTTATGGGTTAGAGAAAACCAGAAGCTTGAACACATTGGTTCAAAATTCATGGGGTGGGCTGGGAATTCCTGGTGTAATTTATACAGCAAAGGAATCCTCCATTTGCCTTCATCGACACCTCTGATAAAGGGTTTATGTTCCTAATACAAAGCTCCCTTTTAATTTAAAAATCCTTTTAAGTATGTCCTGTCAGCTCGAGTCTTTAGATGAGGTAGTCTGTCAGTGCTCAGAATATTATCTGGGTAGATGGAGTAGTCCATGGCTTGTGAGGATGCTGGGTTATTTCTCCCAGGGCTGGGCAGATGTAGTGCAGCTGTGTGTGGTGTCAGCAGGGCCTGGGGTGTAGGAGCCTGCCCTCAAAACATGAGGGACTGGGGGTCACAGCCCAGCCCCTGGTCCCAGCTGGGGTTTGAGGAGCCTGCCCTCAAAACATGAGGGACTGGGGGTCACAGCCCAGCCCCTGGTCCCAGCTGGGGTTTGAGGAGCCTGCCCTCAAAACATGAGGGACTGGGGGTCACAGCCCCAGCCCCTGGTCCCAGCTGGGGTTGTGCTCTCCTCACAGCACCCACTGCAGATCCCATTTAGGTGCATGGGAAAATCTGGGTGACTCTGAGAGTGAAACTTGTCTGCATGGGGAGGATCCTTTGGATCAGTCAGGATGTGGAGTGGCTCAAACAGCTCCTGCCTTATGCTCACAAACACATTCATTTTCCAGTCCCAGTAGTTTTGGCTTTGACATCAGTCAGGGGTTGAGATTCCCAGGCTGGGGAAGTTGTGCCACTAACCTTAGCTATGCTAACTCAAAACAGAGAAAAGGAAATTGAAAGCCCAGTAGACTGCATTTTCCTAATCAATTGGAAGAGATGGAATTTGTCTTCTGCCCAGCAGAGAGCTGCTCATGCCCACACCCTGCATTATCTGAGGAGAGTCCCACTACTTTGCTGGTGACAAGGACAGTGGGACCTTCAGCAGACTTGCTGGTGGCGCTGAGCTGTGTGCTACAGTCACACACTGGAGGGAAGGGATGGATGCAGAGGGACCTGGACAGGCTGGAGAGGTGGCACTGTGTGAGCTTCATGGAGTTCAGCAAAGCCAAGTGCAGGGTCCTGTGCTTGGGCTGGGACAATTCCAGCCACGCCCACAGGCTGGGCAGAGAGGTGGTGCAGAGCAGCCCTGGCAGAAGGGCTTGGGGGTGATGGGGGATGGAAAATCTCACCCTGAGCCCTCAGTGAGTGATCCCAGCCCAGAAACCACCGAGTCCTGGGCTGCACCCAAAGGAGAGCGGCCAGCAGGTCGAGGGAGCCGTCGATTCTCCCCCCTACTCTGCTCTTGTCAGCCCCACCTGGAGTCCTGTGCACAGTTCTGGTGTCCCCAGAACAGGAAACACGTGGGACTGTTGGAGCAAGTCCAGAGGGGGCCATGAAGTGCATGGGAGGACTGGAGCACCTCCCTATGGAGACAGGCTGGGAGAGCTGGGGCTGCTCAGCCTGGAGAAGAGAAGGTTGTGTGGAAACCTCCCAGCACCTCCAGGGCCTGAAGGGGCTACAGGGAAACCAGAGAGGGCCTTTGCATCAGGAACTGGAGTGACAGGACAAGGGGGAATGGGTACCCATGGAAAGAGGGGAAGTTTAGGTCAGGTATTAGGAAGAAATTCTTCCCTGTGAGGTGGTGAGACTCTGGCACAGGGTTCCCAGGGAGGCTGTGGGTGTCCCAGCCCTGGCAGGGTTCAAAGCTAGGTTGGGTAAGGCTTTGAGCAGCCTGCTCTAGTGGGAGGTGTAGAGAACCTTTAAGGTCCATTCCAACCCTTTAACATTCTGTGATCCCATGAGAGAGCTGGGATGGCATCACTGTGCCCATGGCAACCCTGCAGGCCCTGGAACTGCTGCTGCTCTGTAATGGGCACATCATTCCCTGCCTGTCATGAGCAAAGAGTTGAGGAATCTCTGGCTTTGGGGAAACGTCAGGCAGCCCAGGAGAGACAGCTCTGAAAAGCTGGCCCAGCTCAGTCCCAGGCAGGATATTGATCCCTGGCTGTGTTTGACACAGCCTGTCTGTAAATGTGCTGCCTGTGGCTCCAGGAGCAGCTCTGGGAGCATTGTGCTCTGCAGAGGAGTGATAACATTGATTCCTTACTAGGCTACAATATTTGATCGAGTCTCACAGCTGGGCAGAGGCTTGGTTTGGGTTTTTCTTGTGTTTTGGTCTGTTGTTGTGGGGTTTTTTTAAAAATCAGCATTATATTGACTAGCAGCAGCCCACTGAGTATTTGTGCAGTTTGGGAAGAGTTGCTTGCTTTGGCACCAGCAATTTCCTGCACACCTGAGCCTCCCAGGAACACAGGTAGTTGTTGGAAATGATACAGGGGAGCTCAGTGCTAGAGAGAGAGCAACAGAGAGATGCTCTGCTGCTGCTTGACAGACTTGTAACCAGATTCCAGTTTGTGCTGCATTGCCCCTTCGTGTAACCCTATTAAGAAGCTGTAAATAGTAATATAAATGATGTTACAGTCATTTGTTTTGATGTATCTGAGCCTTTAATAAATCAGCTGTAGCTTGGCTAATAGGAATATGAGAGGATGGTGTTTGTTGCCAGCAGCTGCTAGTAAATTACAATGCAGTCATCTGTTTTACAAGGAAATTAAATGTTTGTTCTCTTGCTCCCTCTCCCTCTCGCATATTTTAGAGCATCAGAATTGTTCAAGAGCCCCTGTGTTCTGCTAGGCATCCTTTCTGATCCTGTTGCATGTGGCTGGGCTGGCAGGGAAAGCATCTGCAAGGAGATTTGAGTCACTGCAGTGTGTCAGTCCCACATTCCAGCATTGCTCTGGGTGCATCCTCCCAAACAACAGTGCCTGTGTTTGCTTTTACTTGGGTGACACACTGTTTCTTGGGCTGTCAGCAGCTTTAGATCCTTGGATCTGCTGCACAGACCTGCAGAGCTGAGCTAAGCAGTGATTCCAGTGGTGGGCACTTGCCCTGGGCTGGGTCTGTGTTTGCACCAGCCGTGCAAACCCTGTGCCAGCCTGGCTGAGGTTTGTTCAGGGTTAGGACTGTCTGGAATGGACTCAGGGCTGACACATCTGGGTTTGGATGTGTCCAGCCAAGTTAGTTACTCCTTTTGATTCCCTTTAGAGGTAGTGAGAGGATCTAAATGCTTGAAGCTGCAGCAGGTTGGGATAAAGTGTAAAGGGGTGATGGTTTTACCAACATCTCTGCTTGTAACTGGAGGAGTCAAAGGAAAGATCAGACCCCAGAGAAAGCTCTTGTCATGTCTTTGAGGCTTTTCATAAGGTGTTGTCCACCAGAAGGCTCTTGCAGAGTCACAGACACCCTCTATGCTCCATTCTTCTGCTCCATTCTCCTGTGAAGGAGTTCTGAGGAAAGTTTCATGTTTCAGGATGAAAAATTAATCTCATCTTTCAGTGCTCTACTTATCTCTAGATAAACAAGTAAATGCGGTCTGGGGCTTGAAACTTATCTGAGTTACTCAAAGAAGTGCCTAGAATTCTATTAAAAACTTCTGGTTTCTGTATTTGGTGAAAGGAAGGTTTGGCTGTGCTCTTTCTCTCATAAAATGTTTCCATACTGTAACATGGTGATTGTTTCTTCTGTCTCTCACTGCAGCTGTGCAACAATTCCTGTCTCCAGACCCCAAATGACACGAGTTTTGCCAAATATTGCAATAAAAATGCAACATAGAAGCTGTGTTCTCTCTGTTTTCTGAGTTCTTTTCCCAGCTCTCAGCTGCACCCACGTTCCCTGGCGTGACAACACATGGTGCTAGGCAGGAAGCAGCTCCATCCTTCTGGAGGTGTTGGTGTTAACAAAAATTATCCTTTGGCAAAAGAAGGGGATCTCACCAAGGCTTTGCTGTGGAGTTCAAGCAGTGTTCCCAGCGAGGGCAGGCAGCTGGAGGAAATGCTCCCATGCACAGCTTTGCTTTAACAGGAGCAGCTGGTTCAGCCTCTCTCTGTTTGGAGGCTGCAGGAAGGAGCTCTGCTGGGCACCTTCCTGCAGGTGAACATCAACTCTGCTCTCACAGTCTGTGCCCTAGGAAGTGTGTGCAATCCAAGGATAACATCACAAATCTCTGCAGTTTTATTGTACTTTAAAGGAGAAATAACTGCACTGGATGACACAGATACTGTTCCTTGCAGGCTGATTGTTAATATTTCATTTATTATGTCTTGTGGTCTGTCACAGAAGAACCTCATTGGTTTCTGAGGGTGATTTCACGCAAGGCTGCACTTTTGAGGTCTGATTTGAAAAATAAACTGTGTTATATTAGTATGAGTAGGGCTTTTGTCAACTCCCAAACATAGGTTGTGTGGAAGGGGATATTGCCAGACAAAGTCTGCCCTGAATGTTTGATTTAGTGACCACTTAAATCCATGCTGTGGTTTATTATTGTTATTGTTAAATTTCTATTTAAAGAGTAAATTTATTGCTGTCAGTCAGAAACTGGTCAAGACAGAACCAGTAACACATTCAGGCACGTGTTTGTGTCATGTTGAACAGTGACTTTTAAGAATACATATGTGCTTGTTGTTGATACCTCCTGAAGTCAAAAATCCAGATATGAAGAATGATGTATTAATAAATAGCAGTTGTATTTGAAAGGGGCAGATATTTCTGGTGCAGCCTCTGGCAGAGGCTGTCTCAGTTTCCCTGCTGAAGTTGATGGCTGAAGTCCTGCACAGGGCAGGGGTAGAACAACCCTCATAGCAGAGGTTTGTTTTCTTTGCACTGCTCAGCTTGGCTCTGCATCATCAAACCTCAAACTGCTTTGCTGGCATGGGGCTGGGGCTCATTCTTCACTGAGACTTGTCACTGCATGTTCTGAGAGCTGATACCATTCCCAGCTTTTACTCCACCACAGTGTAAAGAGAATATTGTTATACTGAAGTCTCTTGGAAGCAGGTTTGCTCCAAGTCAAAAATCAAGAGATATTTTTACAGAGATCTTTTGTCCAATAGCAGTCTCAGTTAAATGTTATTGCTAACGTGAGGCACATTGCATTTCCTCCTGTAAAACACATTGTGTCAGCAAGGTACCCCACAGTGGTTCCTCTCCCTGCTCAGGCTCCCACGTGGTTTGGCTGATGCTCTCCAGACACACTTTATGAGCTCTGCCACAAATTGATAAGGGTGAATTAAAATGTCTGTATTTCATACTTCCACAGACTGGTGTTTTCTACTAAAAAACCAAAGGAGTGTGGGCTGTGGTTTCAGAGGAGGAAAGCCTGAGCTTTGGTTTCTGGATGAGAAGAGTTCCCTGGGACAGTGACATGCAAAGGGCTGTGTGCTGCGTGTCTGGCAGGCTCTGCTCCAGCTGCACAGGGCTCTGTGTGGAAGGAGTGTTCCTGCTTGGAGCTTTCTGCTGCCAGCAGGAATCTGCAGTGCAGCTCCTGTCCATGTGTGCTGTGTGTGACAGGGATGGAGTGTCTGGGTCCCTGTGCTGCCCCACCAGGCAGCTCTGCCTTGTGCTCACCCTGCCCTGCCCACTGGAGTGGCCACCAGCTGCTGTCCCTCTGCACAGGGTGAGGCAGCCCAGCCTCTGTGCCACACCCTGGCACTGTAAAGCTGCTCCTCTCCTCCTAGGGATGGGGGGAGCTGGCTGCCTTTCCCTGCTGCGGGCTGGGGAAGGAGGGACACTGCCCGTGCCTCAGGGGCTGCCTGTGTGCTGGGCTGGAGGCACCCAAATGCATCCTGAGAAGGGCAGCAAGGCTGGGGAGGGGTCTGGAGCACAAATCCTGTGAGGAGTGGCTGAGGGAGCTGGGGATGTTTATCCTGGAGAGGGGGAGGCTCAGGGCAGGCCTCATCATCTCTACAACTCCCTGACAGGACGGAGAGGCCAGGGAGCGTCAGGCTCTGCTCCCACGGAACAGCCACAGGATGAGAGCACCCAGCCTTAAGCTGCACTAGGGGAAGTGTAAGCTGGACATTAAAAAAAAAATCTTCACAGAAAGTGTGATTGGGTATTGGAGGGGGTTGCCCAGGGAGGTGGTGGAGTCACTGGCCCTGGAGGTGTTATAAAAGGACTGGATGTGGCACTCAGTGCCATGGTCTGGTTGATAAGGTGGTGTTGGGTCATAGGTTGGACTTGATGATCTTAAAGGTCTTTTCCAATGTCATTAATCCTGTGTTTCTGTGAATGAAGGTGTGTGTGGGACAGCAGGGTCCCATGGCAGGGACCTGCTTGCCCTGTCCTACAACCTGAGTGTCTTTTTTGCAGACAGGCTTTTCTTGGTGCTCTGGAAGGTCCTCACCAGTAGGGTGCAAAGAGATTAAAGGAAACCAAACCAAGGTGCCAGTAACACCAAGGGTGTGAGTTTGATCCCTGTGTGAACCATTGACTTAAGAACTGGACTTGATCCTTGTGGATCCCTTCCAACCCAGAATATTCTGTGACTCTGTGAAAGTGTGAAGCTATGAGTGTCTGTATTGTTAATAATAATAATGATTATGGTAATAATGAAGACAGACTGTAAGTAGGCATGAAATCTCTCAATAGAAATGCAAAAGATCTCACCCATGGCTCCTGGATATTTGTAAGGGATCTACAAATAAAAATATTTGTAAGGGATCTACAAATAAAAAAGCATCTGGGCAGGGGGCACAATGGGAGGTACAAGCAGTTGTTTGGTTGTGCCCTGTGCCATCTCCAGGGCTCTGCAGTCACCTGGTGAGAGTGCTCAGGGGAGGGAGCTTGGCACAATGCAGTGCTGTGCTTTTGTGACTGCTCTGTGCTGTGTCTGTGCCACTCTCAGGTTTCTCAGTGTAACTTTGCCCCCCAGTGCAGATTTGTGCTCCATCCCCTGCTCCTCCAGCCTGGGCTCTGAGGCCCAGCCGGTTGTCACTGGAGCCCATGGGAATTGTGAAATACCAAAGCACAAAACCTCTCTGCAGGGGTGTATCTTTGGGCTTTGGTAGCTCTGGTGCAGTCCCTGAATTCTGGGACATTTTCCTCAGTGTGTGGTGCTGGCAGCAGTGCAGGGTGATCAGGAAATGCCATGGAAAATGCTTGG
This sequence comes from Camarhynchus parvulus, assembly GCF_901933205.1. NCBI lineage: Eukaryota > Metazoa > Chordata > Aves > Passeriformes > Thraupidae > Camarhynchus > Camarhynchus parvulus. Next base: position 2,235,637 of record NC_044589.1, read on the forward strand.
ATAAGGAGCACGTGTTCCTGGGAGTGTTAGTGCTCTCTGCCAGCCCTGGAACAGCCTCTGTCAGCTGGAGATTATCTACAAATAGTATCTCTAGATGATCTGAGCAAAAACTCAACCTGCTGTGCTGAAAAGAGTAACATCTCCATAAATAGGGATGCTCTCTGGCAACTGCAGTGAACTGAGATAACTGACTGATGATCAGTGCTGCACAGATTAATGATGTCAGGTAAATGGGATGAGAATTACATTCTTGGAGTGGCTCAGGTTGCAGCACTTTCAATTTACATTAGTTTCAGGTCAAAGTAACTTTTCTCTGTGCTGGTGCCGAGGGGCAGAGAATCAGAAGGCAGTCTCTGGCACCCCAGTTCTTCATGCATCCTGTGTTCCAGACAGATTGCTCAAAATAGTTTTTCCATGAGCTTGAATAAATCAGACTTAATGTATGAAGACTTGAAATGCATTTTCTAGGCAGTAGGAATATATATTTTGTAACAGATGCCATACAAATGCCTTGTGTCCTGTAAAAATATATAGACATTTTGAATGTGATGGGAAGTTGCAATTTATAAGAACATCAAGATTCTTCAAGCCAAAAAGCTACAGACAGTTGTAAGAAAGATTGTCTTGTCTGTCAGTGCAAATGCTATTATACAACTGAATCATAACTGGCTGCACTTGACTAGCTGCATCTGAACTTCTGTCAGCTGTTACAGACAACTCCATTCTCTTTGCAGGGTTTTTTTTTCCTTCCCTCAGGAACTCAGCTGAACTTGTTCTTGTGCAGAGATCTCTGCTATGGCTGGAGCATTTCATTTAGATATTTAAGGTGTTTGCTGCATTAAGACTTAGCCCCATATCCAGAGCCAGCTAACACATCAGTGGAGCTGGCAGGGCATTGAAACACCAGCTGGATTTTAAACAGCACACCAGCCAATTGACTCCTTAAGGTTCTTCCTTGAAATCTTACTTTTTATTGCAAATTAGCCCATCAAAACCATCCAGAAGTAGCTGCCCTGCAGTGTATCTGTGCATTTAAATACAGGATACCCATCTGAACTTCAGTCATTACACTGGAGTAGTCTGGCTGAGCAATTTAAACATCATAAATCTTTGTCACTGTAAAAATGCCATCTTCCTGTCATCCAAAAATCTGTCCTTTTCCCCCCTCTTCTTTAAAGCAGTGGTTGCTTAAAGCCTTCTCTTGCAGTGCCAAGGTTAGAGGGCTCGGCTGTATGACAAGCTGGTGGTTAAATGCCAGGGATAACATGCTTTCCGAAATATTTTTGGAAATTTACTACATTTATAGTGTGGTTTAAATTAAAAAAAGTAGTTGTCAGCTAAAAGCAGAGTCTGCTTTGGGAAAGGAATAAATTATGACAAAGTGGCAAAATATTAAAAAAACACAGACAAAAGTTCCTGTAAATTGCATTAAAAAGTTAATTGACAAATATTTGATATGTGTTTTGTGCTGTGTCAACATTACTTGAGACTCCTGGTGTGTTTACCTTTGGTAACACTGGGCGTTTTTTTCCCCCTTAAGTAGGTTATTTATTTTTAATGAAACACTGTAAAATCATTTTTAACTCCCAGGAAATGCTGCGAGCCTCTGAGTGCAAGTGTTGTGAGTGTAAAGAGCAGAGCAGAACTGCACTGAGCTGCGAGCTCCAGCAGCTCCCAGGGAGCAGCCACCCCCTGCACCAGGGGCCAAACCCTGCCAGGGATCCCCACGCTGGGAATGGGCCCTGGCTGACCAGGGCTGGGCTCCTGTGGGGGCTCAGCAGGCTGATCCTGGAGCTGTGGTGGCTCAAAACCTTCAGCAGGAGCTCCAGGGGCTGGAGTTGAACCCTGGGCTGCAGGAGCCCAGGCTGGCACTGACTGCACAGCACCTGGAACTCAGCACTGCTGGGAGTTCAGGTGTCTTGGTTTGAACAGCCAGGTGTCTGCTAAGGAAGGCAGGAGCCTCCCCTGAAATGGAAAATGCAAACCCCCTCCCTCTGAATTATTGTAATTTTGAAATTAAGGGGCTCTCAGACAAAGATATGGGAGTAGGAATAACAGTTCTTTACTAGGAAAATTAAAAATACAAATGCAATAGTACAAACAACAAAAGCAATCCACTGCCAGAGTGAGAGCAGTCCCTGCCCCCCTGTGTGTCAGGGGTGGCACAGCCCCATCCCATGGGGGCTCAGCCCTCCTGCAGTGCCAGCTGTGCTGCTGCTGGAGCAGGGATCCTGCACAAGGGGGGAGTTTTCCTCTGCAGCTCCAGGGCTGCTGCAGATGGGCCTGGGCTCCCTCTGGCAGTGCAGGGCAGCAGAAAGCTGCTCCTCTGGCAATGCAGTGGGCAAAGGCTGCTGTGCTGCTCCAGGCTCAGATTGGATCCAGGTAGGAATGCTTGGCTCCTCCCCTGGGCGCAGCATCTCCCCATGGGATGCTGGAATTGGATCAGCCCTGCAGGGACACTCAGTGGCCATGGACAGCAGAGATCTCCTGGAGGGAGGATTGGCTGTGGGAGAGATAAAGAAAAAACTGCCCCATGGACAGCAGAGAACTGCCCCAGCTCTGACAGATGGAAATAGAATACACACCCAGCTACACTCTGCTACCTGAGACATAAAGGAAGGTGAGAAATAGTTATGGACCTGAAAACAGGAGAGTTAAGAGTGGATCAACACTTAAATTCAGTTCCTGGCTCTCTCACAGTAACCATACTGAACATGAGGACAAGGTTCTTCCCCCAGAGGGTGCTGGCACTGCCCAGGCTGCCCAGGGAATGGGCACAGCCCTGAGGCTGCCAGAGCTCCAGGAGCTCCAGGGATGCCCAGGCTGGGATTGTTGGGGTGTCTGTGCAGGGCCAGGAGTGGGACTGGGTGACCCTTGGGGGTCCCTTTCAACTCAGCATATTCCATGATTCTGTGATATGTGTGAGATTGGACATGCCACTTGTTCTCTGTCTGCCTGCACTCGTCTCTTGGGAAATAGGCTTAAGCCTTTCTTTTACAGTTTTTTTGGTTCATTTATTTTTTTTCTGCCCACCTTTCTGATGGTAAGCTCAGAAGGCTCCAGGTTATGAAGTTGTCACTGTACCACAGAATTAAATGGCATTTTTGTCCCTGGACTTTTAAATCACCTGCAATTAGGGCACTCACATGCCTGTTTTAGCAATATAGAATAGGGCTAATTCACATGGTGCTTTAATAGAAATCATTTTTTAAAAGGCCCAAAACCATGGTATTCATATTTAGCCCCTAGCATACACTAATTTGATCTGTCAAGCAGTGTTTGGAATTAGTGGAGCACAGAAATGCTGTTCATTGTCACAAGGCTTGTTTTAGCTTGGTCCTTAATTTTAAAAACTCTTTAATTTTCCATGTTGTGATAAAAAGACACGTTTTTATTCTGTGGTCATTATGCATCTAATACCAAAATATTTTACTCAGTGTCCATAAGTAAGAATTACTAAGTGATAAATATTTTACTTTCATTAGGAAGACATTCATCAGAGTAGATTTTAATGCTCTCATTTTCTTTCCCTGTAAAAGAGTTTATTATTCAGGTACAGACAAGTCTTTTGATAACAACAGTGGGAATGGTTCTGGTTTTACTCAAATTTTATTAGACTCTTTTTCAGAAATAATTCAGCAATAATCCCTCAGTAGCAAATAGTTTTGTAAGGGGCTGTGGTCTCCTGTGGGCTTATTATAGAGAGGGAGGTATTTCTTTCCCTGGCATTACCACATAGTTTAGTGCTGTTTCACTCCCAGAACACTGGAGAGTTTGTTTCTGATTTAAAGGTATTGGTGCATTTAAATTTAGTGAATTGAATGGGTTTGCAAAGGTACTGCCTTGAATTTGAGGGGGTGCTTGGCTGCCTGTTGGCTGCTGCCACTGTTTAGTCTCTGTGCTTGGGGTTACCCATTCCCAGTGCTCAGAGGTGATAAATGCAAATATCAACATGTGATATTTTCCATTCCCTCTGCCAAGCTGTAAACAAAGCTCTCGGTTGGAAATGATCCCTTTTCAATAATAAAATATTTAAGAGCTACACAGTGCTTTTCATTTTCCAGGTGAAATCAAGCTGGATCCTGCCTGTTAGCACAGTCCTGCTATGGGACACACAGACCTTGTCCCAGAAGTTGTTTTCCTTCAGAGACATTCCCCCATGACAAGCAGACCTCCTCTTCCTCAAGCCAGACAGAGGACTGGAATGAAGAAGAGGGAATGATCTTGTGCTTTTGTTAATGTTTTTTTTCTGACATGCCAAAACATTACCATTTTGTATTAGAACAAAAGAAAGAATACTCACAGCAAAATATTGAAATGAAATTTTTGAAGTCCTTCCCCACCCCAGAGTAGCTATTGCAGAAGCACAAAGAGAGTACAGAAGCCCTCCACTCCCAGTTAAAACCAGATTTTAACTCTGGGCACCAATGACTTGACTGAGAGCTGGAAAACACAGGCTTGATTGAGCTTTTGGCCTGGCTTGAACCTCATTCTCTAAAATCTTGGGTCTGTGTTTGTCAGTCTTGACAGTCTGTGTTTGTTGGGTGAGGGCTGGTTCTGGGAGGCATTTGTCTTTCTCTGGACATTTCTGTACTAAAATTCTCTCAGAGTTTCCATGTGGGAAGTGGTTGCCTCCACACTTGTTGGCTGATTCCACATGGGGAACAGGGATTATTTTATACTCACCTAGAAGAGATTTAAAAGAGAAAAAAAAGTAAAATATTTGTCTCGGAGACAGGCAGCCCAAGGTGGATGTGACTGATGCAAAAATTGTGCTGGGAAGTAGAAAATTGTCCCTGGTAGTCAGAGCCAGTCCTGCACATTCCTGCAGCTTGGCTTGAGCTTGCCCCACGCAGAGGGACACCCAGCAATGGGAGATTTTGGTAAGGAACCCAGATTTTCCTGGGAAGTCCTGGATAACTGTATCAGGTCTGTACTAACCCAAATTTTCTGCTGTGCCTGTTGATGAGTGCTATTGGCTGTCTCTGTCTCAGACATGGGGTAGCACAAAATATTTTTATTATCACAGCATTATCTGGCTCATCTAAACAGAGAAAATAGTAGGGATTAAAAAATATAACCTTTTGAATTTGAAACTATTTCTTATTTGATCATCTTTTCTCTGGGAGTAAGAAAGCTTATTGCATAACAGTTTGGTTCTGTTTCCAAAGTGGTTTTAGTTATGTCATATATAGAACTTTCATTCTGGAGTTGGGAATAGTAATTCAGGAGTAAGTGCCTCTCCCCTTCAGTTATTTACTCTCTTTTAAGCCCCAATCTGCAGGACCACATCTGCATGCCTATTTAAAACATCATTTCCTTTGCACAGAAGCACTACTATGGCTAAAATTTAATTCTGATATTTAACTGAATGAAATTGCTTGCAGATGACTGTTTGAAAGGGAAACAAACCACATCCTTGTGTGCTGCTGCACTTTGGAGGATTTGTGAAATATTATACAAACGCAAGGAATGTGCCCTCCCCTGACTGAATTCTTGGATATTACTCATTCAAATACCAGTGCATTTTGCTTCAAAAATCATGGCTTGTTATTGTTGCCTGACAAATAGCAGCCAGCAGAAATTGCAGGGAGCAGATTCAGCCAGCAGCAGGACTGTCTTTTGTTCCTGCTGAACCTACCACAGCGTCTCCTCTGACACTGTTTCAGGGACAGATAAACATTGCCATAGAGTGTCTCAGAAATAATTGCAATAAAGATTCAGATTTCTTTTTAAATGTATTATGCATTAGGTGACTTAAAACATCTAAAAAAGTTGGACATAAATTAAAAAGTTGGGCTTAAGTAGGAGCGTCAGAACAAGCTGTGCTGGTGCAGCCTGGCCCGCACATAAATCACATTATACCAGCATGAATGAGAACAGTTTCCTTTCAGATGGGTGCAGAAGGGGAGTTGGCATGAAGGGGAGCTGTTCCAAGTCACTTGGCAAGCCTTTCCTGACAAGAGCGCTTTAATTCACAAAGCAGCCTTGTTTTTACATCTTCATTGCTGGCTGGCAGTGGTTTGGGTTTGCCTGCCCGTAGCTCAGGTGATGTGAGCTGCCTGTGCCCACAGCTGCCCTGCTGTGCAGCTCTGTGCTCGGAGCTGTTCTGCCAACATTACCTTAAAAACCTTAAAAAGCAGCAGCTCCATGAGCTGCTCTGTGGGTAATTTGTGTTCCTGTGCTTGCTCTTGCTGCTGGCAGTGGGAGGGGTGCAGAGATGTCAGAAGGGATGAGGGGTGGGCTGCTGCGGGGTGCTGTGAGCCTCACACAGGCCTGGCAGGGCTGGCAGGGGGAAGATGTCTCTCTCTGGAGCTGAGCTGCTTTTGCAGGGCCAGCAGGAGGGTGCACCAGCTGGGCAGGTACATGCCAGGGGTGCTGCTCTGTGTGCCTGCAGCCAGGAAGGTGCAGGGGATGTGCACCAGCACCTGCCTCATTCCAGGAGGTGCAGTTTTCCTTCTCGACACCTCCGTGACAGAATGTGGTGAATTTGCTGCAGAGCAAGGGAAGAAATCCAGAACAGATGGGTCATATGGTTACCCCAGTGCTCTGGTTTAACTCTCTTGTAGCTGAACTCCATCCCCTTTAGAGCCAACCAGAGCTGGCACTGCAAGGAAGCTGTGCCATTGTCAGCTCCAGGGGTATCTTAAGGACCCTCTAGTATTAAAATCAGAGACCTCTCAAGGAAAGGGTTTTTTTTTTCTGGTGATATTTATTATGTAGGAGCTCTGTATTCTGGCCACAGAATCACAGAATATGCTGAGTTGAGAGGGACCCATCAGGGTCATCCAGTCCCACTCCTGGCCCTGCCCAGACACCCCAACAATGCCACCCTGGGCATCCCTGGAGCTCCTGGAGCTCTGGCAGCCTCGGGGCCGTGCCCATTCCCTGGGCAGCCTGGGCAGTGCCAGCACCCTCTGGGGGAAGAACCTTTCCTGAAATCCAGCCTGACCTGCCCTGGCCCAGCCCCAGCTGTTCCTGGGTGCTGTCCCTGTCCCACAGAGCAGAGATCAGGGTCTGCCCCTCCTCTGCCCCTCATGAGGACGATGGAACCGGGATGAGTCTCCCCTCAGTCTCCTCCAGCTGAACATTCCAGTGCCCTCAGCTGCTCCTCACACAGCTTCCCTTCCAGACCCTTCCCCATCCTCGTGCCCTCCTGTGGGTGCTCCCTGATGGTTTAATGTCCTTTGTACCCTGTGGTGCCCAACCTGCCCCAGCTCTGGAGCTGAGGCTGCCCCAGCCCAGAGCAGAGCAGGACAATCCCCCATGGCCTGGCTGGCCCTGCTGGGCCTGGAGCACCAGGGCAGGGATGTCCTTGATGGCCCCAGGGCACTGCTGGTCAGATCCCTCTGGCCATCAAATCAGCCTGGGACCAAACTCAGTCATCCTTTCCATCTGGAAGGGCTGGTGGTTTGGGTTGAGCCCCTGTGACTCTCTTTGGGTAGGGGCTGATGTTGTGTGCTAACCTGCCTTATGTTCTTATTATCATGTTTGCAAGCTTTGTGCAGGCTAGGCTTTAAAGCTAATCTCTCCCTTGCCTTTAATCTTTTTGTATGGTTTCTCACTTCTTTTTCCTTCTATTTATAGTTAGGGACTTTTTTTTACATAACATGTCTGAGTTTTCTGAGCCGTTTCAGTGGTTCTTGTTCCAGCCTCCCTCCCCCACTTCATTCTGTTGCGCTCTTGCTCTTTTGTTTTTCTCTATTCCCTTGGTGGATTTCTCTTCTCGGCTGCTTACTTTGTTTCCTTGTCATCTTTTGTTCCTCATTCTGCTTTTTCTTCCTCAGGGTGTTCCTCACATCCGGGTTCTATCCCTGGTTCCCTTCTCTCCCCTCACTTTTTAGTCTCCTCTGCTACTTTCTAGACATATAAAGAAAGTGAGAGTATCTGCTATCAGTCCTTTTTTACTCTCTGACTCCATTTTCCTTCTGTTTTCTTCTGTCCCTGTTGAAGAGAAGAAATCTCTTCCTCTTTTCATAGTGCGAGATCCATTCAGTTTGTTCCAATTTTATATAAGGCCCTTTACCAGTGAGGCTGCCAGGGAGCTGCCAGAGACGTGGGGAGGGAGGGCAGACAGGGTATTAAGGTGTGTCCTCCCCCCTTCCAATGCCAGCTTTCTCACCCTGGGTGCTGTGTGTGACACCAAACCAAACTCCTGGCTGTGAGGGAAGAAGGTGTTGGTGCTCCTGCAGTGAGCCAGGAGAGTGTCCAGCTGAGGCTGGGCTTCACTATTTCTTGGTTCTTGCTTTTCCAGTCTGCTTCCCTTCAAATAACAGCAGTAATAGAGCTCATGGTACAGCACAGAGCTCTCACCAAGTTTGGAGCTTGTCTCCATGTTTGACTCACCGAGCTGCTGGTGACCCCACAGCTGTCACTAATTCTGACCTCAAGGGCAGATGTTTCAGAGGGCACTCCAAGGGAAGCTGCCATAGATTTAAAAAACAGTTATGTATATGAATTACCACTCATCTGTAGATGAGATCATTAATTAAGCAAAACAGTCTTTAATACTTTGCTCTAATAATTAATAATGGTAATCTGCCATTGGCAATCTACTACTGTAGCTGGGTACAGAAAAATTCAATTGTTCAACACCAACCCATGAGCTTTTTATCTGTTTGCAGGCTTTTTTATTTTTTCCTTTTTCAATAATCCTTTATCAGCCTGCACTGAGGTGGAGCACAGGAGCACGAAGGCCTTTCTCAAGATGCTTACTTAACCTTTAGAAACCCAGTGACATTTACAGGAGGTGCCTCTCCCCAACCTGCACAGCGCTGCTGCTGCTGCTGCTGAGCGGTGCCTCCGTGCAGAGCGGCTGCTCATGATGCCTCAGGTTCAGCTTTTGTGTTTTTCACATTCTGTGCTGCTTTAGTGGGTGGGTCTGGGCTCCATATAAGGGAGGGTGAGCTCTGTGCACAGAGCAGGGAGACAAAACAATTCCTGCTCCAGCTGGGGACCAAGGACAAATGATCCAAATCTCAGGCCCAAGAGCACAAACAATGTGGGCTGAAGAGAGAAAAACAAGAAGGATGGGATTTCATAACCTAAAGCTGTAATGGGCAATTAACTCCAATACGCAAATGGAGCAAAACTTATAAAAGTGTGAGACCCCCTGAGTGGTTGTGCATTTTGTGACCATTTTGGGTTCACCTGGCTGGGCTCTTGTGCTGCCCAAGGTTGTCGCTGACATATTTTATGAAAATCCTTTCGCTAGGATTTTTCTGCTGAGAGGCTGAGAGGCCTCAGAAATGAAATGTAAATGATAATTATCTGATGGCTGTGGAATTTGGTCTGGAGAGGGTTTACCAGGAGGTGCATCTTTGATTGGTCTCATGTGAATTGTTTCTACTTGATGACCAATCACAGGTCCAGCTGTGTCAGGACTCTGGTCAGTTACAAGATTTTATTATCATTCTTTCCCTTCTTTGCTAGCCTTCTGATGAAATCCTTTTTCTCTTTCTTTAGTGTAATTTTAGTGTATAATTTTCTTTTAATATAATATATATCATAAAATAATAAATCAGCCTTCTGAAACATGGAGTCAAGATTCTTATCTCTTCCCTCGTCCTGGGGACCTGCAAACAGCACCACACAAGGTGGATCCATTGAGTCCTCCTAATAAATCCCTATGTCACCGTTGAGTCAGGAATGGATAAGTGACACAGACTCTAGGTCAGGCTAAGAGTCTAGAAGCCTCTTTATTGGGACCCCTTCTTTTTTACACTGTTCTGATACAGGGGGACCTGATTGGTCATTTAATCAACACATTTCACATGATTGGCTAATGTCATGGTTTGATGCTGGCACAATGCCAGTGCCCCCATGAAAATATATTCTCCCTAGTGTCTGCTGTGAGATGTGACCAGAAATAGAGCAAAGCAGGCTCAAGCTTAGGAATAAAGGAAAGAACTTTATTAACTTACAAGATGAAAAAAAGAACACACAGAAGTCAGAATGAAGACACCCTTTGGTAAAACATCTTGTTCAAAACACCACCTCCAGATAGTTTACCATTTGTTTACCATTCTTTCTCTCTGCCTCCCTAAAATTCCCAGACCAATTCATGGGAAAGCTCATCTAGCTTTCTCTGTCTCTGGCCAGACTGTCATACCCACATACCTACTTTATTCTTTAACTCCATCTAGTCTCTGTTCTAGGTCAGCCTTCACAAGGCATCACTCAGTGAACCCTCAGCACCCCGTCCCAGGCATTTTGGCCAAGGGGCTGACATCTTGGCACGGCACAGGTCCATGTCCAGGGACCTCTGCTCTTCTTGGCCCGCTGGAAAGTTGGGCTGTTGTGGTTCCTTGTCCAAAAAGTGGTTTTTACAGTTTAAGGTGCAAGTTTGTGCTTCTGGTGCTGAGCTTATCTGCTGATGGTTGCAATGGGGGTCACTGAACATCACCAAGTCACAAGGAGTGTGTGTATGTCACTAATACATCATTTCTAGCCTGTGATCTCTGAAATCACACACAGCATATGAAGCTGGATGGTGCCTTCTAATAATGTACCAGAGATAGCAAGATAAATACACTTTCTATAGTAAATACAGTATAATACTATATTCTATAGTAAATATAGTAAAGTTAAATGCACTTTTCATAGTAAATTAATCAGTGTTAAAAGCCCCCATTATTAGTAGTTTACACACAGGTCCATACTGTGAAATGATTACTCTGATGAGGCCCCTTTTTGGAACATTCAGAAGGCAATGTTGTGGCTCTGGTCTCTTTTCCAGTGATTTGTATGAAAATACATTTTTCATTTCAAAACCGTTTTCAGGTTTTGCCTGGCAGGAATCATGGTATGAATGAGTGCAGACTTATGGCTTATGGGTTTTTTGTGTATATATATATATATATATATATATATATATATATATATATATATATTTATAGATATAGATGTGTGTGTATAAAACATAATATATAGCATATATATATAATATATAAAAATATAAAAAATATAATATAATTTATATAATATATAAAATATTATATAAAACACAGTATATATATATATAAATAAATATAATATTATATCTATTTCTTTTTGAAATAATGCATTTTCAATGCTGTCTCTCATGCACAGCCCCTCTAAGGACTAAACAGACCAGGATGACTCAGTGGGGAACGAGAAAGGAAAGACCCAGTTGTAAATAAGGTTTTATATGTAGCTCTTCTGAAATTACAGCCAAGGCTTAAATGCTTGATAGTTCACATAGTTATCAGATGGCATACAAAAATGTAGTGCTTTGTTTTGGAGGGACTCTTTAAAACTCTCTTTTATACATCTCTAGTTACCATATACTTAAAATCTAGTATTAAGTGATGGTGTTTTAAAGTACTGCACATTTCATGGGGTTGAATGCAGGAAAGAAAGGAAATCTAGTAAGTCTGTCTGTGAGGAATAGCAAACTGAATTTGGAAGCTGAAAATCTGCTCATATATTGAGTTAAAAAGTGAGTCCTTACATGATGTTCACAGCAAGGCAGTGATATGTTTTGCCATACCTGCAAATAGTTTGTCAAGTAAGAATTGGCAGATGCCAGAGCTTAAAAATGCCATTTTCCCCCTGTAGAATTAGCTAAAAGCATAGTGGGAAGGGTATTAACTGGGTATTCCCCTTTCTTTGGTCTGTGGTCCCACAGATCCCTCTAGCCTCCCACAAAAGGGATGAGAAAGTTTTGTGCCACCACAAGGAGTGAATCCTTTTCTGCTGGGATGACTCTTCAGCCTGAGGTGAAGGGAGAGTGTTGGTCCCAGCAGTTTCATGGCTGGTAAAATCTAAGAGCAGAGGCTCCACAGAGCAAGGATGTGTGAGTGCTTCCAGCTGGGATTCACTACGGAGGAAAGCAATAATGACCCACTCCTGGGAAAAGGAAGAAAGAGCCCTGGCTTGTCCAGGCTGACAGGATCTGGTCTCAACTGCTTCATGGAGATGGAAGGAAAGCTGTCCTGGTTCAGGGCAAATTTAGGGGAAAACCTCTGAAAGGGTTCTACTCCAAGGAGTTTGCTCCTGTTCTGCAGGGGTATGAGACAGCCCTGCCTGGCTCTGAGCTTTGGAGCTCTGGGAGATGTCCTTTCTGCTTCTCAATCCACGTGGAACCTTGCCTCTGCCTGAAATTTGTGTCAGAGGTAGTGGTTTGTAATTTGTGTAAGCAAGTAGAGGTTTGTATTTCCTCTAGAAAGGTGCTAAGCCATTTTCAGCCTCCTACAGTAACTTAGAGTTCCTCTGTGTTCATCACATATTTTTCTTCATGTTTTTTCTTTCTCCAGCCATTTTATTTTCTCCTCGTCCTCCATTCCCTGTGCATCTGTAACCTGTCTTTGCTTTTACCTTCCCTCTTCCTTCAGTGAGGACTTTGAGGTGCACACTTGACACCCAGCTCATCCTCCTTGTTCTCAGTGTGATGTTCTTCTGTGTGCTGGTGTTTGTGCTGGATTTTTGGCTGATTTACTTAAGCTGAGATGGTCCTTACAAACGAACAAAAGGAAGCAGAAGCCCCCTCTGTTTTGGGCTAACTCCTTAGTCTTGATTGTCAGTGTGTCAGCGTCCATTGAAGCCTACAGTGGTCCTCAGAAATCACATGACTAATAAATTTGATTCTGTGGGTTTTTCTGTCTCTTACTGGCTTCTGAGGCCTCTGCCTGACTGCTGCCTTTGACAGGTATGTTAAATGCTGGGTTTTTTACTGGTATTTACCTCAGCAGGGTGCTGATGGCCTCAGAGCAGCACTGCTGGATCAGGACCTCACAGTGGCTCGTGGATTCCATAACAGAGGCAGAGTTCTTGCATTTAAAACAGGAGGTTTTTCTCTTCAAGGTTGCTGGTGGAGAGGAGCCATGAATTCAGGTTGGCCAGGTTGGGAGGCAGCCCCAGGAACGCTCTGCATCACAGTGTTTGCTCACCTTGAATATGCTCTGCTGGGCAGTTCAGTCAGAGAAACCCACAGCTGAACCTTTGCCTGGTGCTTGCAAACAGCCTCTACAAACTGTAGTCCTTAGCTCTAGATGTGGCTGCCTCTTTTGGAATATTTTCTTGTTTCTTGTTAAAAGTGGCTGGGGAGAAATGAAATGTGAAGCCGTGCTGGTGATGGGGCTGCCCTGTGCTCACAGACAGGAAGCTGCAGTTCCTGCCACTCTGACAGGGATGCTTTGCTCCAGTTTGTTTCCATGAATATTGGCTCTCACTATTAAACATTTACACACATCTCCTTGCCGTGGGAATGTGAAGGTGAACAGCAGCTGAGAGTCAATAAGACATTTCTCTTTCCATGACCTGCTATGGATTACCTGCTAAAACAGCTAATTCCTGCTTTGGGCAGCAGCTGGCAGGGATCTCTGTGCAGGGGCAGCACAGCAGGGTGGATTTCTTGTCCTGTTTGTGCAGCCATCCTGTGCCTGGTGCCTTTTGGAGGCCCCTCAGCCCCACTGCTGTCCTGGGTGTGACTGTGTTCACAGGGGTCTGAGGATGAGGGAAGAGACAAGGATCTGACTCCATGTTTCAGAAGGCTTGATTTATTATTTTATTATAAATATTATATTAAAACTATACTAAAAGAATAGAAGAAAGGATTTCATCAGAAGGCTAGCTAAGGATACAAAAAGAAGGAATGATAACAAAGGCTTGTGGCTCTGACAGAGAGTCCGAGCCAGCTGACTGTGATTGGCCATTAATTAGAAACAACCACATGAGACCAATTACAGATCCACCTGTTGCATTCCACAGCAGCAGATAACCATTGTTTACATTTTGTTCCTGAGGCCTCTCAGCTTCTCAGGAGGAAAAGGCTTTTTCATAAAATATTATAACTGCACCTGGGCTTTGGGAGCCTCCTGTGCCCCGGGCTGCTTGCTCCTCTCAGCTCGGGTTCTCAGCAGCCCCTCCCTTCTGTCCCTGCCCTGATTTGTGCTGTTTCCCTGTTCCTCTGCAGGCTCCTCCACGGCTCCCCAGACCCTCTGCTGCCCCAGGGCTTCCTTAGGCTGCTCTGGCTGTTTGCTCAAGGCTGTTTAAGGCTTCTCCTTAAGCTCTTGCTTGCCAGTGCTGTTGCTTAAGGCCTCCTAGAGCTTTGCAATCCCTTCCTTTCACCTCTCTTGGCCATTTTCAGCCTCCTGAAGTGACTTACAGTTCCTCTGTGTCCATCATGTGTTTTTATTCATAGTTTTCTTGTTTTTCCAGTCATTTTATTCTCTGTTCATCCTCCATTCCCTGTGGATCTGTAACCTGTCCTTGCTTTTACCTTCCCTCTTCTTTCATTGAGGACTTTGAGGTGCACACTTGACACCCAGCTCATCCTCCTTGTTCTCAGTTTCCTGGCTCTTCTCTGAGCTCCTGACTGAACCCCCCCCATACTGGGATATGTTTTTCTGTGTTTTCTATGCAAGGACACCACACTTTTCCATTTTTCCTCAGCTGCCTGTGCCAGCACTGCAGGGTGGAGATGGCCCCATCACTGCCTCCTGAGCTGATCACAGCAGCTTTAGGCTTCTCTTTGCACAGCTGCAGATTTCTGTGGAAGCTGGTCTCGTGTTATGGTTTTTCTTAATTCTCTTTATCATCAACTGAGTTCTGATACTGCTAAGCTTCCTAAACTGAGGGTACTCTTTGTGCTTAATGCCACCGAAACCAAAAAAGTAATTGCATTCCTTTGCCATCTATTCCAGGTTAATCCTCCAAAAAGAAGTGATTCCCTCATCATCTGAGCCAGTGGTTTTAGTATAGACTGTGAACCCTCCAATCTTTAATTTTCTGCATGGAAGCAGAAGAAAGAGGCTGTGCAGTTGATCTGCTTTGTAACAGATGTGCATTGAATCCATGGGCATGACCACATGCATGTTGAGAAATGAAGGAAAGCAGAGAGCTGTACTGGATTTGACTTTCTTTTGAACCAGCATGAAAATCCTTCCAGTTTCCAATGCTGGATTCCATTCTGGCTGTGGCTGAGCAGAAGTTGGGGTTCTGGCCTGTCCTGGCTAACAGGGGTCTGCTCTCAGCTGCTTCATGGAGATGGTGGGAGGAAAGCTGCCCTGATTCCATGGTCAGGTCTGGTCACACACTCCAGTATTTGTGAGGGCACTTTGGTCTTAATGGAAAGAGAGATTAGAAATGAACAGCAACACAGTGCTACACTGGAAAGTGCACATAATTTATGGGCAGGAGGAGTAGGATGGATCTGCCTATCTTGCTCTTTTCATATCATTAAAAATTATGGAGAGGAGTTTGAAAAAATTGAGAAAGAGAGATGGGAAGCTTTCTGCAGACCAGCCATCCTCAGTGTCTTCCAGAAGCTGCAATAGCCTGTCAGTGTTGTGTTGGTCCTGGGGCACATCTCAAACATGTTGGAGGGGAGGAGGAAGCCCAAGCATCATCTGGGCTGGGCCTCTGCTCACCATTTGTCTCCAGTGCTGGTTTACAGCTTTCCTTTTTAATTTTGCTGCTTCTTTTTGATTTCTGGTTAATCAGAGTCTCCCCTCTGGCTCTTGCAGTGGCACTGTGAGCCTGGAACTGGAGAAGCAGTGAAAACCTGGTGTGATGTAGGTAGGACATGTCCCTGCACCCCAGGGTCCGTGTGTGGCTAGTGAGAGCATGTGCTGGGCAGAAATGTGACTGTTAGAAAGGGTGGGTGCCACATTTTCTCTCATATTGTTATTTTCTGAGCCTTACATCATTTTTGATCTTGTCTTTTCTTGGTGAGTGTAGGTTCAGACTGTTTCCAGTGCTGGAACTGCAGCAGTTCCAGCTGCTGTCCCCTGAATTCCAGCTGTGTCCCCTGGAAAATGTCAGCCACTGATCCCAGCCAGAGCCCTGCAGCACCTTTGTGGTTCCTTGTAAAAACTCTGCACAGCTGAAGGGGAAGGCAAGAAGTGTCACTTGAAACAAAAGCCCTACTTAAAGCACTGCAAAGTGTAATGTACTAACAGGTTTTCCCAAATCTTCAACAGAAGGTTATTTAAGAAGAGTTCACTGCTGCTGCCAGGGGACATGTAGGGCAGTGTCTCTGTTTTGATAAACCTTTAGCTGCATTTGTCTGCTTAATAGCTGTTGATGACAAGGTCATGTTCACACCTTTGAATTTCTGGCCCCTTGTGGCCACTAGAGACAAACCTGCCACCTTTCATGGTTCATTTTGCTCCTAAAACTCACTTCTCTCTGTTGTGCAAAGAGAGCTGACATGGCTGAATACAAACTAAGCTCACACACGTGTCCATCCAGTCATTCCCTTCTCCCCTCTCTGTGGTGACTTTGCTCAATTTGTTGGCTGTTTTGAGCACTAAATACAGTTGTCTCAGCCTGTCCTACACAATAATAACGAATATCTGAATGATTTTCAGGCTCAGTCATCCAAGGTGTTTGGATTTCTTAACTGGGACTTGGACTCTTGGCTTTTCAAGAAAAGACAGTCCTCATACAAGTGAACAACTCCGATATTTTGCATGTTTTTGGCAATAATAGTTTGCTTGCCTTGCTCCCTTCTTGCTTTTCCCTTGTGATCCAAGACTGCAAGCAGGCATTGGTCAATCCTAAAATGTCAGTGATTGAGCTGGAATCCAGCTGCAGACATTGAGGCACTGCTGTTAGTCCTCACTGTGAATTGACAAGTTCAGTGTTAAGAAAAACAGGGTTCATTTTTCCTCAGCTCTGGCCTTTAACCCATTTTCTGCTTTGGAATATGTTTGCCTTAACATCTCTGTAGGATGGAAACAAGTACCAGAGGTGGAAGCAGATGCAGTGTGAACTTGCACTGGCTGGTCATTGCTGCTGCTCTGTGTCCTGTATTTGCACTGCTCCCTCAGCCAAGGGCTGCAGTGCTGGGCTGTTCATCCAGCCCCAAAACTGACCTGTGTGGGACAGCTGGGCACCAGCCAGAGTGACTGAATTCAGGAGTGTGCAAATTCAAAGGGACTTCTCTGTGTGTTTCATCCTTTTTTACTCTAAATGTGTAGTTTCCATAAGAGCAAGGGTGTTTTACCAGCCCCTAAGCCGCAGAAGCCTTGCTTTGATCATGTGTGCATCTGATTGAAAGACTGGAACTGAGAGCTCTTCTCTCAGTCCCACATGGGCCATGTGAACAAGTTGATTTGCTGTCTTCTATGGTAAGCTAATTCTGTGAAATGTGTGGAGCAATCCCATGCACTGGAGAGGAAATGATGAGGGTGGATAAGGCGAATGATCCTAAGTAAGCTTTGATTAGGCTGGAGTGGAGGGTGGTGGCAGCTTTGGTTGCTATGAGTTGCAGGTTGGCTAGTCCTTCTGGGCCTAGTATTTTGTATCAGGAGAGGTCAGTTAGGTGGGAGGCAATGTTTTGTCCTCCATTGAGGAAGTTGGTTATGCTTAGGCAGTGGATTAAAGGGTTAAAGTATCCTAGGGATGTGGAGAAGTTTGAGAGAGGAGTTTGCTTTGTGAGGATGAGTGTGAGGATGAGTGAATTCTCTGTGTGTTTCATTCTTTTTTACTCTAAATGTGTAGTTTCCATAAGAGCAAGGGTGTTTTGCCTGCCCCTAAGCCACAGAAGCCTTGCTTTGATCATGTGTGCATCTGATTGAAAGACTGGAACTGAGAGCTCTTCTCTCAGCCCCACATGGGCCATGTGAACAAGTTGGTTTATAGTTGATTTGCTGTCTTCTATGGTAAACTAATTCTGTGAAATGTGTAGTGCAATCCCATGCACTGGAGAGGAAATGGATTTTTTTGCTGAGTGAGTAATATCTTCTTAATGTTTGTTCTTCACAGATGTTACTCACCACTTGGGAGCACACTGAATTGGAGAAATCAAGTGGCTTGTCATAGCAGTGGATGTTGGCATTAGGCATGTTTCCTGTGAGCCTTGTAAGGTGTCTGCAATGCATTCAGCAGGTGTTAGGACCTTGAAAATGTTGTGTTTGTCTTGGTGGGTTCCAGTCAGCAGTTGTGTCAGGAATCTCTGGTTGTTGTGCAGTGGTGAATCCCTAGCATGGAGCTCTGCAGTGTTATCACATTCCTTCTATAGCAGGGGACAGGTAAAATTCTGTTAAAACTGGTTTTTGCTTTCTTTTGGGAGCCTGTCAGTGCTGAGCTGAACTCAGTGACGCTCTGATGATGAATGTGACAAAACATGACCATAGGTACTGGTCCATAGAGAAATAAACACTGCAGAGGGCAGGGGAGGACAGGCCTGCACAGGTGACAGCAAACTGCTGCTCATGCTTTGGTCCCAGCCCCCAGCAGGCAGAAGAGCCCAGGTTTTGTGGTGGCACCAGGTGGTGGGGCTGGCACAGCTCGTGCTGCAGGTGTGTGCCTGGGCAGTGTCACTGCCACAGGGCACAGTCTGGGCCAGGCTTGGCTTCATCATGCATCTTCCCTGCACTGCAGAGCTGTGAGATCTGGGATCACCTTGAATTCTAACCTTGAATTCCAGCAGGTTACACTCTGTGGGCATTTTCTGTTTCTTCTGTGCAGGCAGCGCCAGTGGTTTCCAGCTCAGGAGTTCTGCTCCCTACACATTGCTCTGCCTGTTCTCTTATCTGATGTGGGGAAAATTCCCAGCTCAGCCACAGGTGAGCTAACTTGTACCAGGAATGAACCCCCAGAAGATAAACCAGCGTTTCCAATTGAACTTTTCAGACTTTGTATTGATGGAATGTGCTCCTCAGGTAGGGAAAATCTCAACAAGCTCTGGCTGAGGATCAGTCCAGGTTGCCTGATGGCAGCTCAGGCTGCTCCTGAGTACAAGAAAGGTTTAATTGGTGCCAGGAGCTGTTCAGCAATTAATTCTCCACCCTTCTGCAAAGCTAAATTTTTTGGCAAGGGGACTGACCCTTACCTGGAAGGAGATCATCATTCTGTTATCACCACAAATATCTTCAGACTTCTACAGTGAGTTTGTTGAGATGCAGTGCTTTGGAGAACAATTCTGTAGCAATTAAAATAGACAAGTATATTAAGACTGACTTTAAGTATGAGAGTTGGAATCCTTCCACGAGAAGAAACCCACAGTGTGTTGATTTTGAAGCAGACCATTAGGCTAAAAGTGCTTTCCTGCCCTGGGAGGGGAAAGAAAAGCTCAGTAAGTGAAGATCAGGAGGGACACTTTGTACAGCACTTGGGAGGTGGAGATCACAGCCTTTATCGGTCCTGAACTTATCTCTGACCTTCATTGCTCAGCGCTGTTTTTCTTTATTTTCCTCCTGTCTGTCAGATGTCTGCAAGTGGCTGTGAAATGCAGTGAGTGACCTGCAGGCTGTATTGAACCCATGCTGGGGAGCAGGGCTGGGAAGAGAGCAAAGCCAGAGCCAAATGCACTGAGAGCAGAGGACAGGGCTCAGGAGCACTCTGACTCTGGAAAATCTCCAAGGCTGATCACATTTGCCGGCTCTTTCTTTCCTTAATGGGAGTTGAAGCTGAGACATTGGTACAAATGTATTGGTGCTTGGGAGGCTAAACAAGGAGAAACATAAATAAAAACTCAATAATCCATCACTGGAGGGAACTAAGGAGCTTATCTGATTGGTTACAGCATGGCAAACACATCAGAAAAACACATAAATCCAGAAGACTGTGGGGCTTTGGGTTTGATTTTTTTTTTCTCAATCCAGTTTGAATCTTTTTAAACACTTAAAGGGCAGATAAAATGAGCAACCAGCATTTGAAATGAAGGAAGAACTGATATGCTTGAAAGGAAAATGTCAGTGCCACAAAAAAACCAGAGCCCTGTAGATTCAAGAGAGGCAATTTGTGACCTCAGATGCCAGCACAGAGCTGTTGAGCACAGGGACTTCATAAAACCCTGCCTGTTACCAGTTTGTTAAACTGGCCAGAATGGTCTCTAGTGAAACTGAATTTTTCATGTTTTCCTGCAAATACAAAACTCAGTTTGGGCTTGCCTATCCACAAATGGCTTATCAGAGGTGAGTCCTTAGGTGCATCTCATTAAAACTTGTTTTTCTAACAGCAGAATTCCATTCCTTCCTTAGCTCTTCCAGCTGGTTTCCACACAGCCTGTAGAGAGGGGCAATCAATGATCTTGGAGTTTGTCACTGATAGGAATTATTCCTTTGCCTCTCTGCCAATGATTCCTCTCCCTCCCTGCCTGTTTGGTGCTGTGAACATTCAGGAACAAACTGAGCATGGGGCAGAGCAGCTGATAAAGAGAAGAAAGGGAAGGAAGCACTTTGACAGAAAGCCTTATCCTCTTCCCTGAGCTGCCTTGCATTGACATTTGTGTGTTTGGGCTTTATCATTCTGCTTATCACCGTTCCAGTGAGAGCCTTGGGAAGTACCAGAGATGCTTTCAAGGGCAGGGTTACCTGCTGGGGGGTTATTGTCTGTGCTGTTCAGGACATGGCTGGCTTTTGGAAAGGAAAAGGAACTGGAACTGGAGGAAATGTCTTTCTCTTTCTCCCAGGATGCAGGGTCTCTGCCCATCACATTTGACTGATCCTGAGCCCTCGTTATTTGGCATCTGGGAGAACTCAGCAGGCCTTGAGCTGCCCCAGCCTCACCAGGCTGTGTGTGCCCAGAAGCTCCTCTCTTCTTCCCCACATATCAGTGGGGCTCATAAAAGCTGTTACTTCTTCCTGAAATCCTCTCCTACCTCTTCAGCTTCTTGTGGCTAAAAGCATTCCTGCTGAAATAGCAAATGCTGTAATTTTATATGTAGTTGTATTTATAAAGGGGGGGGGGAAAGATCTTGTGCTTGGTTTATTTTTCAGTGGGCTAAGCAGTTATTTATTGTATTTCAGCCTTCTAAGATCAGCAATTGCACCTATTCCCGTCTAGTGGTGGAACTTTTGTGAGGTTTGGGATCTGCAGTTCTCACACAGAACCCTGGGTGTGAAAATGAGCCAAATCCCAGCCCATGGTCCCTGCACAGGGTGGGTACAGCAAAGGGACACTGCAGGGACACAGCAAATCCTGCTCTGGTTGTCTTTGGTAGTTCA
Source organism: Camarhynchus parvulus (assembly GCF_901933205.1). NCBI lineage: Eukaryota > Metazoa > Chordata > Aves > Passeriformes > Thraupidae > Camarhynchus > Camarhynchus parvulus. Next base: position 2,256,555 of record NC_044589.1, read on the forward strand.
TGTATTGCTCTAATAACTCTGCACACCGACTCTAATCTGCTTTTAATTCTGTAGCTCAAGTGAAGGTCCAGACTTCATTTCAAGTCTGTTGTTATTTTTGCACGTCCTCTTTTTCTCAAGTGGTTTATTTTGTCTAAATGCAGCAATTAAAAAGAAATTATTACTCTGTGAGAGAATTTGTCTCAAGAAGAGCAAAGATGTTTACCACAGCAAACTCTGGCTGTCCTTATTTGTTTTGGCAGATAAACAGGAAAGCAGTTTTCAAAGCAAATCCACAGGAGGTCCCTTTGGGATACTTGTCTCACTGGGTGGACACTTCTCTTCCCCACGCTGAGCAGATCACAGCATGGATTCTTTTTGCATTTGGGGTGTCATTCAGACTTGATTCACACATGAGCTGTCTTTCAGTCCCCTCACACCTGCCCCCTCCTTTTTTGACAGCTTTTTGAGGTGTTGCTGATGATCTTCCCAGGTTCCTCTGCCACTTCTTACTCCATTCCTTTGGGGGATGGTTGGGGCAGAGCTGCTGAGTCCCTGTGGGGCTGTGACCCAGGACAGGTACAGCCTGGCACGATGTCAGAGCAGCTTTGTGTGAAGGGGTGTGGGGGTGCCAGCTGTGGGTTTCCCTGGGTCTGGACTGAAGGCACTCCAGACAGTAGTTCATGTTCAGACTCAGGTGTTTATTATTCCTTATCAGTAAACCAGTCTCACTGCTGTGAGTTCATCAGTTTTTCATTAGAAGGCACAAAATGGCCAACAATCTCTTGGTACAAGGGCTTTTAAGACTGAACTATCCAATTAGGAACTGACACCTGGATTATTTTCCCTTTTAACCCAACAACTGATCCCAAAGAGCTCCCAGTGCAGACTTTTCCACCCAATTACAAAATGCCACCCAAACCCATGAAGAAGAAGGAAGAAGCAGCATGAAGAAGCAGCCCAGGATAACACCCTGTGCCCTCCATTTTGCTTCCATCCACAACATGCTAAAAATCCCAAAACCTCAATTTCTCACCAAGTGACACACCTACACTACTCTCTGTAATCTATTTCACACTTTTGTGGATTCCAGTCTCTTCTGGAGTTTAGGAAACTTTCTCCATGAATGAGGGTCAAAGTCAGTGCTCCCCTGGGGGTCAGGGCACCCCAGAGCAGGCAGGGAAATGTTCCCAGTGCCCTGGGTTTGCACAAAAGGGGATTCCTGCAGAGCTGTGCCCATCCATTCCCACCAAGGGATGAACATTTCCCTTCCCAGTGCTGTCTCCTGGTGGCAGGGGCTGGCTGGACAGGTGACATCTCTGCCTGAGGACAGAGCTGCTGGGCTGCTGTGCCTCATCCTTCAGAGCCTTCAGAGCCTGGGCATGTTCCCCAGTTTGACAGATCGTGTTTACTGCAGCAGAATGTTAATTGCTGTGAGATTCCAATTGCCATGCCCTGGCTGTGTTCACAGGAAACATCCACAGGCAGACAGGTTTGTAGGTGGTTAAAAATCTTGGCAGAAGCTGCCTGGCCTTAAGAGTGCTTGTGGGATGGCACAAGCAAAGCACCACTGCTGTAGAGCCCACTGTGTCCTCTCTGAGCATTCTGGTTGTGTTTTATGTCACAACAGGACACGAAATGAACGACAATCACACGCTGAGGTGTCCAAGGCAAAAAAAGGCAGGTTATTTCCAGACCTCGATATTTATAGAATTCCAAAAGTGACCATGGATTGGAGGATGAAATTGCCACCTCTCCAACCACACTGGTCAAACCAACAGCCCATCAATTCCCTCCTCCTCCAGAAAGGAATGCAAAACAATCATTAGTTACATGAAAAGTGCATGAGAAACTCCATTACAAAAATGTAAATATCAGAAGGCTTAGAAGCACAGGGTGACTGTTACCATCATATTTTCTGAAAAATCTCTTGCCCAGGATCACTCTCCTGGGAAACTGAGAAGCCTCAGACAAAAAGGAAGACAATATTTATCTGATTTGCTTCTCCTGTGTTTTGCTGCTTTGGAATGTGGTTGGAAATTGTTTATCCAACATGTGAATTGTTTTGACTTAATGACCATTCATGGTCACGCTGTGTTGGACTCTGAGGAGAGAGCCACAAGTTTTTAATTATTATCTTCTACTTTCTGTCTGCATCCTTGCTTTATTCTTTAGTGCAGTTTTATATATATATTTTAGTATAGTTTAGTTATATATATAGTATAGTATATACATTTAATATAGTTTTATATATATATTAGTATAGTTTATATTTTAGCATAGTTTTAAATATATATTTAATAGTTTTATAATAAATATAATATAACAGAATAGAATAGAATAGAATAGAATAGAATAGAATAGAATAGATCAAATTAGCCTTCTAAGAACATGGAGTCAGATTCATCATTTCTTCCCTACAACAAGGGACCCAGAAAATACCACAGGCAACAGTTTTAAAAACATTCTGCCTTTGTGCCCTTCTGTTGTGCGGTACCCCCTTAATGGCTGATGCTGGGATGCTGCTGGGTGCATTTCCTTCAACAAAATCATGCAGTCCCCTTGTAAAAGGGGAGATTTATGATGTCTGTGTGTTCATCCCATTCCTGGAGACGGCTCCTCTAATGATAAAGGTGCAAATATCTCGGTGTGATGTAAACAACTTGATGGATGGGTTGCAGTTTATGTGGAGGAAATATTGGAAGCTTTTTATCTATCTGAGAGGCTTCCTGGGAGGCTGCAAACAGGTGGCCTGGAAGCAGCAGACAGGTAGATCATCATTACAGGCAGGCAGGCTGTTTGCAGGTACCCACTGAGGCCAGCGTTTCCATTCTGAAAATAATCAGCTGGTGAAGGTAAAAGGAAGGAGCTCAAGGCTGCCAGAGCGCTTACCTCTCCTTTAAAAGAAGAGGAAGCAAAGATGGATTATATTACTATAATAACTGGCAGCCAGTCTATGTAGTTAAGTGCTGCTTTAATCCTTGTCTAGGAAAAAATGCAGACTCAGGGATTGTAGTGTCCAGTCATGGATGTAGGTTTAATTGTGGAGCAGTAGGAAAATGTTAAAATCTTGCAATTTACTGTAGTGACAAAGGTGCAGGATGTCCAGATTCTCAAAAGGATATTCATCTTTCCACCCAGGCAGTCTGTGTGTGTGTAGGTCTGTCTGTGTTTTTGCACCTGCATCCCCATTGTGAGCACAAGCACTAATTAGCTGTTCAAGTGGAGAAATTTCACTTTAAAAAATGAAGCCTAGTTTCAGTTTTCATAAAAATGTCAACCAGAGCAATAAAATGTCTCCCTAATTTAGGAACACTGGAAGGCAAAATACATTAAATATTGAAACAGATAGAAACCCTTATGTTGGAGTTGATGGGTTTAAAATTACGACTAACATAAAATTGCCACAACTCTTCTTTTCCTCACTGACGGCACACAGGCCTGCCTGTGTGACATGTGCTCAAGTGGAGGAGGTTTATAAACAGTGGGGCACTTGCAGTGATTCCTTGAGAACCCTGACCCCTGGGACTGGAGGCTGGGGATGCCTGGTTTGTGTTTCAAAGCTGCTTTTTTTTAAGGATTATCTCTCAGGGCAAGTTCTGGCTCAGCCAGTCTGGTTTGGAGCCAAAGGACATCACTGATGGACCTTGTGGTGTGGTGACAGCCCTTCTGCCTGGCTGTGAAAGCATCCAGAATTTACACAGGTCACCTTGAGATTGTTTGCAAAAGCTGGGAAAACCCTTTCTCAGGGATGCTTTTCTGGAAGGCTGGCATTGTGTAAATGTTCATGGTTACCTGATCCCACTCTGGAGGACATTTTGGATATTTATACACAGGGAGTGTGAGATTCCAGGTGTGTATTTTGGATTTTTGTGCACAGGGAGTGTGAGATTCCAGGTGTGTATTTTGGATTTTTGTACACAGGGAGTGTGAGATTCCAGGTGGGTATTTTGGATTTTTGTGCACAGGGAGTCTGAGATTCCAGGTGGATATTTTGGATATTTATACACAGGGAGTGTGAGATTCCAGGTGGATATTTTGGGATTTTTGTGCACAGGGAGTCTGAGATTCCAGGTGGATATTTTGGATATTTATACACAGGGAGTGTGAGATTCCAGGTGTGTGTTTTGGATATTTATACACAGGGAGTGTGAGATTCCAGGTGGATATTTTGGATATTTATACACAGGGAGTGTGAGATTCCAGGTGTATATTTTGGATTTTTGTGCACAGGGAGTGTGAGATTCCAGGTGGGCTGAGGGAACCATGGGCAGCGTCTCTGCAGAGTAGGTGAGACCTGCCTGATCCATGAGGGAGGTACAAAAAACCAAAGTAAATGAGAATTTTTGCCCCACGGTGTATGAGCAGGATGAGAACAGTTTGCAGGGTTTCGGTCCTGGTGCTGGCCCAGGCCCCTAAGAGTCTTTGGTGTGGTTTCTTCTGTTGCAGGGAGTAATGAGATGAGTTTGTGTTAGATGAAATAAAGACTTCATGATTCAAAACCACACATTTCTATTTGCTACATTCCTACCTGCTGTATCCTTAGTTTGTATTTGTATCCTTATACTCTGGTGCAAAGGGGATTTTTCATCTGGCACGATGATGATTCTTCTATTTTTTTGTGGTTTCTTTTTCCTTGGCTTTTTTTTTTTTCTTTGCTCTTTTAATTATTTTTAGGCTCTGTAATATAAGTAAATTAGAAGTGCTTTTTAATCAGCTTTCTTTAGATAGGCTCACTTTGTAGTACTTAGGGATGGCAAAAACCTTTGACTTAATTATCAACAGATTGTGTATCTTTGTTATGTCATTATTATTGAAGATCAAATAGAAATATCAGAGTTCACCATATAATTAAAAATCACACCACACCACAGTTCTAAGTGGAGACCACCTGAGGTTGTGTGTGGAAACTTAATGTCTTCAAATTTGGAATTGCTTTTTTTTGCTTTAATGTTTGATTTGGCTTCTGATATATTATTAGTAGAAAAAACTATTTTAAATGTAGTAAACGGACTAAAATTTTAATTCTTTACGTTTTCAGTGAGAAAAGAGAAGTAAGGAAAAGAGAAAAAATCTAAAACTTTTGTTCTAATTCTTTTTACTCTTTCTTTTAGTTACTGTTAATAAATTTTCTTTATACCCTTTTAAAGTTTTGAGCCTCCATTGCCTTTCTCCTAATCCTACCTCACAACAAGAACTGAGTACATAGTGATTAACCAGCACTGAAACCCCCCACACTCATTAATAATTAGCCAAAAAAATTCAAAATTATCAAAATCTTAAATTAGTGAACCAAAACCGCTACAATATTTTAAGTAAATACTGAAAAATATTAAGAAAACACTTGTCAGTGGTGATTTGGGGTTCAGTTTTAGGAGATTCTGCCACGTCCTGGGGAGGGGAGGGTTCAGAGTTTGGTTAGACCATGAAGCTGTGGACTCTCCCCTAAAACTGCAAACAAAAAGGATAAATTAGGATTATACTGATGAGCTTGGCGTGATTGGATGGCTCACATTACTTTATTTAAAGAATTTGGGCTTTTTGTTGAATTTCTGTGGTGAGTTTAAAGCTGTGTTTTTCTTTAATAGATTTGCTAGAGGACCTAAGTCTTGGTTTGAAATGTTTAATAGTGGATGAAGTTTTAGAGTTTTTAGTAGTTGCTGCACTTCATTTAGTGTTTTTGGATTTGTCTTTAGTTGGAGTGGTTACAGTTACAGTTTGTTTTGTGATTTTGTATCCTAAATATTTTTAGGGAGGAAGTGTTTGTGTTTTTTTTCGCTGCTGCTCCTATGGCTGAGTTTGCTGCGGGTGGAGGCTCAGCAGGGTTGGCAAACCAGGTCACATTCACCCAGCTCCTCAGACCCCAAGTCACCAGTCAATTTTTTTAAATTTTTCTCCTTTTAAGTTGGCCTGGAAAAGCTGACAAAAGAGGAGGAATCATGGCTGGTTGTTTTTTTTGCCTGCAGGCAGCTTTCAGATCGTTTTTATGGGATCACAATAGACAAACCTTATTGAAAATCCAGGGTGTTCTCTCCCCTGGCCCCTGGAGCTGTAACACTCTCACTAACAGGGCATTGATGTTCTACTGCCACCGTGGAGCTGTTAATTGAATGTTAATCACGTCACTCATGCCATGGTACCCTTTTAACCAGCAAAGGCATTTATTATGTATCAGCATTGATGCTGATTTCCTCCCTGCGTCTCTGGCAGTGTGCAGTAGGAGCACTGATTTGGTGATTTAATTGGCATTGTTTTGGCTCTGAACTGCCTCCATGTGCAGCACAGGCATTTGGGATCCCCATCTTTGGTTTGATACAGATTAAAATATTTGCTCTTATCTGCTGTTTCAGACTACTTATGAATGAATAACAAAGAAAGTTTTTTGATGTTCTACTACCAGGTCCTGTGTCTTTTTAGTTGAGAAAATTACTGTTCAGGAAAGTTGTATCATTGGGCATTAGGAGGACTGGATCATTAATATTTAACTGTGTTGAAAGTAGAAAGCACTGTAACAGTAAAATAATTTGCACTTGCACAACACATTTCTCCTGAGAATCTCAAAGCACTTTACAAACCATTTAATTAAGTCTAACTAAATCCCTCTGAGGTTTATTATTAGTCCCATTTTACAGATGGTTAAGCAAGGGCATAAAGAAGTTAAATGGTTTGCCTAAATTAGTTAGTGGCAACAATAAGCACATACTTCAGGAGTCCTGGCCACATCCCTCCTCTTGGAGCAGAGAAGAACTGAAGTGACCACAGGGTCCTGCCGCAGGAAGAGCAGAGCAGCTGAAACTGAGAGAAGGGGAAGGGTTTGTCGGAGACAGTTCCTGTGAGTGCTGTCCCAGGATGTCCTGGTGTCCTGGCTGTGCAGGAGTGAGGTGGGGCTGAGTCCTGGCTCTCCATCCCACCCCTCACAGGGACCCCCACCTGTGGCATTCACATTCTCTGGAAAATCCCTTCAGCCAGGATTTTTCTCCTGGGAAGCTGAGGAGCCTCAGAGAAAAGGAAAACAATTCTTCTCTCATTTGCTTCTCCTGTGTTGTGCTCATGTGGAATGTGTTTGGAGATTGTTTACCCACAGGTGATTGTTCCATTGGATTCTGCTGTGAGTTGTTTTCACTCTTTGGCCAATCAGGGCCAAGCTGGGTCAGGACTCTGGAGAGAGTTTTCATTATTATCTTTTTAGCATTATGTATGTATCCTTTCTGTATTCTTTAGTATAGTTTAGTTCAGTATTCTTTACTATAATATAATATGATAAAATAATAAATTAGCCTTCTGAGAACATGGAGTCGGATTCATCATTCCTTCCTTCATTGGGGTATTCCCTGCAAATACAACAAACACCCAGCATGTGCTGTCTCCTCTCTGTACCACACTGCAGCTCTGGCCACCCAGGAAGGAAGGAAGGAAGGAAAGAAGTTCTTGCCTCTGGACTTAAAATCATCCATCCCTTTAGCAGCTGCTCCTCCTCAGCTGCCAGCAGGAGAGGTTGGTGGATCAGGACACAGAGCAGGAGTGTGCAGCGAGGGGACTCCGCTCGCTGCTGATCCGAGAGCCACTTAGGAGGGTGCTCGTGTACAAATGCATTAGATTATGGTTAAGCAGCTTATGGACATAAAAACACATTAGAACTTTACAGCACACTATAAATTACAGTTTTGCAGCATTCACAGCCACAATGTTAGGTAATTACATTCATTAATCTACTACTAAGAGCACATAAAGTTGCCTCCCAAATGGTACAGTGTGTGCTTGTGCTCAGCTGGGGATGCTCTGAGAAGGGCCTCCCTTCCCCCACAGCTTCCTCCACCACTGCTCTGCTTTGCCTCAGAATTTTCTGGGTTTATGATGGTTTTCAGCAAACCAGAATGTCAAGCACATTGCTGTAAATATTTAGGATTCACAGAGGAAGAATTTCTGATCATGTTGTCTCATACAGCTCTAAGCTTTTCTCAGTGAGCTGTGAGCACTGTGGGGACTCAGTGCAGTCATTCAGTGAGGAAGAAAATCCTGCTTGTTGTCCCCTGGGTGATGCCTCTGTGCCACCTCATGTTTAGCAGTCCCTGTAATTTTTAGCCTCACCAGTTAATGTTCTATTGAAACTTCCTTGCCTTAGGTTGAGCATCTTGTGCTTCATTTTCTTTTATACAGAAATATTCCCTTTAATTAGAGCAGATTCTCAGCTGGTGTAAAGTTGCAGTTTCCAGGTTGAAAGTCTGTCCCAGTGGCTATTTCCTTTCTTTTTCTGTCTTGAATTGTAGAGAAGGGCTTTCAGACAATTCATTTGAGGTGCACCCGTGTGTTCTGTACAAGCAGAGTCTTCTGCTGATCCATTCTTGTTTAAATTTCTTGTTTAAAGGACCTTTCATGGCCATTTGTCTCTCTTCTCTAATGGACCAAGTGTTATCTTTGATATCCCCTACCCAAGGACAGCAAGCTCTCCAATCCATTATTCAGCCACATTTTCACTGGGACTTTCCATGAGTTTTTAGCTATGAAAGTGGGAGAGCAGAGTTGTGTATTCTCTTTTCTTAACCTCTTGCAGTGTGTGTTAGGAAACAGAGCACAGAGAAACTCCCTGGAAAATTCCTCCCATTTCAGTGGCTGCTGAGGAGAGTACACATATGAAAAGAACAGCTCAATTAGAAGGGTAAAAGTAACAGAAACAGTTTATCACCTTGAATTTTTAAGAAATCAAGCTACTAAAATAGATTCAGTGTCTCAGTCCTGGAAAAAACAGAAATGAGTTCCAAAATTCAAAGTCCCTCTAAAAAACTCACACTCCCTCATGAAGGTATGAGTCCACTCAAACATAACTTCAGCAAGCCAGAAAGCAAAATCTATTATTTTTTGTTTGTGAAACTTTAATGAATCTGATTGTAAAAACTGAAGCTTGTACAAGTCAGTGGGAGCAGCAGACTTACAGAAATGACCCATTACTTCTGTGTCACTTCATTAATTGGGTTTTCAGTTGCTGATTTCCTTTCACATCAGGATCATCTTCCCATCCCTGTGAGGAAGAGCCCTGAGAGCTACCTGTGCCTGTGCAGCTGCTGCAGGAGCTGTGACAGCTGCTTAATCACAGCCAGCCTCACTGAGAGGCATTCATCTACTTGCTAAATAGATGGAGCTTCAATGACACTTGAGTGCTCCAGTTTCTAGGGAATTTCTTTGTCATTACTGACAAATTTATTATCCTGACCATTAAATTAATAAAACACAGAGCACACAGCAACTGCTTTTTGAGGGAGGTGATTTTTGGTGCCACAGGGACCTCTCCAGCTCCCTGTCCTGAGCTGTCACCTCCCTGCTGCCCTGGGCCTCTGTGGCTGAGGGCCAGAGGAGGGGGGAAAGGCAAGTCCAGCATCTCTTAGCTGTGGGACTGGACAGAAGGAGCACATTTGGTGGGGGTGAGCCTCCCATCAGGAATTCCCAGCTGTAGTTTAGTGCGGTCTGTCTGTAGTGGTTTTGGTTTGTTAATTTAAGATTTTTTTTAATTTTGAGATTTTTTTAAACTAATGTGTTAGTGAGTGTGATGAGTTTTAGTGTTGGTTAATTATTAATGTACTTACTTCTTGTTGGAATGTTTAACTTGGAGAAAGCTAAAGTCGGTTTAAAAGGGTATAAAGAAAATTGTATTAATAGTAACTAAATTTTTTTAAAAGTAGTAAGAATTAAAATAAACTTTTTAGAACGCTTTTTGTCTAAACTATGACACTCTCACAGGCTGCTTCTGCCCAGGGCAGAAACAGGAGCCTCTCTGTGCCCCTGTGCTGCCTTTGGTCACTGAGGTGGGGTCTCAGCACAGTGCTGTGTGCCATGAGCAAGAGCTGCAGGGATGGCCTTTGTTTCCAAGAGAGCAGCAGTTCAGGGGAACAACTGCCTGGAAAAATCCCATTTTTGACACCATTTGCCTGTCACCTGCTTGGCTCCAGCCCCCCTTTCAGGTGGTACACTGAGCTGTGGAGCTGTGTTCTTCACAGTGGGTTTTACATCCCTCTTTCTGCATGCCAACACGAGGAAGCCAGAAATGTTTATTTTTAGGGCCAGGGCAGCAGGCTGCTGGCTGGAGATGGGTTGGGGTCCTGTGGGGCAGTGCCAGGGCAGGAGGATGCTGGCAGAGCTGGGTGTTTAATGTCACCTGCAGCTGCTGACCCGGTCCTGGCCCTGCTGATGGAGCAGCTGTGGCTGGGGTAGTGGCAGCGCTCCTGTGTCACTGCAGGGTGACCCCATCCAGGGAGTAACATGCAGTGACTCCAGACGGCTGAACAATTGCTTTATTAAGCTATATTATATTACACTAATACTATCCTATATTAAAGAGACACTAAAGAAAACCCCATGACTGTCTCCAACAGTCAGGACACAGCTTTGACCCGACTGGCCAATCAATCCAAACAACCTTCACCAGAGTCCAGTTAACAAATCACTCTCACAAACAATCTCCATAACACATTCCACATGTGCCAAACAATAGGAGCAGGAAATAGAGATAGGAATTGTTTTCTCTTCTTCTTTCTTTGAGCTTTCTCAGTGCCTTCTCCAGGAAAAATTCTGGGAGAGAGAATTATGTCTGTCTCTGTTCAGAGCATGTGAATGCTACACCCCTGTGCTGCTGATGCCATCTGTGTCACCCATGGAGCATCCATAGGGCACATGGGGACACAAAAACCTGGGCTGTCCCCTCTGATGAAGCACCAGGGTGAGTCTGTCCCTGCTCAGCTCGGGGCTCTCAGTCCCTCTGGTCACCCTGGCACTTCACTGTGGGATGGCACCCATATAAAATATAACAGCCATGGTTTGGGCTGCCACAGGGCACTGCTGGAACATGCCCTGCTCTACACTGAGATATTTTGGTCCATTTGTTACATATTACAGAGATTTTCCCTTTCTGGACAGAGCTGGCAGTGATTTCTCTAGTGGAAGCCCACTGGGAATGATGCTAATCTAGTTTCCAAGGATTTGTTTATTGGGGCAGCACATGCTGGGCTAATTTCAGGGTATGTGCTCCATGGTGTTTTTTCTATCCACAAGTGAAGTTTTAATAAGAGAATGTAGTACTTGGACAGCAGTTTGTGTTTTGGGATTTTTTTCCTTTTACTTTCCTCCAAAAAGCAGTAAAGGCAAAATTGGCTCAGTGAGTATTTATTGGCAAATTAGTGTTCCTAAAGCCTTCCTTTTTGCTTGTTCTTTTCTAGAGCTTGGAGAAATAAGATTTCACATAATGCATCTGGGATTGGATTACTGGATTGAATTTTGCAAAGTACACTGGGGATAGCTGAGCCTGTTTAGAAAGCAGCTAAGCCCCTCTGAGTCAGTAAAAATTCAATTCATGATCGTTGATGAGGGCTTTTTTGATGGGTTTTGTTTTGGGTCATTTATTTGCTGTTGGATGGTCACATTTCCTTTGAGGTATTTTATCAAGGTTTATTAAGCTTTTGGTGGGGGCTGTGGTGGGATACAGACTTTATCTGAAAAGGGTGATGGAGAGATGCCTGGAAGCTGCCATCCCTCCTCCTGCTTGCTTGTTGAACACAAACATTACATTTTAAAGGAACTCTTCAGTTGAATTTGTGTGTTGTGACCATTTTGGAAACCCACAGACCCAGGATCAAAGCTGTGGTTGTGATGGGTTATCACTTTGCATCTGGTCTCCTGTGTACTCAGGCTCTCCTCCCTCCTTGTCTCCTGCTGAGGTTTTGGTCCTGCAGCCAGGCCAGCCAGGTAACCCCAGAGCAGATGGAAACATCTCTGTGATTCTGATAACAGAGCTCAGGGCACAGCAGGGGCTGGGAGATTCCTGTTCCCTTGCAGGGGCAGAGCTCATCTCAAATAATAGTGGCTGAATTTAGATCCTCTCTGTGAAAATGGCCTGATATTCATCCCCTGGACTTCCTTTTCTATTTCCTAGCACAGTGGTGCTGTGTTGCTGGTGCACCCGGGGTTTTTTTAGGGGGTTTTTGGTTGTTCGGGGTTTTTTGTTGTTGTTTTGGTTGGTTGTAAGTTTTTGTTTGTTTGGGTTTTTTTTTGGTTGGGTTTTCTTTGTTGAGTTTTGTTGTTTGCTTGTTGGGGTTTTTTTGATGCTTTGGAGTTGAATTCTTTTGGCAGAGAACATCAGAGAGGAGGAGGTGTGAGTGTAAGAACCTGGGGGGTGGCTGGGCTCAGCAGAGAGAAAGGAGGAGCAGCAAGGCTGCAAATTTCTCAGTGTGGGGAATAAGTTTTAATAAGGTCATCGAGAACTCAAAATTAATTCTGAATGAGGTAAAAACTGCCATTGCAGGAAACCATACAATATTTCATGGTAACCCTGTGTAGGAGCCTTTAGTGTCCTGTGCATCCTGTAATGGCCTGGGAAGGAGATTGCAAAGTGTGATATGGGAGAGGGCTGCATCCTCCTCTCCCTTAAAGAGGAAATGGGCAAAGAAGCCAAATGCTTTTGCTCTTCTAACAGGAAGAAATAATGGTTTTCGAGGTGAGGTTTAATGCTCTCAGCAAATCTTTGCAGATTTTACATTACAGTCATTTCCTCGAGTCAGACTTCCCTGCTCCTGCTAAGTAAACACAGAAAGCATAGATTATCAGTTAAGGGTATCGACAGCATTTCAAGTGCTATCAGAGAACATTTAATTCAGTTTAATTTTGTGATAAATCTCATGTTTAATCCTCTGGTTGCTCTGTAATCATGTCTCTATTGATCTTCTCTGAATGACTGCATGCAGTTTAATAAACTTTGCCATTAACCCAAGCTTTCTAAAAGAGGAGATTGATTCCAGTATCAAGTCTGATAGAACCAATAAGCACCTGAAAATCATTAAATGTGTCCATTATAAAATATTTGCATTAAGATCAAAGTAAAAGTGTAGAGGTGAATTTGCAGCTTATTAGAGAAAGGGTTGGCAATTGGAAAGTCTCAGTATGTCAGTCAAAATCAGCAGCAGTTTTCAACCTGGCTGATTCAAGCTGACACCTCCTTTCATTTCTTATTCCTCAAATCCCTCTTTCATCCTATTGAGCAACCTCCTGCTCTCGTTTCCCAGCCATAATTATATCCTTTAATTTATTCCATCTTTTTCACCCCAGGCATTTGTTTGGTCCAGGGGTTTGAGGTCATTTTCACCCCAGAATAAAGCTGCAGACTTGGGTGTCCTTTTGAAGTGCTGGTTTGGATTTTCTGTCCTGAACTCCTTTTCTAAGGAGTGTCCACGTTACATGAGGTACAACATTGGGATGGAGAAGTGGGAAGTGCTGTGCTCCCTCTGCATGCAGGGAGGGAGGAACAGGAGAAAGGCAAACCACGTACCCAGACATGGCTGAATGACAGGAATGATGCTGCAGATGCTCATCTCTTCCTTTGTGACTGCTGTCACAAGGGTTTTTGAGATGAAGGAAGAGATGAGGATCTGACTCCATGATCAGAAGGCTTGATTTATTATTTTACGATACATACATCTATTAAAACTATACTAAAAAGAAAAGGAAAGGAGATTTCCAGAGGCTGCTACCTAAACCTAAGAATAGAACGTTAAAATGAAAACAAAGGAGCTCTCTCCGACTCTGTCCGAGAGAATTCAGTCCTGGATTGGCCACTAACTACAAACATCCAAGCTGGGCCAATCCAGATGGACCTGCTGCATTCCACAGCAGCAGATCATCTACTGTTTACATCTTGTTGCTGAACTTCTCAGCTTCAGCAGGAAAAATCCTGAGAGAGGATTTTCCATAAAAGAAATGTCTGTGACATTCCTTTAAGGATGATGAAAATGCAGAAGACATTTCCCCCGCTGTACATCAGCTGGGGGACAATAAGGGAGGTGCAAGAAGCCCCTGCTTGGCAGGAGGCAGGGAAGGGTCCCAGGAGCACCTGGCTGTGGTGGCCTGGCCTGATGAAGCTCAAGGGCTGCAGAGGCTTGGAAGAGGAGAGACTGGCTTTGCTGCTGTTCCCAAAATAAACAAACAGGCAGTGCAAGCCCTCATGTGCCTTGTGGGGTGCAGCAGCTGATCTCTCCTGTTCCCTGTCCAAGGGGCTGCCTTGCTGTGGCTCTGGGAGGGGGGAGATGTGCCAGGAGCCCCCTCAGCCTGCAGTGCTCTCCATGGTGGCGTGCAGCTGTTCCTGGGGAGGCTGCTCCGTTCACCTCTCCCAGGATTTAGCACTGCAGAGCACAGATGGAATAGGATGTGGTTTTACTTCCATTTCACAGATGAGCTTTGCTGCATGGGAGGGCTGAAGGCCCAAATTCATGGAGCCATTTATTTCCTTTGGAAAGGCAGTCAATGGGAATTAAATAGTTTTAGGCCCCTGAATACCTTCTTTGTGGTCAGGGGCTTAGCCGAGTGCTGCAGGTCACAGGGAGCACTGGGGGAGAGCAGGAATTCCCACAGCCACCTCCAGACCCCCACATTCGTAATTTACCTTCCCAGTCCAGCTCTAATCCTGTGCCTGGCAGGGCACAAGTGCTGGTAAGGTCACACAGGAGAGATTTGGATACCAGCCCCTACAAGCAGCTTAGAAAACAAATCTTTCCTGGCAAAGGTTTCCTTCCCAGTGCAGACCGATTTCCTGCTTATGATTCATATTCTCTTTAACACATTCTGTGGCTCTGGAGAGATCATTGCAGAGCTTTATCTGTTCCTGCTCCAGGCAAGTTTTACAGAGAGACAGGAGTTGGGATGTTTCCTGCAGCAGGAAGAGTTCAGAGCAGGCAGCCGTGCCATGAAGTGGGGTTTGACTCCAAGTGCTGCTCAAGTGATGTGATTCACAGCTTTTGTAACTCCTTGCAAGTTTGCTGCAGGCATTAGCAAAGCTCTTGACTTGAGATGTTCTGCTTTGGAAGCAGATCCCCTGACTGTGCATCCCTACCAAGTTACATTTGTAGCTTCTAGCTGGCTATAAACAAGCAATATTACAGTCATTGCTTTTCCAGCCACTAAATAGCCCTGAATATTAGATGGCCCTTCAGTTTTAAAAGATCTGTCTACAAAATATCTTGAATATTTGCAGAAGACATTATGTTTTCAGCCACAGTGAAGGAAATTCTCTTTTTCTCTGGTGTATGAGGTGTCATTGAGATACAACCCTGAGATACAACAGGAGAAAGCAGC
This sequence comes from Camarhynchus parvulus, assembly GCF_901933205.1. Lineage (NCBI taxonomy): Eukaryota > Metazoa > Chordata > Aves > Passeriformes > Thraupidae > Camarhynchus > Camarhynchus parvulus. Next base: position 2,271,639 of record NC_044589.1, read on the forward strand.
CAGCTCTGGTTTTCCCTGTTTATTTATTCATGCTGTGTTCTGTGCCCATTTAACTGGAGACTCTGTATTCTACATGCAAATGGAAGGGGAGATCTGTTTCACCTCCTAGGAACTGTAGGTGTGTTCCTGGTGGGGTTTTGGGTGATCCCACAAAGGCTGTGGAGCATCCCTGAGCCAGGGTGTGATGCCTTCACAGCAGTGCAGAAATAGAGGTGAAAATGTGGCATTTCCCAAGGGTCTGGGCTCTGTGTTGGGCACAGGCTTTGTCCCTTTGTACAGACACAGCAGAACTGTGTATAAATAAATTCAGGTATTTATTTCCTCCTGTGCTTGAGTGAGGACTCTCGAGACAGGAGGAGCAACTTAGGTCTCTTTGTAAGTGGTGGAAGGACAAGGCAATGATAAATCTTGTCTGTTATGCTAAGCTGTGCTTCTGAACTGCAGAGAGGGGGATTTGCCAGTGATCAGCACCGTACAAGAATGTAATCCCTCTGGTTTTTTGATCATCAAATTTATCTTCACTGTATCTCTTTCCTTGGGGAAGAATAAGCCAGCAAATGGAAAGGTTACATATTGCTCTGTTTCTTAAACTTTTGTACTTTACTGGGTTTTTTCAGAAGGTGGTTTCATTTGCACATGGGAAGCTGAACCATTGTTTCTTCATTCCCTCTAATTGCAAAAAGGTTGTGATCCTTTTCCTAAGGAGGAATATTGCCAAGCTCACCTTAAGTGTTGCAGTCCTCAGGTCCTAGCTGAGCTCTCTTTCTCTCTCCTTGTTTTCTAATCACTGTTCTTGCTCTTTAAAATCTTTCCTCATCAGTCTTTTTTGGCTGTATGCCACATGCCAAAACAGTGGTAGAGTCAGGGAGTTCCTAAAGAAGAAAAAAAATCCAGAGGAATACGAGACAGTAAGAGCTTAGAAAAGCTCCTGTGCTGAGTAGCTCAAATTCTTGACATAGCAGATGAAAAGAGTTGTTTTAAAATAGATTAACTTTTTCTTAAGGCTCAATAATTACAACCCATTATTATGTGGAGATTTTTTGGCTGGGTGAAAAAATCTGCAGGTTGGATTACTCATGGATCACACCACCTGGCACAATCCATGAGTGCTTCTGCTCATTCTGGCCTTTCCTTTGCTCATTCCTGCATTCTCTGTCCTGCTGGCCTGGGTGTGCAGAGGGGTGCTCTGGGTTCCCTGTGGGGGTGTAAGGTGCCTGTGTGGTGCAGAAGTGCATGGCAGGGACGTTCCCATCCATGGCAGAGGTGTTCCCATCCATGGCAGGGACGTTCCCATCCATGGCAGGGGCGTTCCCATCCATGGCAGGGACGTTCCCATCCATGGCAGGGACGTTCCCATCCATGGCAGAGGTGTTCCCATCCATGGCAGAGACGTTCCCATCCATGGCAGAGGTGTTCCCATCCATGGCAGGGACGTTCCCATCCATGGCAGGGACGTTCCCATCCATGGCAGGGACGTTCCCATCCATGGCAGGGGACGTTCCCATCCATGGCAATTCCCACCACGCAGCCCGGCACAGGGGATGTTCCCATCCATGGCAGAGACGTTCCCATCCATGGCAGAGGTGTTCCCATCCATGGCAGGGCGTTCCCATCTATGGCAGGGACGTTCCCATCCATGGCAGAGGTGTTCCCATCCATGGCAGGGACGTTCCCATCCATGGCAGGGGCGTTCCATCATATCAATGGAGGGCTCCATCCATGGCAGGTGTTCCCATCCATGGCAGAGGTGTTCCCATCCATGGCAGGGACGTTCCCATCCATGGCAGGGACGTTCCCATCCATGGCAGGGACGTTCCCATCCATGGCAGGGACGTTCCCATCCATGGCAGGGATGTTCCCATCCATGGCAGGGACGTTCCCATCTATGGCAGGGATGTTTCCATCCATGGCAGAGGTGTTCCCATCTATGGCAGGGATGTTTCCATCTCTCCCTACAGCATTTTCCTCCTTGTTTTCACCCGGGCTGGCTCAGGGTGGTGTCTCTGTCCCCACTCCAGGTGTTCCCATCCAGCCTCAAGGCTGGCAGGGCAGCAAAGCCAAGTGTGGCCCAGCTCAATGTGTCCAAGAGATTGTAGGGAGCATCCTGAGACCTTTGGAATGCTCTGGACTTTGCTGGTGCTGCAGCATCTTCCCACAAGACAAGGGATGCAGAGGTGCTTCTGATTCCATTTACAAACCATCATCCATTTCTGATGACTGCTGAGTGCTGTGCTAATGAGTGGTGCCAGGCTGAAGTCATCTGTTTCCCAGTGCAGGGATGAGAGCTGTCTAAGCCCACATGCATTTATTGCAACCCTAAGAGAACGGGGATACCCTTTAAATGTAAAATGTATTGGCCCCCTAACTCCTTGCCTGGGTCTGTGGCCTGCCAACCAAAGTGCTGTTTGAATTATTCAGAGAACACAATGTGTGTGGAGGGTGGGGGAGCCCACAGCCAGCTTTGTGCCAGCTGCTCCTGCAGTGGAATTTTATTTCCCTCCAGTGAAATCTCCTGGAATGTGTGTTTTGATCAGTATGTGCAAATACTGTATAGCTACAGATACAAATGTACAAAAAGTTTATTTTTGGGAGAAAGTTTAATTTTTTTTCCATTCTGAATGAGGAAAAAAGTGAAAATTAGAAAACTATGTGAAGAAAAAAAAATCCAGAAGTTTTGGTGTAGAACTGAGGAGTTGCTCAAGTATGTAGACATATTGAAATATTTGTGTTTCTTATTATTCTGCGTGGTTGTTGATAACTGTTCAGTTGGGTTCTGCCCACCATGACCAGCCCCTTTCCCAAGGATAAACATTCCTGGCCCTGCTGTGACCCGAGGCAAGGGCAGCAGTGGGAGGTGCCAGTCCCAGCCCGTGCCCACAGGGGATGTGCCCCAGGTCAGGGCAGTGCTGTGCCAGGCTGGACTGCCCGGGACAGGACAGGGCTGCTCCTCAGACCTGTGACACCACAACTGTGCCACAGCACAGGGGACAAACGAGCTCAGCACTGCTGCACTGCTCCTCTCTCTGCCTTATCTCTGATCCCAGCTGAGCAGGGCAGGAGCACTGCAGCCCTCTTCCCTGGCATGGAAATTTAAAGGGAGCATCCCTAGGGACTCCTCTCCACATCTCTTTTCTGTTTCTTTTCATTCCTCAAACAAAGAAAATAAATATGAGCACATGGCCCTGCTGCTCACAGGGTAAGTCAGGCACATTTATTTCAGGCACAGCTCTGTGAGATAAGCCCAGGGCAGTGGGAATCCATCTCCCCTGGCTGCAGGGGCTGGGGGCAGCCTCAGGGCTCTCAGCTGGGTGGAGCACGGGGGATGGAGGGGTTTGGAGCTGTGGTCTTGGACTCAGAGCTGGGGCTGGTTCTGCTGAGCCATGCCCAGGGAGCAGGGAAGGGCTGCAGGGGAGCCCTGGGTGCTCTGCCAGATCCCAGCCTGGGGGGGCAGGGACAGCAGGTACCCCCAAAGGGCACTGAAGAGTTTGCAGGAGGAGTTGAGAGCGCGTGGCTGAGGTGGTGTCAGCAGAGAACAGGGACAGGCCGGGTCTCACTGCTGTTTGGTGTCACAGACATCTTTTATGGGAAATCCTTTCCTTAGGATTTTTCCTCCTGAGAAGCTGAGAGGCCTCAGGAACAAAATGTAAGCAATGGTTATCTGCTGCTGTGGAATGCAACAGGTGCATCTGTGATTGGTCTCATGTGGTTGTTTCTAATTAATGGCCAATCACAGCCCAGCTGGTTCAGACTCTGTCTGAGCCACAAGCCTTTGTTATCATTCCTTCTTTTTCTATTCTTAGCCAGCCTTCTGATGAAATCCTTTCTTCTATTCTTTTAGTATAGTTTTAATGTAATATATATCATAAAATAATAAATCAAGCCTTCTGAAACATGGAGTCAGATCCTCATCTCTTCCCTCAGCCTCAGACCCCTGTGAACACGGTCACAGTTTCAGCCTCAAAAGGCAGCCCCAGGTGTGCTGGAGGTCACTGAGTCAAATCTGCAGCAAAGACAAAACCTTGGGCTTTGCTGGCAACTTGTGTTAGACCCAGAAACATCTCTAGAGAAAACACAATGGGGCTTTGAGACTGGCAGAAGCTGGCTGGAGCCAGAGCTTCAGGATCTCCTGGCAGGAGCTCACAGGCTTCTGGCTGAACCGGGCAGAGCAGCACCAACTGTGTGTATTTGCCTTCCACAAAGCCAGGCAGCTTCAAGAAGAACACTTCATGCTCTGCAGTGGGGGCTGGCATTGCTCAGCACTTCCTCTGCACTGGCTCCAAGATGAGGTTTTTGCTAACTCAGGCTGCACAGGCTGCAGCAGTTTCTGGACTGCTCTGCACAAGTGTAACAAGTTCTGGCACAGTATTGGGGTGACAAATCAGAGCAGGGAGGGGCTGACACAGCTGAGAATACCATGCCATGTCTGGAAAACATGAAATAAATGAATAGCAATTGCTCTGATGCTCATCTCCATGTATGACACCAGATTTTGCCAGCTCAACAGCTGGCACCAGAGTCTTAGATTTCCTCTGCCTCCAGCTTGTATTTGCTGTGGGGCATTGAGGGAGGCCATGGCACCACATTATTCTAGAAACAGTTCTTCCTGTATCCTTATAACACAGGGTGCTCACTAAAGCCCAATTTTCAGGAGTGCTCAGCTGCTGAAATCAATGAAGGCTGTGCTTCATTAGAGAAAGTGCTCAGTGGAGCCAAGTTCTCTGAAAAATCAAATCTCAGGTGTTTCCCAATGAATGCTTCAAATTAGCAGATGTTTCTGACCTGAACATGTCAGGACTGTTATTGCCACCGATAAAATGGGAATAGTGAAATACCTTTGGCAAAACAAGTGTAAAATGGGCCGTTGGTATTTGTTGAGCATCTATCTGATACTATCAGGAGGAGCTGTACAGAAAAGCCCTTGAGGAAATTAATCATTGTGCATTCAGAGGAGGCTGTGAATGGAGTGCCAGTAAACAAGGCCTAGGTCCACACTATGGACAAAGAGGAGCAAACAAAATCCTGAGTGGTTGCTCATTAGCAGAACACCTTCCATTCTGTGTAGGGAAATAGGAGCATGGGATCATGTAATTAAAGATTGTATCTTGGCATGCATGCACAAGAGGCCTGAATTAAGGTGGTGGCTGCAGCCTTAATCCTGGCCTTTCATAACTTCCAAGCCCTTGACTTTGTAACCTCAATAATGTTGCCTTAATGTATTTCTGTGTGCAGTTTAAATCGGGACCTGAAAAGGCACCTTCTGTTTAGCAATGCTATTGTCAACAAATGGTTTTGGGATGAAAAATCAAAGCAATCTCTTTGCCACAGAAGGGCTTTCACACAACATATCTGGAGCAGACAGCAACTTGCTCTGCTGTTGTTCTCCTTCCTCTGCCCCCATCCAGCATCCCCAGCCTGGCCCTGCCTTTCATCCCCTCTCTGCTGCACAACCCCTTCTGCACAACACTGAACCACTTCGGTTTCAGATTCCAGAGAGATGCAGGAGGCAATGCATTGCAACTTTATGCAATCAAAGCAAACAAAACAAGATTAAACCTTTCTGTGGAGGTCATGTGGCTTGAAGGAACTGCTGGGATTAATGGATGGGCTGCTGCACCCAATATAGCTGACATCACACCTCTCTTCACCAGTCCCTTGTGTTTTAAAATACCATAACAGTGACACTGAGAATCCTCTTCTCTTCTTTTTACACCTGCCTTCCTTTTCCCCTGATGTTATTTTAAGAGCATTTGCAATTTTTCCCCTCGATAAATGCTTCTGAGAAACCAGTCATTCATCAGAAGAATACACAGGACATTTAACTATTTTATCTGGAGGTAAATTAAGGGTTATTATAAGCATCTCATTTTATTTTCTGGTTTTGATTAGAAGGACTGGTCAGTGCATTATTTTCAGACCTTTACATCTTGTTTCTGCTGGAATTAAAACAGCAAATTATGAAACATGAGAGAGGTATTGAAGATTTGGGGCATTTTCAACCATCAGCTGTAAAAATTCTCCAATGTAACAGAAACACAATAGGAGTTGATGGGGACTGTCAAGATGTGATGGCAAATTGGGTACCCAGACTAGCAGTGTTTCTGAGGGGTTTTGGGTCAGTTTGTGCAGATTTGGGGTCAGTTTGTGCAGGTTTAGGTTGGGTTTGTGCAGGTTTGCGTGGGGTTTGTGCAGGTTTGGGTTCAGTTTGGGTTGGGTTTGGGTTGGGTTTGTGCAGATTTGGGTTGGGTTTGTGCAGGTTTAGGTTGGGTTTGTGCAGGTTTGGGTTCAGTTTGTGCAGGTTTGGGTTCGGTTTGTGCAGGCTTGGGTTCAGTTTGGGTTCAGTTGTTGTATGTTGCTGTCCTGGATTCCCTGCTAACAATTCCCCCTGTGTGATGCTTCCCTGTGAGGGTGGGCAGGCCCTGGCACAGGGGCTGCCCCTGGATCCCTGGCAGTGCCCAAGGCCAGGCTGGACAGGGCTGGGAGCAGCCTGGGACAGTGGGAGGTGTCCCTGCCATGGCAGGGGATGTGTTTTAAGGTCCCTCCCAACCCAAACCCTTCTGGGATTCTGTGCTGGCCATGCTGTGGGGTTTCTCTCAGCTGTACCCTGCATGCATCCTAATTTCCTGCAAGCTGACCCTCTGTACCCAGTGCAGTGGGTGAGTGTGGGGTGCTGGTTCTGCCATGGTGGTGCTGCCATGGTTTCTGGTTCTGTGCTGTTCTCTTTGGCTCTTTCTTGCTTCCCCCATGTCCCATCCCACCCCTCAGAGCTGCTGCAGCTGACAGCAGGCTCGGAATGGAACTGGGAAAGAATTTCAAATCGACTTTTGTAGCTACTGAAAATGTATTTTCTTTTCCTTTAATTAGCTTCTTCCTTTTGCACTAGTCTTCCCCATCAAATGTGAATTGTTTGTACCTTGAAAGGCTCCAGAAGTTCCTTTCTTACAGTTCTGTTTGGCACAGACCTTTGGATGTCTGAATAGTGAATGGGGCGGACTGGCAGCTTCATGCTTGATTTTCTAAATACTCACATATAAAGTGGAGTATTACACTGATATTTCATAACTGTTTGATGTTTTAAAAAACTGTCTAATTTCTTTATACTTTATTCTTGGAGTGAAGGATAAATTGTTGGGTTCTGATATAAAGCTGTAAAAGACTTTAGCAAGAACCTGAGGAGCAAATAATTGGAATATAGTTGTAGACTGTTAGAATTGTAATTTGGTTTAACTTGCACTGCAGTGTAAACTGCTCCTGTTTCAATAATCAGGTTTTAAATGTTGTATTTTACTGAGGTCACATTCAGTGCAAATTCAGAAAATAAGTTTCTGCAACATTGGAATTGTAGTAGTGATAATCCACAAGGATGGTTTGGAAAGGTCAAGGCTTGAAATCCCTGAGCAGCACCTGAAATGTTCATCCAGGGAAATTTCTGCAGCGGTGTATTTGCTACACACTGTGCATATAGGGTTGTTCTTCATCCAGCATTCCCAGAGAAAAATCCTGTAATAAGGAGGGGAACAGAGTTATTCACATGCAGTTACTCACATGCAGTTACTCACATGCAGTTATTCCCATGCAGTTATTCCCATGCAGTTATTCTCATGCAGTTATTCACATGCAGTTACTCACATGCAGTTGTTCCCACGCAGTTATTCACATGCAGTTACTCACATGCAGTTGTTCCCATGCAGTTATTCCCATGCAGTTATTCACATGCAGTTGTTCACATGCAGTTGTTCCCATGCAGTTATTCACATGCAGTTGTTCACATGCAGTTGTTTCCATGCAGTTGTTCACATGCAGTTGTTCACATGCAGTTGTTTCCATGCAGTTGTTCCCATGCAGTTATTCTCATGCAGTTATTCTCATGCAGTTGTTCCCATGCAGTTACTCACATGCAGTTGTTCACATGCAGTTGTTCCCATGCAGTTACTCACATGCAGTTGTTCCCATGCAGTTATTCACATGTAGCTTTTAAGGTGTTGTCAGAGGGCAGGGGTGGGCAGTGATGGGCTGGCTCTGGGCTGGGGTTCAGGGGGGTGATGAGTGCACCCCTCAAAGCCCTGCTCTGCTGCCACTGAGGTTTGATGTTTAATCAGAGAGTTGTCATTTATGTAGCAAGAAGATGGACTTTGCTGAAATAAATCAGCTCCCTGAAAGACCTGATGAGAATGCAGGGTGTCCTTCAAGCCTCCTGCCATGAGAAATGGTCTGGTGGAGGCAGATCATTGATGATCTGGGGGCTGCTTCTCCTCCCTGTGCTGAGGCTGTGGGTGCTGACCAGAGCCAGGTGATTGCAGTGCCCTGCCAGGCAGGAGCCAGCCCAGCACCACAGGCCCCTCCCTGCCAGGGCACCTACAGCACCATCAGCCTGATTAATGTGCCCAATAGAAATAAAACAAATGGAAAATTTTTTAGATTATACAGTACACTCATAAATATTAATGCACTTTAGTATTGAATTGCGTGTAATTACATACTTATACATTTAAGTCACCTTCCTGATACACTTAAGGCACTTTACTGATGAAAGATATCTCTGAAAGAGAAGGTTTTAAACTGTGCCTAATATGTTTGTAGGATTTACTGAATAATGTGTGGGCTTGTATGCTGGCAGGAGAGGAGAAAAAGCTTCATTAGAGACTGAAAGTGTTCATGGGGTCTGCTCAGGCTGAATCCACTCCTTGGGTAGCTGCTGAAAAATCTGTCTCGACATGAAATATTGCTACATCTCCTTATCTATGTAGATAAGGTCTGTGCAGTCCTGTCACCTTAGAGTAATTACAGCTTATTACTCTAATCATGATGATGCCTGAAGACTGTAATTAAGATTGTGCTGGCTAATGTACTAGCACACGGCATGGTACAGCTATTGTCCTATCTAAACAAGGCAGAGATTAAAATGGGACGAGGGAGAAAGGGCAGAAGTGGGGAAGTGATTTATGCAGGGCTGTGCTTCCCAGCCAAGCTCTGCCTCCACAGAGCCTGGGGGCTCCACGGGGCAGAACCTGAGACAATCCTGGGGGAATCCATAAAATCAGAGGGTTTGGGAAAGCTGCAAAAGGCAGGCCTTAGAGACAGCAGAACTGTGATTGGAGCTAAGCAGCAGCCATGAGATTGGTCAGCAGAACAATTATGTAAAAAAAAAGTAAGGACAAACAGAACAATGGTCTGTGTATTAACACTTGTCTAGAATAACTCCCTAAGCTACAGAAAAGTTTATCTAGTGAGATACTGGGAGGTTCTAAGCTTAATAAAGGAGCTCTGTGCATTGTGTTTTAAGGCTCACAAGCAGGTATTGTATTCAAAATAAGCAAGCATTGTTTAACCAAAGGTACCTGTGCTTATAGTGGTTAGACAGAACTACTGTCAATGTGCTTTTGCTTTGTGTGATTGGTCAAAAAACATTTAAAGTGAGTTGTAACATTGAGTTCTTGGTCTGCTGCCTGGGATGTGAGCTGCTGGCATCTTCCCATTGTCATAACCATGTAATGAGAGTGATGCTGGAAAATCAAACAGCTCAAGGCACATTCCACAGCAGCCCTGTCCTGTTGGTGATTTGTACACAGACCCCAGCCAGTGATAAATCCCAGGCAGTCTGCACCTCAAACACCAGGAGAACACCCCAGGAGAGCTCTACTCAAGCTACTTTTAATGCATCTTGTCCACCTGGGTCTAAGTTTTATTCTTTTATCATGTCCTCTTGCATGTCCTCGTCTAGTCTGCAGATGAAGAATTTAACACACATTCTATGCACACTTTTATTTTCAGGCCAAGTCGTGTCTCTGTTGAAATCCATGGGAGGCTCAACCCCACAGGTCCCTCACAAGGGGTTTGATCCCCAGAGCTCTGTAGTGTCAGCTGGTGAAAAGCAGACAGCTCTTCTGGAGGAACAGGGCTGTCTAAACACCAATCCTTATGCTAAATTTCACAGCAAGCCCACCCAAACAGATGTAAGGTCCCTTTACAAGTTAGGCACATCTGGAGCTCCTTGGTGTCTCTTTGCTTTGAGCAGAAGAGGAACATTCCTTAACTTTGAACACTCCTGCCAATCCTTCCTTCTGCCTCGGAAGGTGCCTTTCCCTCCAGGCTGGGGAAGGCTTTGTGCATTTGGTGTCCCTCATCCTGCCACAGGTGTGTGAGCAGATTCCTGCCTCCCAGCTCTCCTGGGCTCCAGGTTCTTTAGGTGTATCTGACAATTTGTGAAGCCTCATGCAGT